>NC_136489.1:21515514-22020514 GCF_053919585.1 Euprymna scolopes | reverse complement strand
CCCTCTGCCTGTTTTACAAATACTTTAATGGTGGCTGCTCTGACGAACTGCAAGCACTTTTATCTCCTCGACGTGACTACCCGCGACAAACTCGACAAGTAACTAAGTCCCACCCCTTTACAGTAGAGATCTCTAAGTGTAAGAAAGCCTTTTACTCCAATAGTTTCTTCCCCAGAACTGCAAGTCTTTGGAACTCCCTTTCGGGAAACTGCTTTCCCAACTGTACTGATATGCAGAAGTTCAAGTGTAATGTGAACATCTTTCTACTCACCTCCCTTCATAATGCCCCCGGAAATTGTCCCCGTTTGCCTTGTTTGGGGTGAAGATTGAATAAAAAAAAATAAAAATAAAAAATAAATAAAAACAGACATCTCATTGCCCAACTCCATAAATATTATACCTGCAAATCTGGTCCTAAATAGTAGGCCCTGTGCTTTGTTTGGGGTTAAATGTCAATAATATATATATATATATATATATGTATATATATATATATATATAAGAGTAAAAAAATTAAAACTGCAAGTTGAAATTTACAACCAAAATTTCTTTTCTTTGAACTACTGCACTGTTCAAAAAACAATTTTCATTATTTCAGCAGCTTTGAAAACTTTCCAACCGGACTATGACTATTAACATCACACTGGATTTAATTTTGGACATCATTCGCTTTAAAGAATTATTTTCGCCTTTTGGATTACCTTGAGAGAATCTTCATGCAAGCTGAAATATTATGTGCGGTTTGTTTTATATTTTTTTTACATATCCAACATTTTTTTCACTTGTTTTTCTTGGTAATTTATGACTAGCATTCTGCGGAATAAGACTTTGTAAATTGTTTTAATTTGTCTTTTTTTTTTGTCTTTGTTGTTTTATTTTTGAGTGTTCAGTTGAACAATAACTTTTGATTATAAATTTCAACTTACAGTTTTAATTTTCGTTCTCTTATAATAAGCTCTACTCTCTATTGTATATTGAGTTTTTTATTCGGTTGGGATTAAATTATATATATATATATATATATATATATATATATATATATATATATATATATATATAATACTAGACTAGCGGGACCTGTGGAAATTCCACGGCGGCATTTTTCATATGTAATATATTGTTGCTCAGCATTCTGTGGGCGTTCTGTTCAGCATGAAGAAAGGCACAATCATATTAGTCTAGCCCTTTTATTAAAACTGTATCGTCCCCTTACTAAAATAATAACTTGATATATTTCCTGGGCTGATTATTTCATTACAAATACACCTGTCAATTAACTCACATTTCTCATAATTATTCAATATGTTACCATGTTCGATATTTTAAAATACTTTTAACCCACATTATCGCCTAAAATAAAATAAAAATGTGATATATTGTATGGACTGATTATTTCATAAAAAAACCAAACTATCAATTAACTCACATTTCATCATTTTTCATAATTCTCGGATATGGTACTAATTTCGACAATAATTTTTCATCATTTAAACTTATCATATCGCACCCCTTACTAAAATAATAACTTAAATATATTGTCTGGGCTGATTTTTCATTACAACACACCTATCAATTAACTCACATTTCATCATTTGTCATAATTCTTAGATATATTACTTATTTCGACAATCATTTTTATCATTTTAACCGACATCATCGCCCACCTTGCTAAAATAATAACTTTGATATATTCGCTGGTCTGATTATTTTATTGCAAACACACTAATATATTTAATCACATATTATCATTTTTCATAATTCTTGGATATGTTACTAATTTAGACAATCATTTTCATAATTTAAACCGTCCTTATTGCCCTCTCTTACTAACATAATAACTTTAATATATTGTCTGGACTGATTATTTTATTATAAACACACCAATCAATAAACTCACAGTTTATCATTTTTCGTAATTCTTGGATATGTTACTCATTTCGACATATGTTTTTCTAATTAAAACAAATCTTATCGCCTTCTCTTACTAAAATAATAACTTTGATATATTTCCTGGAATGATTATTTCAGTACAAACACACCAATCAATTAACTCACATTTAATCATTTTTCATAATTCTTGTATATGTTAGTAATTTCGACAATAATTTTTCGTAAGTTTAACACACCTTACAGCCTCCCCTTACTAAAATAATAACTTTGATATATTGCCTGGGATGATTATTTCATTACAAACACATCAATCAATTAACTCACATTTCATCATTTTTCATAATTCTTGAATATGTTACTAATTTCGACAATCATTTTTTATAATTAAAAAGCACATTATGCCCCCCTCCTACTAATGTAAGAACTTTAATATATTGTCTGGGCTTATTCTTTCATTACAAACACAGCAACCAAGTAACTCACATTTCCTCATTTTTCATAATTCTTGGATATGTTACTAATTTCAACAATAATTTTCATAACTTTAACCCACTATGTTGCCTACCCTTACTTAAATAATAATTTTGATATATTGCCTTGCTGATTATTTCATTACAAACACATCAATCAATTCCGGGTATTCTCATAGTATATGTGTTCCACCTATCTTATCCAATCCCGGGTGATGCCGCATATTCTGCTAGTATATATTTTTCACCTATCTCATTTGATCCCGGCTACACTGGGTATTCTGCTACTATATGTTTTCCACCTATCTCATTCAATACTGGGCGATGCTTTCTGCTAGTATATATTTGCACTTATCTCATTCAAACCTGGGACTGACTTCATATCCGCCACCACACTGTTAAAAATATACATGAAATAATGTAAAGTAATGTTTAAATCGTAAACTGTTTCAGCCATTTCTGGGACTGACTTTATATCCCCAACCCACTGTTAAAAATATACATGAAATAATATAATGTCTAAATAGTAAACTGTTTCAGCCCTTTCCAGGACCCACCCCACTGTTATAAGTATACATTAAATAACGTAATGTTTAATGCGTAAACGGTTTCAGCCATTTCCGGGACTGATTTCGTATCCCCCCCACACACTACTGTTAAAAATATACATGAAATAAAGTAATGTTTAATTCGTAAACGGTTTAAGTCATTTCCGGTACTGATTTAATATCCCCCACCCCACTGTTTTAAATATACTTGAAATAAAGTAATGTTTAAATCATAAACTGTTTCAGCAGTTTTTTTAAATTAATACATAAAAACATTAACACGGTTAGGGATTAGATAACCATTGCTTCAACATGAATTTCTGAGTGTAGTATCAGTCTCAGCATTCCAGTTACTTAAATCCCCCTTTTTTTGGTCTGGGTTAATGAAGGAGAAATCCTTCATTACTGATACAATTTTTATTTTTGTTACTGACCAGAGTGCTCCTTTTGTGGAGCATGTCTAACTCTGCCCTTGTTGGGAGACAAGTAAACAAACAAAAAAAAATAATCAGAAGGGACATTTTCAGGACATCTTTTAATTAATTAGAAGAGACATTTCCAGTGCATTTTATAATTAATCAGAAGGGACATATCCAGAGCATTTTGTAATTAAATCAGAAATTATTTTCCCCGGTTACTTTTGTAATATTAAAACTTTGTTACATTAAATATAGTACCTATTTACAATGCCTCCCCACGGGAATTTTTTCTTTGTTTTCATAACAATTAAACGACCCGGATGTAACCGTGACACAAAAGAACACAAATGCTATCGTATTAATATATAGATGAGCCGTTCAAAACCAGAGTGCTTAAGGCACTACTTGAATCGTCTGTGTATTATTATGTTATCTTGCTTATGAAGTGACGGATAAAATCAAATAATTAATACTTATGCAAAGGTTGTCTTATTTTTCCACTAATTTGATATCTATTTCCTTTCGTAATGGATTTTCTTACAAATTTTGTAATACAGAATTTCTATGTGCTACCATTGTTTAAAACAATAAAGTTGTGTTACCAACCATTTTTGAAAAAGAAGAGGTCATCTTCGTTTTGACGGGCTAAGACTTCGTGGGAGACTTTGTCACTTTTTGCAACCACATCCTTCGTGATGCTTTGTCGAAGAATTGTCCTTTCCTTGAAGATTGCGGACTGATCGCGTTTCACATCATGTATGTCATCCAGCCTCAGTAAATCGTCGGTACGTAATGACTGATCGACAGAATCGATAATTGAATGTTCGAGTTGTGCCTGTTTCAACTGGGCCGAAATCAAATCAGGTTGAACGACTTGAAACCAGACAAGATAGCACATTAAATATCTGAAACAAAAAGGAGGAAATAATAATAATGATAATAATAATAATAATAATAAGAAGAAGAAGAAGAAGAAGAAGAAGAAGTAGTAGTGGACGGAGACAGAGAATAGAAATTTAATTAAGAATTTAATTATGTAAAGGAAATGAAAAGGCTGCACAAAAATAGGAAACAGGGAAAGAACAAAGGTGAAAAGAAGAACACAAACAATAACAACAGTAACAACTACAAGAACAATGATATATGTTAAGGTAGGTAACTTATCTAGTTTTGATGAGTGTGTAATTTTTAGTTTAGCTGTATTGGCAAAGTTCAAGGACGAAGATGCCTAGCGGGATTAAAAGGTGAAAAACAGATGAGTGCGAGAATCAGAATGTTAACTCTATCCAGTTGTGTCCCTTGAACACTCTTCACAACAGAGAGTTAACTTCCCTACCGGCGACGGTGTAAACGGGACTTTTGGAAAAATATGGCGCGACCTGTACGCACGTGTTGAATAAACCCTCCTCAACCCTACTCCCGTTATCTGTGTTTATTTGCTTCTACATTGGTAGCAGAGCATATCAAAACTAACAAACAAAAAAAAACATGGCCTCTAAATACATTCCCCTACCAACGTTAAACACGGAAAAATATAATTCCTGGAAGAAAGAAATGCGCATATGGGAACTAGCCACTACTTTAGATGAAAGAAAACGGGCCCCCGTCGTGCTTTTGTCCTTGGAAGGAAAAGCGAGAGAGGCGCTGCTTGAATTGGATATCACTTTACTCAATGCCGAAAACGGAATGGAGATAGTATATCAAAAGTTGGACACCCTTTTTTTAGAAGACGCAAACCAGGCAGCATTTAGGGCGTACGAGGCATTCGAAAGTCACCAAAGAAAGAGCGGCATGGCAATAGATACATTTCTAATTGAATTTGAACGCCACATTGCCAAATTGAAAGAATTCAACATAATTCTTCCCGAGCCGGTCCTAGCGTTCAGAGCTCTCAAAAGCGCCAATCTCACCCCCGAAAACGAACGCTTAATAAAAGCCACCGTTCGAGAACTAACACTCGGAGAAATGTCTAAACAATTAAAAAAAATTCTTAATGACTTTGAAACTCATTCACCGCCGAAAACTCCTCCGGTTGCTATGAAAACCGAATCTGACATTATTTTCACCACTGACGAAACTGAAAACACCTACTACACCAGTAGTCGTGGTCGAGGCCGCCGCCACGGTGATAAAACAGCCAGTCTCACCAGTCGTGGGGCTGGCAGATGGGGTAGGGGTCGCAACCAAAATTCAACCCACTACAACAACAACAACAACAACATCAAAAGAAATTCAAACCACAAGGTTGAAAGCGACAGTAGCAGCGGTGTTTGTTTCAAGTGTGGGTGTAAATACCACTGGATTCGCGACTGTCCGTATGATGAAATTGACAAGACCGACAAAGGAGGCCACTTGCTCGTTTCCAACATCGTCCTCATGAACGAGCGTGAAGAATATGGCAGCACCAGCACGTTTTTGGGAGAAACGCTCGGATCCGCTGTCTTGGATAGTGGTGCGTCTGGAACAGTTTGTGGAAGAAAATGGTTCGAGTGTTTTCTAGAAACCCTGCCAGAAGAACAAAAAATAAAAGTTCGAGATGGAAGGAAAAGCTACAAATTTGGTGATGGGAACACCATTAAATCTACTCACACAGCAACTTTACCATGTGTCATTGCTGGCATTGAAGTCAATATTATCACTGACGTGGTGGACGCCGAAATACCGCTTTTACTGAGCAAAAAGTCGATGAAAAGAGCCGGCACAAGCCTCAATTTCGAGAACGACAGTGTCACCATGTTTGGAAAAAAAATCCCACTACAATGTACTTCTTCAGGGCACTACCACATTCCCATAACAAGACCTACACCAGACCGAGGTAAGTTCAAACATATTTTGTTTACCTAAGAAATTTCCAACAAAAATAGGCAAGAAAAAATAAAAATCGTCACCAAACTTCATAGACAATTTAGTCACCCTAGCGGTAAAAAGCTATGTGACTTAGTCAGGAGCACTGGAATGAAAGACAAGCAATTCATTAAGATACTTCAGGAAATTCCCAATTCTTGTGAAATTTGCATGAGATACAAAAGGGTTGAACCCAGACCTGTCGTGGGGTTTTCACTAGGAACATATTTTAATGAGAGCATTGCCATAGACATAAAAGAAATTAATGGTAACAAAGTATTACACCTTATTGATCATGGTACTAGGTACAGTGTTGCAGCTAAAATTCCGTGTAAAGAGAGCTCCGATATTATTAATACTATTTTCAAAAATTGGATTACTTATTTTGGTACCCCTGGATTTATTCTCACTGACAATGGCAGAGAATTCAACAACCAGGCGTTTAGGGACATGGCACAAAATACGAATATCGTCGTTCGTACCACTGCTGCTGAAAGCCCATGGAGTAATGGGCTAAATGAAAGGCACAATGGGATTTTAGGGGAAATGGTGAAGAAAACCCTAGAAGAAACAAATTGCAGTTTCGAGGTGGCTCTCGCGTGGGCAGTAAGTGCCAAAAATACACTTCAAAGTGTCCATGGATATAGTCTCAACCAACTCGTTTTTGGCAGAAATCCCAACCTACCTGGTTTTCTTAATGACAAACTCCCTGCACTAGAAGGTGTCTCTACCAGTGAAATTGTGGCAAATAATCTTAACACTATGCATGCTGCCAGGAAACACTTCATAGCGAGTGAATCTTCAGAAAAGCTTAGACGAGCTCTCCGCCACCAAGTTAGAACAGGTATCACCCAATCCTATAAAAATGGAGATGCTGTTCTTTACAAAAGGAACTTGTGTGATAGGTGGCTTGGCCCTGGGACAGTCATAGGGTGTGAAAACAAACAGGTGCTTGTCAAGCATGGCGGCACCTATGTTAGAGTACATCCGTCTCGTTTAACTTTCTACCCCGAAAATACCAGACTCACAATGAGGGCAACAACGAGGAATTGAGCACCCAACAAGAGTTTGAAGGATCCCCAAGAGTGTCAAACTTCGAAGAGAACATTTTAGAAGAAAATTTAGAAATGGCAGACAACACTGAACAACGCCCTACTATGGAGACTCGAGACATAACCAATAAATGCGATACCACCACCAGGAAAGTCAAACTTCCCAAACCTGGACAAATCATAAAATGCAAGCTTGCCAACGACACAGAATCAGACTGGAAGAAGTTAAATGTCATAAGTAGAGCAGCCAAAGCCACTGGCAGAAATAAACATTTGATGAATGTAGTTATGGAACAGGGTGAAGCATTTTGGTTGGACTTTGAACATGGAGTTTCCGATTGGCAAGCTGATGAGACTGAAGAAAATGAAGAGCACCATGATTCCTGCACTGAGGAAGAAGTAATGATCACCTCTGCTGACGATAGCCTGGAACTAGAGGAAGCTAAACAAAAGGAACTTCAGAGCTGGGATAAAAATAAAGTCTATGTTCAAGTACCGGATCAGGGCCAACCAAAAATCTCCACCAGATGGATTTACACAAGCAAAAATTCCCAAACATTCAAGGCCAGACTTGTCGCCCGAGGTTTTCAGGATAAAGATGCTGAGAATCTAAGAAATGATTCTCCCACATGCTCCAAAGGAGGTTTATGTGTAGCATTAGCTATAATGGCATCCAACCATTGGGTATGTAAATCCATGGATATCAAAACAGCATTTCTGCAAAGCAAGAAGTTGGAAAGACAGGTTTATCTGAATCCTCCCAAAGAAGCTAATGTACCCCAAGGCTATATTTGGAAACTCTCCAAATGTGTATATGGCCTGACCGATGCCTCTAGGTCCTGGTATCTCACACTCAGGGAGGAATTGATGAAGTCAGGAGCTATAGCTTCAAAATATGATCAGGCTATATTTACATGGCATTTCGAAAACAAATTGCAAGGGATAATTGCTACCCATGTGGATGATTTTTGCTTTGCAGGGTCAGAGATTTTTCATAGAAAAGTTATTGACAAAATCCATCAAATATTTGCAGTTAAATCTGAAGAAACTGCAGAGTTTCAGTACATAGGATTAGACATTAAACAGAATAGGGAAAATATTAAACTTGGACAGAATGAGTATGTAAAGAAATTGAAATATATCCCAGTGGAAAATGGCAGGAATATTAATGACAAAATATCCACAGCGGAAATTTCTGAAATCAGGCAAGTTATCGGCCAACTTAACTGGCTGGCTACCCAGACCAGACCTGATCTCAGCTACGATGTCAGTGCATTAAGCTCCATCCTCAAACAAAGTAATGTGGAATGTATAAAACATGCCAATAGAGTAGTAAAGAAAGCCAAGAAAGAAAAATCCCAGGTAGATATTCCTGACTTAGGAGATCTCAGTCATCTCAAGATTGTTGCCTACAGTGATGCCTCATTCGCCAACCTAACAGACGGAGGATCTCAAGGTGGTTACATAATCTTTTTAGTTGGCAATAACCACAAATATACACCAATAACCTGGCAGTCCAAGCGCATTAGAAGAGTGGTCAAAAGCACACTGGCTGCTGAAACCCTAGCCATGGTTGACATGTCGGAGGCCTGTCTGTTTTATAGGAAACTACTATTAGAAATACTGCAATTGAAGGATGAACCCGAAAATATAAAAATAATCTGCAAAACTGACAATTCTTGTCTCTTTGACTCTTGGATACCCACCAATGGACAGGTAGCTGATTGCTTAACCAAGAAGGGAGTCCCTTCATTTAAGATACTTGAGTTCGTATCTGAACCCAAAGAAACGGATATTTAAAAATAATTCTTTTTTCTTTCTTTTCTTTCTTTTTCAGTGGTCATCTAGAAGACAAGAAAAAGGGGGAAGTATTGTTAACTCTACCCAGTTGTGTCCCTTGAACACTCTTCACAACAGAGAGTTAACTTCCCTACCGGCGACGGTGTAAACGGGACTTTTGGAAAAATATGGCGCGACCTGTACGCACGTGTTGAATAAACCCTCCTCAACCCTACTCCCGTTATCTGTGTTTATTTGCTTCTACACAGAAGATATATCCAACGTGTCAGATGAGGTATGACAAGAAGAAGAATTATTTGCTTGTGAGTTTAAAATTAATAATAATAATAATAATAATAGTTGTTGTGTTGTAACACAATAGTAAAAGAAGAAAATCAAGTCGAGGTTGGTTTAACAAATGAAGTGTATTAACATCACAGGTAGTGGAGTACTGTCGCTCCTTCTAACCGGTGTAGACATTACTGGCATTATATATATAGTGAGAACCGGTGTAATTTCCCTTATGCATAGAAAGGCCGGTATAATAATAATAATAACTAGTGGGACCTGTGGAAATTCCACAGCGGACTCTTTCATATGTGATATATTGATGTTGGCATTCAGCATAAGCTTGAATCGAAACCGAAAACAAAACTTATATATATATATATATATATATATATATATATATATGAGCAAACAGTTAATAAAATATGTTAAAAAACACTTTGAAATGAGTTAAAAACATATTTAATCTGAAAAGGAAACACTAGATAAATGGATAGTCCTTAATCCGTGGAGTTTCGAAGAAATACTCTCCTTCTCATCAGAGGGTAGGAATTAGCAAAATGCGGGATCGGATTTTGCATGCAGAAGTATTTGATGAAACAACAAGTAAGTCAAAGATCTTACTTGAAAACAAAATAAGTTAAGCAAAGGGAATATGGTAAAGAAAAAGGTGATTACACATGAATGGATAGTCTGGTGGAAGATAAAAAAATCCAGTGCCGGTAAAATCCAAATGTAAAACTTCAAGAAAGTTAAAAGAATTTCCATTTGTACAAGTAAAATCCAAAGACATCCCGTAATTGGAGGGAGATGGTCCATAAATATATAACTATATATAACTTGAGTTCTTTAGGTTATAATCAAAACCGAAACTAAAACTTATGAGGAATTATTAGTAAGGGAAGGCGGGGTAAGTTGAGCATAGGTGTAAGTTGAGCCACCTTTTAACCACAATCGACTAAGCCAATCCAAGTTTGTATGCCATCTATAAACAACTGATCACGTGACTTTAACCTTCACCATTCTGTTTTGCTGAACCAAGATCAGAGGTTGATGCAGTAAAAGAAAATCAGATTTTGTGCCAAAACAGTAACATAAAGCGTTTCAGAGGTGAGTGCATGTTTCTTGTGTGTAGTAATAGTTTGATTAGATATAATATGTGGTGGTTGTTCGTTCAATTACTTGCCTTCATACCTGTAAAAGCTTTTTACATTCACCACACATGGGATGCATGCATTTTAGCAGACAAGTCAATGAGGTCAGACTGGGGTAAGTTGAGCCAATGCTAATGGGGTAAGTTGTGCCACTGGATCAACTTGCCCCGTATGTCTTTTTACATATTTTCAAGAAGCAGATGCATGTGCAACCACATCAGTAGGCCTGATATAGAGTGAATTCAAAATGCATGTTGTGTAAGCTACATGCTCTACTTGTATAAGAATTAGATCTATGGGTTACCTGGTAAATGTTTAAGATTTGTAAGCCGTGCTTGGCTAGGAATTTGCATGCTGTACAGGCGCTTTGTTATTTTAATAACAATAATAATTATTATCATTACTACTATTATTATTATTTTTAACATTATTATTATTATCATTATTATATTTGATAATTAAAACGAGAATTATCGGATTTATTGTGTTAACTTCATTTTTCTTTTTTGTGTATTTCACAGAAAAAAAGCACACCAGATATGCGCAACTACGTGCGAAAGACAAATCGTCGACAAACTCCTACAGATGTTATAAGAACGGGCTGCTGCCACTGTTACTGGAGGGCAGAGTGTTAGGAGTGCTGCAAAGAACTTTAACATTGATCGAATGACACTGAAGCGGTACATGGACAAACAAGGCAGTCAACCAGCAGGGACTGCTTACACACCTGTTTCCTTATGGCAATTGGTTTTTAGTCCTGAAATGGAAAGGGATTTGGCTGACCACGTGAAACAATTGTCCGACATGTTTCATGGTTTGTCATTGAGAAGATGTCGCATACTGGCATATGAGTTTGCTAAAAAAAACTGTCTCATTATGCCACCAAGTTGGGATCGTGAGAAAAAAGCAGGACATGATTGGTGGTTAGGCTTCAAGAAGCGCCGGAACCTGGCAATTAGAGTGGCAGAAGCAACATCTTTTAGGCGTGCCACAGCCTTCAACCGCCCAGTTGTTGATAAATTTTTCAACAACTTGAGTCAGATAATGAACAAGTACAAGTTCTCACCAAGTGACATGTACAACACTGATGAGACTGGGTGCACCACCGTTCAAAACCCTGGAGCCGTTGTCACAGAAAAAGTTGGTTCAATCACCTCCGCTGAACGTGGGGAATTGGTAACGGTGGTGTACACTGTGAGTGCAATTGGATTAGTCGTGCCTCCTATGTTCATCTTTCCCAGAGTTCACTACAGAGATCACTTCATCAGAGGTGGACCAACACAGTGCATAGGAAGGGCGACACGAAGTGGCTGGATGAATGAAGAGGTGTTGTGGAATATTTAAATCACATCATCAAGCACACCAGATGCTCACCAGAAAAGAAAATCCTCTTAATCCTCGACAACCATGACACACACATTTCTATGAATGTTGTGAACACAGCAAGATCTCATGGCGTTGTATTACTGACCATTCCACCAAACACTTCCCATCACCTCCAGCCGCTCGACCGGTCAGTGTATGGACTCTTCAAAACAGCATACAACAGAGCCATGGATGGATGGCTACGATCCAATCCAGGGAAAACAGTAACAATATATGAAATCCCAGCTCTAGTGAACCAAGCCCAGATGATTGCCATGACACCATTTGACATTGCTGCTGGATTCCAAGCCTCGGGCATTCATCCATTTAACCGGGACATCTTTAGTGAAATTGACTTTTCCCCTTCTCTTCCAACTGACCGTGAGCAAAATGTGGCTGCAGAAAGACTTGAGGCAAATTCTACTGTGGAAGATGCAGGACCATCAAGTGAGGTTCCTGGAGCAGCCTTGCCCGTGCCCAGTGATCATGTCCAGCCACAAAAACAGCAAGCAGATGATCTTATGCAACCATCCGCATCTGGGTCATGTGTTTCATCTAGCTCACATGATGTCATGTATCGTCCATACATTTCACCATCTGCAATTCAGCCATTTCCGAAAGCAGCACCAAGAAAGGCAAGAAAAGGTGGTTGCAAAGAGAACAGCTCAAAGATTTTGACTGACACCCCTGAACGACAGGAGCTGATAGCCCTTTCTGAAAATAGAGGAGCCTATTAACAAAAACAAACCAGTGTTTGTTCAATGCTGGTGGGAAAAAGTCATGTCCCCCGAGATCTAAAACCCCATGTTCAAGTGACACTGATGATTCAGATTTTGAATTTGATGATGTGTCATCAGATAGTAATGGTGATATTGATCTGGATAGCCCAATAATCGAAGGTAACTTTGTGGTTGTCAAATGTGCTGGCATGTCACGAACTGTGAACTACATTGCTCGGGTTGACACTCTCAACGGGAAGGACTTTGAGTTCAAAGGTGTTTTCCTTCAAAAAGTTGCTAGGAAGGTAGGAACGGACAAGCCTGTGTTTGTTCCAAACCCAAAAGACGAAGCAGATTTCAATGCAGAAGATGTTGTTTACAAGCTGCCACAGCCAAATAGTGTTGGCTGTTTTATCCGTTGTTCTGGCCAGCTCGTGTTCAGCTGTGACTTATCATAGTGGTAACTTCATTAACTTACTTTCAGATATATGTTTTAAATTTTGTGCTGGTTCATTCGCTGTAATTAACATTTCTACTTCATGATTATAATTTGTTTTATAACCACA
The DNA here is from genome assembly GCF_053919585.1 of Euprymna scolopes. Taxonomy (NCBI): domain Eukaryota; kingdom Metazoa; phylum Mollusca; class Cephalopoda; order Sepiida; family Sepiolidae; genus Euprymna; species Euprymna scolopes. Next base: position 22,007,420 of record NC_136489.1, on the reverse strand, counting down.
GCAACAATTTTGGGCTTGTTCTTTCTTCATTTGCAACACATTCTTGTGTGGCACAAATTACCCCAGAGGTTGGATCAACTTGTCCCATGGTCGGGGCAACTTGAGCCATTTGATATGCATTTTTGTAAAGCTCATGGTCGGTTTAGGCATACTAGTAGAAGACTGCAACTTGTTTCACAATGTCCCAAATAAAAGAATTGAAAATAATACACTCATCTTTGCAAAATAATTAGTCGTTTGGGTTCTAAACAGCCAAAATGGAAAATTGGCTCAAGTTACCCCGCCTTCCCCTATAATTATTTATTACAAGAAATGGAAGATCGCAGCAGTTAAACGACAGTCACTTGGAAGAACAAAAGATGTAAGCATGACACAAAATAACACACACGCTATCGTATTGCTATATAAAGAAGATAAGATATATTATATTGGGTCAAATATAAAATAGTGATTAAAAAAAATAGATGACTTGAGTGCCTTCAGCTATGATCGAAACTGAAACTAAAAATTATGAAGAATTTTTGAATCAGTATTTATTACAAAAAAATGTGTATATTCCGGAATTAAATCTCAACTAATGAAATTTGCCGGAAAGCGTGACACACAAAAGAATACACATGCTATCATATTATTATGTAGATAATAATAATAATAATAACAATAATAATAATAATAATAATAATAATAATATACTTAGGAAATATGAAGCTAAATACAAGTCTACAGGCCCAAAACAAAAAATAAACTACATAATGTATATGGAGGATCTGAAGCTATTTGTCAAAAGCAAAAATGAACTGGAAAGTTGATTAACACAACCAGAATATCTAGTACGTTCAAATATGTGCACTACTGATGTTGAAAAGCGGGAAACTAGATGGCATGGAACTGCCAAACCAAGAGGAGATGATACTTGGGTGAGCATGATACTAACAAATGTTTAGAAATGAAAGAGAAGATTGGAAAAGAGTACCTGAGAAGAACAAGAAAACTCTTAGAAATAAAACTATAGGGTAGAAATCTAGTTAAAGTTATAAACACCTGGGGCGGTATCCTTAATAAGATACTCTGGATCATTCATAGGCTGGACCAAAGAAAAGCTTAGACACCTTGATCAGAAGACTAGGAAAATAATGGCCATGCACAATGCAGCAAGAGACACCGTCAAAATGAATAATACAGGAAACAGCAAAAGTTAAAACAAAACAAGAAAAGAAAAGTGGGAAGGGAGACGATTCAAGAGAAAAAATGAAAACACGGGGTCATGGCTAAGAAAAAGACATCTAAATAGACAAACATAATCTCTACTGACACCTGCACAGAACAACACGATTAGAACCAACTATATAAAAGGTGCAACAGATCAAACGCAGGAGTACAGTAAATGTAGACTGTGTACAAAGAGACAAAACTGTAAACTCCATAAGTGAATGCAGCAAATCAGCTCAAAAGAATACAAGAATAGGCAGGACGCCTCGGCAAAAACAGTAGACTGCAAAGAACTACATTTCAAACCTGCAGATAAATGGTGCAGGTACAAACCGGAAATAATACTAAAATAATACTAAAAAACAAAAACTCAGAATTGTTAACAAGAAAGAAATTGACAAATTGTAGATTTTGCCATTCCAGCAAACAACAGTGTGAAAATAAAAGACAGAAAAGCGAAGAAAATGTACGGACCTTGCCAGGAAAAGAATATGAAACATAAAGTTAATATGATACCAACCATTGTAGGATTACAAGTTCTGAAAAATCTGGGGAATAAAAGATTAAGAGAAATCGGAATCAAATGGAAGACTGGGACTATACAAGTGATAAAAACGGCTAAAATCTTAAGGAAAACCCTTAAATACAAAAACTACTCATATGAACTACAAACACTAACTAACCGCGTGGAAATTGCAGTATAAGTAACACAAAAAAAATGAAAGGAACACCATAATGGAACTGAAACTAAAAGAAACTATATAAACTGTGCCCCCCCCAAAAAAAAAGTTATCGACTGAGGCTGATACCACACAAAATAGTTAACCAAATTTGAGTGAAGACATAATATCATTGCTAGCAAGAAATCAATGGTAAACGACTGTTCAGACCAGGAAAATAATGAGCATGAACAATGCACTGCTGCCCGACTCTGCGTGAAAAGGAAAGACAGGAGAAGAGAACTGATTTGTATAGAAGACTGTGAATGACACAAAAAAAGAATGAAAAAAATACAAAAAGTCTAATCACTGCAGCAAGAGTCACCATACAAATGAACAAGGCAGAGAATGGAGAGGCAAGGGATAAAATGAGAAAAGAAAAATTGGATAAGAAACAGGTTCATGGACGATTCATGACAAAAGATGAGAGTCACGAAAATACTTGAACATGGCCATGAAAAGGATGCCTAAACAGAGAAACTAAATTGTTAAACCCCCACACACAACATAATGCGATTAGAACCAACTATATTGAAGCAAAGATCAACAAGGCACAAAAAGACTCTGGACAAAAAGACGAAACAATAAATCACGTAATAAGTTAATACAGCAAACTAGCCCAAAATAAATATAAGAATGGACACGATGAAGTAGGGAAGGCAGTTCATTAGGAACTATGCAAACAACTGCATCTTGTGCTTGCACCAGGCAAATGGTGCAAGCACAAACCGGCAACAGTAATTAAAAACGAAAATCACAAAACCATCGACATACATACAGATAAACCCATCCAAGCAAAAAGACAGATGTCATAATAATTAACAAGAAGGAAATGTCTGCCAAATTGTAGATTTCACTGTTCTAGCAGACTGCAGGATGAATATCAAGGAGACGGAGAAACAAAGCAAATACACAGAACTGGCCACAGAACTGAAAGAAATATGGAAGATGAAAGTCGATACCAATAATCGTAGGTGCACTGATAAAAGAATGAGATATTGGAATCAGGGAGGTGGCAGAGAAGACACAATGGATAACAATAATAAAATGACTAAAATATTGAGGAAAACGCTAGAAGGCAGAGACTAATACACATGAGCTACAAACGCTAACCAGCCATATAGAAACTGCAACAGAAGTAAAACAAAAAGATAGAACACCACATAAAATCAAGAAAATTGAAATCGTATAACTGTAAGTTAATCCCCCTTCTTTAAAAAAGATTGCAGTGTCAGCATTAATTAACACTTAAGCAAATAGTCATGAATGGTTAAGGAGGATGGAAAGACTGAGAAAAGAAAGTACTAACCAGATTTACACTGGATAAGTGTAAAGAGGACTGGAATATTGGGGAGGGCTTTTGCCACGCAAATTCAGAAAAAAAAAAAAAAAAATCAATGGTAAATGGCTGTTGCAATAACGCATATTCATTTGCAAAGATTATTGAAAGATGTGGGGAGTACTGGAAGACTAAGGAAACTTGCTGCCATATAGACTCTAGTAAACAGCACATATTATTGACAGAGAGAAATCTTTAATGATGGTCTGTGTGAAAACTCGTATGTAGTACAAATAATAATAATAATAATAACAATAATAATAATAACAATAATAATAACAATAATAAAAATAATAACAATAATAATAATAACAATAATAATAATAAAAATAATAATAATAATAATAATAATAATAACAACAATAATGATAATAATAATAATAACAATAAAAATAATAATAATAATAACAATAACAATAATAATAACAATAATAATAATAATAATAACAATAATAATAATAACAATAACAATAATAATAACAATAATAATAATAATAATAATAATAATAACAATAATAATAATAACAATAATAATAATAATAATAATAATAATAATAATTCCAGTATAAACCAATGGCCACTGCCGGCGAGAAATCAATGATAAGAGGCTGTTGCGATGATGCAAATTTATTTGCAAATGCTATCGAAGGAGGTGGAGAGAACTGGACGTCTGGGGAGACTTGTTGTCACTCAGCTTCCAGAGAACACAACAGGTTTCCAATCAGATCGTTTGTTGACTTGTGTGAAAGCTCCATGTGAGCCAATAATAATTTTGTGCCAAAAGTTTTGAATCTAAGTGACGGACAAGTGGTTTCAATATCACCAAAAGCAGTAGTGGAAACATGAGGATCTTAAGATTCTCTGGGATTCCATGATTCAGTGTGATCGAGAGATAACTCACAGGAAACCTGATATTGTAGTTATGAACAAAAAGACCACTAAATGCCAAATTATTGCTATGGCTTGCCCAAACGATTTCAACTTAACAGGCAAAAAAAATTAGAAACTATGGAAGTATCAGAAACTGAGGGTGTGGTTGTGTGTGTGGTTCAATTCCAGATGATCTTGAAAAACAGTTAAACTCCTTGGGAATCAAGTACAACATCACGGTACTCCAGAAGTCAGTTCTGCTCGGTACAGCAGACATCCTACGCGAGGTGCGTTCTATAAATTAAAGCACTCGAGTGTCATTATTTGTCCTACTCTTGGTTCTTATGTCAATAAATTCAACTCCACCACTCATTACTCTGCTGTCAAAAATTTAACACCAGCGTCCAACACTCTACTATCTAAACTCTTAACTTTAAAATGCGACTTACTGCTTACAAGACTTGCTTCTTCAACATCAAAATCTAAACTTCCCAGTCTCTCAAAACATTTTTATTCCTAACCAGAGCATCTCATTTGCATATCACGGGACAAACTTAACAAAATCGTAGCTATATAAAGAGAATAGGGGTCATTATTTTTCTTTCTTCTTCATTCTTCCCGGCCTCCATAGCCCGGGTGAAAAATTCACAGTGTAGTATCTATTCCGGCAGATACTGCAATCAAAGACCATATGTGGGGGCAAACCCCACATATAAGACTATTGTCCTTATGGCAATCAGTTATTGGTCAATGTAGGAGAAACCCTTCATACCAATTGTCATTATCCAGCTCCCTTACTCCCCAGGGAGCTGGTCCCCATATCCCCAATCTCTTCACATTAAAAAAAAACGGCCTTGTGCCTAATTTGCTCTGTGGGGAAGTAAATAAATACACATTCTTTTCGGCCCCAGAACAGGTTTGCACTAATTTTTAACATCTTGTCTTTGGTAACATTTCAGACCACATATTCCAAAACCAAATAAGATCCTATAAACATGGTCAACGCACTGATTCATACAGTGAATGGAGCACCTATTCCAAACTAAATCAATTAATCACACTGGCCATCTAATTGACTCTTTGACTATGCTCACTAGCTTTGATGTAAAAAAAATACACGGTGTAAAACATCACAACACTGTCAAATTAAAATAATAATAATAATAATAATAATAATAATAATAATAATAATATTAATAATAATAGATAGATAGATAGATAGATAGATAGATAGATAGATAGATAATCTACACAGGTAGAATATCTTAGTTGAAAAAAGCTTTAAGAAGGTAAAAGACTGATGGAAGTGAATAGAAAAGGATTAATTCCTTAACTAAACAATAAAGTAAAAATTTTAATAGGTAATAAATCTAAAAGAAAAAAAATGAATTTCTCATAAAAGGGAAGCAGGAATGTTAATCACTGAATATCCTGATGAACTCTCACAGAGAAACACGCAAATTTCTCTGTAGCTGGATCTAAGATTATTTTCAAGCAATATATATACTAGCAGTTCAGCCCAGCTTTGCTTGGGCCCTATGTACTGTTCATAACTTTCCCTACGTGTGAATATACTTTATATAAGATTTCAAATGTTTAAATCAAAATTTGTCTAAGTAATTTCGAAGAGACTACAAAGGTCAATTTTTTAACTTTGACCCCAATTTTGAACCTGTAACATTTATTATTTTGGTCTCAAATCAAAATACAAAGTTTTACCCATGTCCAAGTTACTTTCATCTAAAATTTTAAGTCTTTAGACCCGAAATTGGCCGAGGAATTTGGTAGAATCTGCAAAGATCAACTCTTTCAACTTTGACTTTTTGGCAACCAAATTTTACCCCCAAAACTGATTAAAATGCTTGCCGCATGTCTGAATACATTTTATGTAAAATTTCAAATGTTTAGACCAGAAATTGGCTGAGTAATTTAGTAGATACCACAGAGGTCAATTTTTTTTAACTTTGACCCCAATTTTGACCCCTTAACATTTAATTTTTGGGCTCAAATCGAAATAAAAAGTGTGATCCATGTCCAAGTAACCTACATTTAAAATTTCAAGTGTTTAGACCCAAAATTGACGGAGGAGTTTGATAGTGTTTTCAAAAGTCAAATCGTTGAACTTTGACACCTTGACAGACAAATTTCTGGCTGAAAACAGATTAAAAAGATTTCTCAAATCTCAATACTCCTTCTATCAAATCCTGAGTCTCTAAACCGAAAATTGACAGAGTTATTTGGTAGGGAAATGTACACACACACACACACACACACACACACACACACACACACACAGAATTTTCACTTTTATATTATAGATATAGAGATATACAAGCATTTCAGCCCAACGTTGCCCAGGTGTTTGGAGGTGTATGTTGAGCAACAAAAAAAAAAGCAGCCAAATTTCTGGCCGAAAACGGATTACAAATTTCGAGTCTGTAGACTTAAAATTGACAGAGTTATTGCGTAGGGAAATGTACACAGACACACACACAGACAGACACACAGACATGTTCACTTTTATAGATATACTAGCATTTTAGCCCGGCGTTGCCCGGTGTTAGAAGGTGTATGTTGAGCAAAAAAAAAAAAAAGTAGTAGGAAGGCAGGCTCGAACCCGTACTGCTAAGGAGGAAAAGAACCGGAAAAAAACCTGACGTCTTTGCTTTTACGACCACCGCCAAACCGGAAGTGAAGTAGGTATAAATCAAGGCTAGACAATCGAAAGGAGAGGATAACTTTCAAAAATATCGGCGAAAAAAGCAACCCCGCCCCTGTAGAAAAGTGCCCAGTTGAAGGTGAAGATATTAATGTTTTTAGCCAATTTTTCGGTATTTGTTGTCTGAAAGGTCGAACTTCAAACGATACTAATCTTGTAAAAATCCGTCTCCTCTGTCGAAAGTTTTAGGCAGACATGTAAACATACATACATACATTTATATATTGGTAACTAAAAATTTTCGACCCAAACCGATTAAAAAGCTTTCCCACTCTCTGAATACCCTTTATGTAAAATAGTAACTGTTTAGACCAGAAATTGTCTGAGTAATTTGGTAGAGACCGCAGAGGTCAATTTTTTTTAAACTTTGACCCCTATTATGACTCCTTAACATTTGTTGTTTTGGGCTTAAATCAAGTTATTATATAGCTGTATCCCTTCATTAAATACTAGCATTTCAGCCTGGCGTTGCCCAGGTGTTTGGCGGTGTATGTTGAGCAAAAAAGTAAATAAATAAAATAAACGGTCAATATTTTTTAAAATTTGCCCCCTATTATGCCCCCTTAACGTTTATTGTTTTAGGCTCAAATCAAGTTATTAAGTTAGATCCATGTCCAAAGAACCTATATCTAAAATTTCAATTGTTTATACCCAAAATTGCTGGAGGAGTTTGATAGAGTTCTCAAAGGTCAAATCGTTGAACTTTGACCTCTTAACAGCCAAATTTCTGGCCGAAAACCGATTACAAAGATTTTTTCAAATCTCAGTACTCTGTATATCAAATTGTACACAGACAGACAGACAGACAGACACGTTCACTTTTATAGATATATAGATAGATATATACACTTACCTGCAGGGAGACCCGATGTTGCCCGGGATTGAATGATGATCAAGGAATGTTTCACACGCCCATATTTTTATTGTCATCGAAATCGGTGAAATCGCCCATTTTTCTATCAAATCGATCGATTGTCTGCTCTAGTTGGAAACCCCTCGCTATGAATCGGGAGGAAACTTCACATGCCTCCCCCCTAGACTCTTACCACTGGACCATCTCACACGACTGTTTGGATTTATGTAGATGTTATTTTATTTGTTTTTGTTTTTGCGATACGTTTTGAATGAATTTACTTATTTATACGAAAGTGCATTTTTATCTTCTTACCATGAGGTCCCGATTTCGAATCTCACTAGATTCAGCCACTCTGATGAGTCGTAGACGACGAAACATGTGTCAGTGGATAATTATATTTTAAAAACAATATATATGCCGCTCCTCATTTGAGGGTATCAAATTGGTCAAAGGCAAAATTATTGCCAACTCGCATTTAGGTAACAATACACTTTCATATAAATAATTGAATTCATTCAAAACGTATCGCAAAAATAAAAACAATTAAAATAACATCTACGTAAATCCAAACAGTCGTGCCAGGTGGTCCAGTGGTAAAAGTCTAGGCTTCTTACCATGAGGTCCTGATTTTGAATCTCACTAGATTCAGCCACTCTGATGAGTTGTAGACGACGAAACACGTGTCAGTGGATAATCATATTTTAAAAACAATACATATATATATATATATATATATATATATATATATATATATATATATATATATATATATATGTATGATGAGCTGTGAAATTTTGACCCCTTATGAAAACTGATTAAAAAACTGATTTGGACCCCGGATGAAAACCGATTAAACAGTTTTCCACGTGTCTGAATAGTCTTTATACCAAATTTCAAGTCTGTAGATCAAAACTTCGTTGAGTATATAGGTTAAGAGTTGTCCTCACACACACATACACATACATACACACATACATACACACACACACATTCACACACACACATTCTCATTTATATAGAGAGAGCGATAGATAGATGGGAGAGACAGACAGATAGGCATTACGTACTAAATATACCAAAATTCTTCACTTTTTTATGTAAATTCTCTAATATTTTGCCCACATATCATGCAAACGCACATACCTACATATAAACCTTGAGCAATAATATATAGTAAGTTTTGACACGCAGAAAATTCTGTGTAGTTTGTTATATACATATTTTTCCAAACTTACTACCTAGCTCTACTTATGTATTGAGCACTGTTGAAGTAAATCCTTTACGACTGAGACAATTGTTATTTTTGTTCCTTTTCTCCACATTAAAAAAAAAAGACCTTGGTGTCTAACTCTGCCGGTAAAATTTTGCTTTAAGGCCCATCTCATGTTCGTATAGAAAAATATTTTTCATTTGTAGATATCGGTGGGCTAAAAAAACGAATCTGCTATCCATTTCCGTCGCAGAGAAATAGTTTTCCTGATATGAAGAAATTACTTTTTCAAAAAGTAGGTGATCACTTTTCTATGTAAATCTAACTTAAAATGGGCACACTTTCTGGCCACCTAGTGAAGGGGCATTTTTTGTTTGTTTTTTTATTGGCTATAAAAGGTTTTTGTTGAGTTTTTTTCGAAAAATTAAAATAAAGAACAATCTGTATTAAGATACGTGTAATTTCTTAAGTTATCAGTGATGGCCATTACTGTATGCGCAAGCGTGCACATATTCTTGCTGCAAACAAGTAGTTTTCCAGATATTAAGCAATGTAATTCTTTGTTAGCAGTGGCGGCCATTTCTGTATGCACATAATTTTTACGTGCTCGCGCGACAGAAATATGTACGAACTTGCGTGTACAGAAATGGCGACCACTAATAGCATATAGATTTATATTGTTTAATATCTGGAAAACTACTTGTTTTTTTTTTTAATCTAATTTTAAATTGTTCGCCAAAGATTAATACGCTATGTGAGAAGGCAGTTTGGTATGCGAGTGTACGCGCGAATGCACATTTAACAGCCTTCATTTATGCTACCGCGCGCTCGCGTGTAGCGTAAAATGAAGGCTAGTAAATGGCGGAAAATAGTCCCAGGGTTCAGAGGTTAATACCATGCAAACGGTAAATTTACGACGGAAACGGTTATCATATTTTTTTAAAGGACACCGAAATCTACAAAAAGAAATATTATTCTATACGTACGTGAGACGGGCCTTAAAGTAAAATAATACCACTCTGCCTTTACGTCGGGGCAAAGTAAATAGGAACCCCGGCGTAGGTAGAGTCCTTATCTAGTTTACATAAACAGATAACAAATTTGTGACAACTTACACGAGCGTCATGGTTCAGCGGCGTTTGTGTTGAGATGTTTTTTGTGTTCTGCTTGTCCCGTTTTCGGCCGCAGCTAATTTTATACAACCGGCTTTCCCACTACCACCCTCCTATTTTTGTTCCGTGTTACTTTCAACAACTGTCGGTCCGGATATTATATCGCTATTTAATTGTATCCAGTTGGCGTGTCGAACGGATTTGGAATGTCATGATGTATATATGGTCAACCTTTTACTGTCTTTAATGCACTCGGCACTGGGTACCTGGATGATGATCAATGGGATGACGTTGACATTGACGTCGTTGAATTTAATTATGCACTGCGTGTGCGTTTGGTTCTTTTTTTATGGCATTTTCTTGGGTGCACGACACAATCTCATCGACATGCCAGTTCTCGTCCCAAATTGCATTTATCTTAGAAGGACATCACCCACTCTCCAAATTCCTCAACCTAATTTTTATTCTTCATCTTCTTTCTCATTTAGATCTTGCCAGCAGTTAGAGATTGGCCTGCTTGTTTTCGGTTCATTACAAACTGGAAAATAGTGGGTAGTCTATTATTTAGAAAGGCTTGGGAGGGTTTTTTAACCAATTTATTTATTTATTTTATTTATTTATTTATTTATTTATTTGCCACTTGACGATTCTTGCCAATAAAATGATTGTACATAAACGCTTTTATTTTCAACTAGCTGAAGTATCCGGCGTTGCCAGGTCGTGATGGATTTCATTCATTCATGCAAGACAGTGAATTTGGAACTTTGTTACAAAAACTGCAAAATGTGAAGAAAGGAATTTTACTCAAAATTTAATGATTATTTATAATTTATTAGTTACAAAAATTTCTATTGTGTATGAAAATAAACGTCTATTTTGTGTTGTATTTGAATGCAGTAAATGTCTCGGGAATTTTTTTCTAAAAAACAACAAAACAGAACTACGAACACGCATGCGAAAATTTGTAAGGAAATTTTTATCAGAAAAAAATACAAAATAATAAAAACGCAAGCATTCAAAAAGATTTTTTTGTTTGAAATTAATATATGTTTATGTAATCCATAGGCATGTTTTCGTTTATGTAATGTAACGTCCGAAATTCTTATTTCTGAAAGAAAAAAACGCATGTATACGAAAACGTTAGCATTTTTGTATGATATTGATATTTGTTTATCTAATCTAATCTAATCGGTTAAATAATAAATAAGATGTATAGATATGTATTCGTATATTTGAGTTAACGTCTGAAATTCTTAAATAAAGAAAAAACAACGTCTGAAATTCTTAGTATTTTAAAAATTAAAGAAAACGCACGCATTCGGAAACATAAGAATTTTTGGTACTTGTGTACTGTACGAACCATGCTGAAATAATAACCTTATTATTTAGGAAGCCATTCTTAACATGGAGAGGAGGCTTCTTAACTATTCTGCACTTTCACCTAACAATTTAATGGAAAAATACTATAAAATTTGTAATTTAACTTTGAAATCCTATCTGAAATGTAACACGCTGCGTACATTGCAATAACACTAATAATAATATTTTTCTTTGAAATTAATATCTGTTTATCTAATCGGTTAAAGAATAATAACAAAAATGATATATAGATAAAAAAAAATATGTTTGCGTATATTTGAATTAATGTCGTAAATGTGTATTTCTTTAAAAAATAAAGAAAAAAACGCAAGCATTCGGAAACATTCTAATGTTTGTATGAAATCAATATTTATTTAATCAGTGAAAGAAAATAAAAGATATGTAGGTATGACATCGTATATTAAATTTAATGTCTGAAATTCTTATCTTTACAAAAAAGGAAAGGAGAAATTATTTCAAGAAAAGTGGAGAAGCAATGTAAATAAAGGAAGTTATTTGGAGAAAAGAAAACAAGGAAACAGGTGTGTTAATTTAAAGAAAAGATAAAATGAATTTTAATATACTTACAATATTATAATGTCGATTGGCACTTGTAACGATGCGAGATGATGAACGTAAATTTTATAAAGTTTATTTGATTTTTTAGATTTAATTTCTTTTTAAAAATAATGGGCAAGAGAACCTCTGTTTATGTTTGAATGATTGTTTTCATGTCAACCTTTCATGTGTTAAAATAGTCTTGTAACAGTGTTTTGATTGTAATAAGTGGCAGACGACAATCTGATTATTTTGGCGGGTTTTCCTCAGTTGAGGATTCGAAAGTGAATACATGTTTTTTTTTTTTGTTTTTTTTGTTATGAAAATCATATTCACGGAAATTAATTATTCTACTGTAAGCGAAGTGTCGAAGGTAATTGAGTTCATGTATTGTTATCATAGACGTTAAATATAAAGTATATGAGACATTTTATCGAATTAGGTATAAAAATTTTTTAGAAATAAACCTGTATTTTGTGTTGTCATAATGCCCCCTGTAAGAAAGCTCTATCAGAAAAATTAAAAGTAATAAAAACGCACGTATTCGGAAAAAATTGCAGTTCTTGTTTGGTATTAATATTTGTTTATCTAATCGATAAATGAATATATATATATATATATATATATATATATATATATATATATATATATATATATATATATATATATATATATATATATATATAGAAGGTTTTATTATGTCTATGGTAAAGAAATATAAATTAGCACAGTCTACGTTTGATGCATGGAAAAATAGTATACTTGAATGCGTAAATGAAAAGGTTCTAGGCACCGCCAAAACTGGGGGGGGGGGGGGGCAGGTCAGTACTTTTTGACGGACCGTCTTTTTAAAAATCTACCAAAAATCAGGTAATTATCCGATTAATACGAAACTTTCAGCGATTATTAGGAGAAGAATGAACTTTATAACAGTGTACTTATTTTTCATAAACGATATATATATATATTTTTTTTTTGCTTACAAAACCCCCCCTTGTTTTGAAGTGGGAACAATTATGCTTAAAATAATCATCTGAAACTGAACAAAACATATTGTGTTGTTGTAAGGGACAGAATTATAGATTAAAAAAAAAAAATTGTTTTCATACCTTATTTTGACGTCTGATTATCAGAACTTCGATTGTGTTTAATTATCCCGCTTTTGAGTTTTGAAGTGTGAAATTCGGTGAATATGTTGAGTAAAATAATTAATTTAAGTTAAGCAAAACAAAAAAAAATTTTTAATATTTATACGATAAAAGCCATTTTAAAATTTTTGATAAATAAATTAACAATTTTTTTTTAGCGAGCCGAATAATACATGACCATTATTAAACAGGGCATGCTTTGAATAATCGATACAAAAAAAAATTCGATAAATGTTGTGCCCTTTGTGTTAAAAATAGCATCATTTTTTTTCGATCCCGTTTGAAAACGTTTGCCGCCTTTCTACTACGGTAGACCAAACGCGCTGAAATAATTTTTTTCATTCTGCTTTAAATTGCCCCACCCCATTTTGGGGAGCCTGGCCCGCACACACATACACATTAAAAACCAAACTCATACAAATGATCACCCATCTGGTACTGGCCAGCCTCAGCTTAATAATACATTGAAATTTTCGTCACTGAAAAATAAGTTTTTTTGGCCTGTTTGGTCTTCCATAGTTTTCTTCTTATAAAAAGCAAACGTAAACAGAGTCGATCTCGACTCTGCATCGACGCGAAATATCTGGTTACCTATATGAATAAGTGGAATTATTTGAAATTCAGGTACTTATATTATAATATTTTTGCATATTCTCTTAGAAAATCATCCTAAATCTTAGTTAGACAATAAATAAATAAATGAATTATTTCAAAAACGTTTTTTTTTTTAAATATTTAAGTACGTTTTTTGTGCAAGACAAAAAAAAATGTCAATTATTAACTTTTTGGGAAAATTTAACATTTAAAATCTAATTAAAAATAGTAGAAAAAGTTTTACATTATTCGGTTTTCTATATGATAAAATTCAGGGTTTTATCTTTCTGGAAAAAAAAAGTTACTCAGAAATAATGGATTTTAATAAATGTAATTTAGTTTTAAAAATCAACAACAACTTGATTTTGCGACCATTTTTGGCGGTGCCTAGGTTAAACATATAAAACAATTTAAACACCCTAGAAAAACCAATCCTCTTTTAAAAGATTCAGAAATACGGGAGGAACTTAAAATACTTCAAGAAAAGTTTGTAATAGTTCCGATTGATAAAGCGGCAAACAATATAGCTTTTATATGTAAAAAAATATTATATACAACGTTTATTGATAGAAGTAGGACTTATAGGAAACGTTTCGGATACTTATAAAGTAAGTAATAGTAATTTAGATAGCATTATTTTGAATAATAGTATTATTAGTGAAAAAGTAGGATTAAAGTTAGAAGACAAATACAAAAATCTTCCATGTATGTATTGGATACCTAAAATGCATAAAAATCCAGTTAGTGATAGATTTATTGTAGGTTTAAAGACGTGCATCACTAAACCTTTAAGTAAAGCTATATCTAAAATATTTAAATTAATTATAAATCAAATAAATAATTTTCACCTGAAAAGTAAATTCTATAGTAATATAAATCTATTTTGGGTAGTAAATAATTCCCAACCAGTGAAAGAAAAATTAGATAAAATAAATTCCAGAATAAAAGCAAAATCTATAGCTACTTATGATTTTAGTACACTATATAATAAAATTCCGCACGAAAAACTTATAAAAGAATTAAATGATACTGTAGATTTGGCTTTTGAAGGTGGAAAAGGTAAATATATAGACTTTTCAAATTCTAAAGGTTTCTGGTGTAAAAATAAAAATATAAAAACTAGTGTTTCTAAAGGTATTTTAAAAATACTTGTAAGTCAAAGAATGCTATTTTCAAATAGGAAATAAAATATTACTCCAAACGATAGGTATCCCAATGGGATTGGATCCTGCACCATTTTGGGCAAATTTGTATTTACATAGACTCGAATATATATATATATATATAGTGATGATCATATTTATTGGCACGGTAAAATAAAAGTTAAATTTTGTCTAATAAATTCTAAAAAAGGGATTAAATTAAAGAAAATAACAAAGTATATTATGTATTTTTAACTGGCCTTTCCGATGCAGCAATCGGATTTGAGAAAAAATAAATAACAAAGGAACAACAAACATAATTGCAAAAAACCCTTGTTCAAAATTATTGGCATGATTTATTTAATAATCAATTGTATAGCCTTTGGCCTTGATTACCTTCCTCAGTCGCTTTTCATAGTTTACAACCAAGTTGTTGCGCTCTTCAGTAGTAATTTTAGCCCACTCTTCCTGACAATAATCCTCCAATTGAATAAGATTCTTAGGCTTCCTTTGCATTACCCTCAATTTTAATGTTCTCCATAAATTTTCAATTGGATTAAGGTCTGGGCTTTGTGATGGCCACTCCAAAACATTAATATGATTGTCCTCAAGCTATTTCTTAGTCAGTTTAGCCGAATGCTTTGGGTCATTATCTTGCATGAACCACCAACGACGACCAAGTGAGAGCTCTTTAGCAGAGTCTTTCAGGTTTTCATCCAATATTTTAACATAATCTTCCTTTTTTATGCTACCTGTGACCTTAACAAGTCGCCCTGGTCCAGAGGCAGCAAAGGATCCCCAAAACATCAAACTGCCTCCACCGTGCTTCACTGTGGGTATGGTGTTCTTAGGCAGGAAAGCTTCGCCAGATTTTCTGTAAATATAAGACACTTTATTATGGCCAAATAACTCTATTTTCGTTTCGTCAGTCCATAGAACACGTTTCCAGAATGCAACATCTTTATCAATATGACGTTTTGCAAAGGCTAGACTTGCTTTCAGGTGCATAGGCTTCAATAAGGGAGTCTTTCTCGGACGACATGCTTTTAAACCAGCTCTCTTCAAAACTCTACCAACTGTATGTCGAGATACATTCACTCCAGAGGTGCTCTGTTCATCAACAATCTCCCCAACAGAGATCCTTGGGTTTTGTTTTACTTGTCGAACAATTTTCCGTTCATCTCTTGGGGAAAGAATCCTTTTTCTCCCTCTACCCTCTAAACTCATAACGTGGCCTTGCGATTTGAACTTGTTTATTATGGCTCTAACAGTGGATTTGGGATGGTTTAGCTTCTTTGAAATCTTATCATAGCCCTCCCCATGGCAACAAATTTATAGATTACCTTTGAATATCATTTTGCTAACCACGTTTCTTCTGAGAATATGAACCATTCATTGAAACTCCATGGAATAAGGAAAATTTCTTAAATATTTGCATTCCTTGTCAAAAAATAAATTTTTTATAAATTTTAATTTATAAAATTTAAATCCATTTTTTTTATAGTTTCATAACTAAAAGGCAGTCAACTAGTGTTCATACAATGTTCACGACTTCCGCTCATTCAAATATTCTAGATTGTCTAATGTACTCACCCGAATTCAGTGTTTAATAGTTTTTAATTCTCTTTATTCCCATGGCAATTGTTTAGTGGCCCTTCGGTAAAGGCTTAGCAAATGGAGCAAAATGTGGCGTCATGACTGGGTTCAAATATCATGATTGACAGAAATTGTCACATCTGCACTGATGATTGCGTAAGCATAAAACACTAGTGTCTGTAGCTATAAAAATAATTTATTGTTTAATTGTAGGCATAAAGAACAATTATTGGCTTAATTATATATATATATATATATATATATATATATATATATATATATATATATATATATAAGATGGTCAACATCATGAACTTTGGAATATAGTCTTTTGTCATTTATTCACTATATATATATATATATATATATATATATATATAGTGAATAAATGACAAAAGACTATATTCCAAAGTTCATAATGTTGACCATCTTATAATTTATTCCTTTAATTCAGTTGACATTTACAATTCTTGGCAGTATCTGATTTGTAATGCAAAATCAATCACTTAATTATTATATCAATCAGTGAATCTATTATGGCCTTAACTCATCAGAAGAATTAGCAACAATCAATCCGTCAAAAGGAAATAAAGTGTGTTTTGACATGATTAAAATCCGAAAATCGGAAGAGAAGCTGTAAATACCTTATAATATGTTTCTATTACGCAATTTATAATTTTATAAATAAAGTCACTAAACCCAACTATTCGTACTAACATGTTCTATTAATTTATGAATATTCTGCCAAAATGTTCTATTTAATAATTAGTAAATTTATTAGTTCTAATTAATATATATATATATATATATATATATATATATATAAAAATGTAAAGTTGGTTCGTTCTAAAGAAATAAAACCATGTTTATACGTTACCAATTTATTTGAAATTTTCAGACAACCAATTTTTAGAGTCGAGGTATGTTTTTATGTTATTAAAATAAATTTACCTAATTAAAATTAAAATATTAAATAAAATAAATATATTTATTTATCGGTTCTGCGAATCTGTTCTGTTGATAAAACTGAACTTCCGGTT
Organism: Euprymna scolopes; assembly: GCF_053919585.1. Classification (NCBI taxonomy): domain Eukaryota; kingdom Metazoa; phylum Mollusca; class Cephalopoda; order Sepiida; family Sepiolidae; genus Euprymna; species Euprymna scolopes. The sequence goes on along the minus strand of NC_136489.1, from coordinate 21,989,949 downwards.
CGATTCATTTCACAGCCACGATTTGACGAAAGGTTTCATTTTCTGTTAACTCGATAAGTAAAAAAACAAAAACAAAAAAAAAACATATTTCATTTGTTTATCTTCCAAATTTTTTAATTTACACATCTTTTCTTTATTATATAAGGCCACAAAAAAAAAAGTTTGTTGCTTGCTTTTGAGTTTTTTTTTTTTTTTTCTATATAAGATTACTCATGCAGAGAGTGATCCGTGCTGAAATAATGTTATTATTTAAAAAGTCATTCTTAACATGGGGAGGTAAGGATGTTTTGTACCTATTCTGTACTTTAACCTTACAATTGAATAAAAAAAAAAAAAAATCGTAAAACGTTATTTAAACGTGGAAATATGATTTAAAAAATAGCGCGGCTCTCTGCATTAGCACCATTTTTATTTATTGTTGTTATTTCACGAATTTTCGGCCAACTATTCCTCTGGAATGAAAAGAAGTCCTTTTATAAATGTTCAGTAACTTTTTCCTTTTATTATTCTTAAAGAGTAAAACTTTTCTTATTCATGAAAGGAGTTAAGCCTACGTAAATAAATAAATGTTTGTACACGTGACAAATTATCAATAAATGGTTTAGTTACTTTTTTAAAAAAATGTTTGTAAAAGTGCGAAAGGCGACGTTACGTTGTACAAACATTACTCCCATGCTTTATTTCTATACTTATAGGTTTTTGGAATTTTTTTTCACTGGATTATTATTGATTGGACACTAATTAAACAGATTATTAAAAAAAAAAAAATGTAAAAAAGAAATCATTATTTCGACATTTGAAAGTGGTGCTGTGCTCACTTTTTAGTTACAACGTTCTGATAAATCAGTCACCCATTTTGTAAGCAATAAAAACGCGGTATATCAAAACCATAGAAAGTAAAAATAATGAGTCTCTACCGCATTTGTAAGTCAGAAATATATTTGTTTCTCAAAGAAAAAAAAATAGAGAGAACAGGACTTTTTTTAATTGTTTTCATGAAAATAAAGTTTAGAGATTTTTATTTATTTTTTTTTTTTTACTACTTATCATAACAAAAAAAAACACAGTTTGTGTGTGTGTTTTTTTTTTAATTGTTTTTGTGAAAGGTGAGTTTTTTTTTCAAAACTTTTGTTTTGTTTCTTTTTAATTTTTTTAAAGTATTATAAATTTCACTAACATGCTGGAGAAATGTTTAATAATTTGGTATTTTTTTAGATTAGGTCCACCTCCACAATTTTCCTTTCAATGACGACATTTATAGGTTTCCGAGTATGCTGAACACGCAAATTGCATTGAAATTTTGCGGAAATAAATAGTTGTATTATGCATTGTATTCTTCGGCGACCATCTTTTTACGTGCACACGCGCCATAAAAAAATACACACATGTAAAAAAGATGGCCGCCAAAGATTACAATGCATAATACAACTTTTTATATCTTGATAACTACTTATTTCTGCAAAATTTCGATGCGATTTTCGTATTCAGCATAGTCAAAAACCATTTCAAGTCGTCATTTAAAAGAAAATTGAGGAGGTGGAGTGGACCTAATCTAAAAATTTACCAATAATTTTTAATCCCGTACGCCTCCCGATACATTGCTTCGTCAACATGCGACCATTTTATATCTCCCGAAGACACTTCCGTATTTAGAAAAAAAAAATAAATAAATAAATAAAAAGTGACCGATTTACCAGAACGTGGTAACTAAAAAGTGAGTATCCCTTTCAAATGTTGAAATGATTTTTTTTTTTTTTTCAATTTTTTTTCATAATCTGGTTAGTGTTCAATCAATAATAATCCAGTGAAAAAATTTCAAAAAACCTATCAGTATAGAAACTCCACCACGTAAGTAAATAAATAAAAAATGTTACGTGCGCATGCGTAGCAGTATCAGAATTTTTGTAGGAATTTTTGACACCCCTAACACGAAACTGCGAATACAATATAAACATCTCGGAATTTCTCTGTTAAAAGTGGGTTATTTATTTTATTTATGGATTATACTTCCAAAATAAACTATTACAGTTGTTTTAAAAGTAATAGAAATATTTTTTTTTTTTAAACATTAATGAATTTTCCGAACTCAATATTTTTCAATTTTTAAACTCAATATTTTTCAATTTTTCAATTTTAAAAATCTATCAAAATTTTTCTATTGATTCTATTTTTACGATATTTTCAGGGTCAATGTGAAATTTTATGTTCTTTCCAATAAATCGAATATAATATTTTAGACAAACGTTTTTTTTTTAAATTCACGAACCCCCCCCCATACCAATTTTTAAGTGTCTATTAAAAAGTAAATACTTAATTTAGTAACCCGAAAGTAAATATTTAATTTACTCACAAATTGAAGAGAAAAGGTCAATACATAATATATTCAAATTTAAAAAAAAAAAAACATAGTGTTCTTTAAGAATTTTACCTGTAAAGTTTGAAGTTTAAAACCTTTTTTTTAAACCACGTTATTTGTTTTTTCTTTTTTTTTTTTTTTTAATGAAACCTTGGTCCTTGCTCCTTTAATTGACAAAAAAATTAGGGCTTGAATTACATTTTTCGAGGAGTTATAAGCTTGGAAAGACAGGGGGTCGAATAATTCACGCCTCCCATTTTGTAAATGTCTAATAATAATTAATTTAGAACCCGATAAGTACATAATTATTTACTCACAAATTGAAGAGAAAAGGTCAATACATAACATAATATATTCAAATTTAAAACAAAAAAAACATAGTGTTCTTTTAGAATTTTACCTGTAAAGTCCGAAGTTTAAAACCTTTTTTAAAATAACACGTTTTTTTTTAGTTTTTTTTTTTTAATGAAATCTTGGTCCTTGCTCCTTTAATTGAAAAAAAAAAATTAGGGCTTGAATTGCATTTTTCGAGGAGTTATAAGCTTGGAAAGATGGGGTGGAATTATTCGCTATTTTCACGAAATTTCTGACACTGCTACTAGGGGGGTACTAAGGGAACGACCATTAAATAATTCTGCGGGTCGCCATGGAACTCAACGCCCAAGGAGTATCAAAATAGTTTTCATGATCTGAAGAAATTTTTTTTTCCGAAAAGTGGGTGATCACTTTTCCATCTAAATTTAACTTAAAATGAGCACCCACTTTCTGGCCACCTGAGGAAGGGGCATTTATTTTCGTGTTTATTGGCTTAAAGGTTTTTTTTACAAGGCAGTTTGGTACACGAATGCATATTTAACAGTTTTCGTTTATGCTCACGCATAGCATAAACAAAGGCTACGTCTGTGAAATGGAAAATAGTCCCAGAGTTCAGGGGTTAATACCATGCAAAAGAAATCAAACAAAAAGACTTTTAAGCCAAGAAACACACAGAAAGAAAAAAAAATAGCATCCATTTTTTTTCTATCGAATTCATTTGCTGTTTTTATTGAAAACTATTTTCCCCCGGATTTTTTATATAATTTTCCATTAAGGGCTGTGTGCCTCACGTTCGTAAATAACAAAATTTTTTTTGTAGATTTTGGTGTGTTAAAAACGAATCTGCAAACCGTTTCCGTCACAAAAAAAATAGTTTTTATGATATGAAGAAATTACTTTTTCGAAAAAGTGGCGATCACTTTTCCATGTAAATTTAACTTAAAATGAGCACCCACTTTCTAGCCACCTGAGAGAGGGGGGATTTTTTCCCATGTTTATTGGCTAAACAGCTTTCGTTTATGCTTACGCATAGCGTAAACGAAGGCTACGGCTGTTAAATGGAAAATAGTCACAGAGTTCAGGGGTTATTACCATGCAAAAGAAATCAAACAAAAAACTTTTTAGCCAAGAAACAGAAAAATGCCCCTCTCTCAGGTGGCCAGAAAGTGGGTGCTCATTCTAAGTTAAATTTACATTGAAAAGTGATCACCCACTTTTCGAAAAAGTAATTTCATGAATGTCATGAAAACTTTTTTTTTGCTACGTAAATGGTTTGCAGATTCGTTTTTAGCACACCGAAATCTACAATAAAATATTTCGTTATATATGAACGTGAAACGGGCCTTAAAGTAAAATAATACCGGATTTTTTTGAGCAGATTTGCCGTTTAGTTGTACAAATATCCTCACACCAGGTAATCACTAAAAGGGATTTTTAAAAGTCGTCACCTGTATCGAGCAAAAGTTTAAAACCACCGATTATATGCCAGCCTACATCATGGTAACATATATTGAGTGAGTTCCTAACAGTATTTTTAGTTTAAACTCATTTTCCCAAAATTTCCCCAAACTTAACATGTTCGATACAGTCTGCCGCCATTTGTATTTTTCAGATATACCGATAAACATTGAATGTTTTTGAACCGATTATACATTACATAAAAACACTAAAATCTTATCCAGTTAGGTAGAACACTTACTTTTCTTGCCTTTGATAACATTTATTTGTTATATATTTATTTTTTGACAACTTCTTTGTATCTGTGTTTAGTAATATAAACCCTTTTCATTTAATGTAACGTTTAGTCGGCTCGAAAAACAGTGTTTATTGGTGTATTTGAAAGCTACAAATATGGGTGGACACTGTTGATTACTTTAAGTTAGAGAAAGTGAGTTAAAACTAAAAAAACTATACAAAATACTGTCAGAAACCTATCCATTATGCCAGCCTATGTCATGGTAACATATGTTCGGTGAGTTTCAGACACTGTTTTGTATAGTTTTTAGTTTTCAACTTACTTTCCCAAACTTAACGTATTCAACAGAATTCGCGACCATTTCTGTTTTTTGAGCCAATTAAACATTTTACATTACATAAAAACACTAAACAATTATCCAATTAGGTAGAAACGTAAATTACCTTACCTTTGCTTTCATTTATTTGTTTTTGGACGACTTTTTCGAATCTGTGTATAGTAACCCCCCTCCCCCCACCATCAACCAAATATTAATTACTAAATCACATTTTTAAAAAAAAAAAAAAAAAGCATTTAGCGTTTCAACATTTTTGCTACGTTCGGCTTCATCCACTGATTGTTGGTCAAGTCCAAAACATGAATGATTGACAGAAACTCTCGAGGATCCAGATCAAATTCTGCAAGAGCACCATTTTTTTCAGTTTCGCCTTCTTTTTCACTTTTTGCAGTGGATTGCTGTACTAATATAAGAAACATGCATTTTCTCTTTTATTAAATTTTTCCATTACACCAAATTGAGCCACTGCAACGCGTGGCAGGGTACAGCTAGTATATATATAAAAATGTAAATGTTGGTTCGTTCGGAATTAATTGTCTAAAAAACCACTGGATGGATGGCTTCCACGTTTTGGTATAATATGTTTACTATATCCATATGTGTTTTTATATATTTCTTTTTAATTATAACATTATACTTAATTTTTCTATGATAAATAGGTGGATTTCTTTGTACCGAGAGGCCATTTTTTTTATTTAGGGACAATTATTTATTACCGCTTCCTGTCACGTGACCAGTGTTACAATTTAGCGGTTTTCCTGCTATATCTGGAGATTTCGTTTACAATCTAGCGGGAAATTCTAGAAAATCTGGAGGTATTTGGCACCCACACACCCACATTAGATTATTAAAAAATAAAGAAAAGCGCTTGAAAATATTCAATGTAAGTAAAAAAAAAGTAGCATTTATTGCCTTTGGTAACAATTATTTATTGATTATTTGTTTTGTTTTTCACCTTTTTTTTCGACTAACCATTCTTAAATCTCACTATAAAATCGATTTTTCCAAGTACATTTTAGGTGAGAGGGGGATTCCAACCTCCAAAGTTTGGGTTTGTATTACTGTACAGATAGATTCGAAAAAGTTGTCAAAAAACAAACATATAACAGATAAATGTTATCAAAGCCAAGATAAGTTACTTTTCTGCCAAACTGGATATATTTTTCGTGTTTTTATTCAATGTAACATATTTATTCAGCTCGAAAAACATACAGTGTTTACCGATGTATTCGAAAATTCAAGATGGCGTCTCACGCCCTCTTTAACACCGTAAGTTTGGAAAAAGGTGTTATAAATAAAAAACTATACAAAAAACCCGCCGAATATATGTCAACCTATGTCACAGTAACATGTATTGAGCAAGTTTTTAACAGTATTTTATCCGGTTTTTTATTTATAACATCTTTTCCCAAACTTACCGTGTTAAAGAGAGAATCAGACTCCATCTTGAATGTTCCAATACATCGGTAAACACTGTATGGTTTTCGAGCTGAATAAACATGTTACATTGAATAAAAACACGAAAAATATATCCAGTTAGGTAGAAAAGTTACTTATCTTGCCTTTGATGACATTTATTTGTTATATATTTGTTTTTTGACAACTTTTTCGAATCTATGTGTACAGTAAAAGCGATTTTCTGGACATTTCTTTCTCCTGATCTCGCGGGTTTTTTTCAAATCTCAGTTGACAACATTGCATCACTAAAAAAACACCACAGGCTTAATGTAAACAGAAAGTGTTTACAATATCGGTAAATTTTCAATGTGTTTAATTACATGATTATTGATAATGTAACCATGTGACTGAACTTTAATTTAAATTAACCACACGTGGTCACAAAATGAATGCCGACGCTCAAAGTGTATACACATTTTGACTCCTCCCTTTACTTAAAAATTCACCAAAAATCAGTAAATTAACGAATTTTAATGAAAATTGCAGTATTTTTCAGATAATGATCGCAGAATATAATGAACTAATTATTGTTACTTAACTCTTAGTGAAAATGTTTTATTCTGTTTAAACAAAAAATACCTTTACTAAAGTTATGGTTTTCAGTAGTAAATAAAAAACGCAAGAATTTATTTTTGCTTTTTTTAAAGCGTCGTAATTTGTAACAATAAAAAATAATTTTTACAGTAACATTACGAAAAAAGCCCCTAAAGTCCGTATTAATGTATTTGATATAACTCGAAGAAAAATGAATTATCGTATACTATTCAGGAAATTAAAGATTCAATTAGATTCCGTTTTCAGTCACCTAAATTATTTAGGGTGAAATGAGTTTAGGAATTTATAGCCAAACCTAAATATTTTTTTTTTTGGTAAATATCCAGATATGCTACTACAAAACACCAACCACTCTAATTTGTTGGGGGGGGGGATGTGATGTTGGGGCACGCGCGCGCCCCAACATCCCCCCCCCCGCTCGCGCCCCCAATGTACAAAGTAAAATCTTCGGAAAATGTTAAATGGTGTTCTAATTGGTAAATGTCGGTGCGTTACTTACGGAAAATTTGAAAATTCGATGTTCCAGGTAAAAAAAAAAAAAACAGATAAATTACCCCCCCCTACTCCAACTTGGTGTGCTTTCCTTTTCTTATTTTATTTCTTTTTCAGCTAATTTTAAATTTTCCACCCAAAAAGCGCTATAATGTATTTTTGAAGATTAGAAAATTCTATGTCCTGGAAAAAAAAAATCCCCCTCCCCCCAACGTAGTTTGCTTGGTGAAGCCGTTGTTTATGCTACAACGTGCATGCGCGTAGCATAAACGGAAGCTGCAAAATGGTGGAAAGAAGTTCGTGGGTTCAGGGGTAAATACCATGCAAACGGTAAATTTGCCCCAAGTTTGACTATCAGATTCGTTGTCAGCGACCTCAATTACCTATACAAAAACAAATTAGAGTGGTCGGTGTTGTGTAGTAGCGTATCTGGATATTTACCTTTTTTTTTTTCTTGCTTAAAAAAAATAGCATTAATACAGTAAGTAGGTAAACTGACTTTTTCGTTTAAAAATGGAATTATTTCCCTTTCGTTATTAACTTTTTTTTTTAAATTTTTTTTTTAATAAATATTTTGTGTTTTATATACATAAAGTACAATTGTTGAATGTTACTGTTTTGATTATATTCGTTTGGGGCGGGGGCACAATTAAAAAATTAAGAAAGATTAAAATGAAGCGAAATTTAAGTTTCCGTTCCATTTTTACAACAACCGTAAAACAGTGCATACTCAGCAAGTTTTATCGTAATTTATAAGCATATTGAAACACTAAATCAACATTTTATTTATTTTTTTGCATAATTAATGATGGAAGTATTTTTCTGTTTATTTTCTTAACATCTGTTAAAAAAAATAAATAATTTGTACATTCTCTTGAAAAAAAGAATCAAACTTTTCTCTACTTTCACATGTGTTCCATTTTAACAAACTGAGCCACAGCAACGCGTGGCCGGGTACAGCTAGTATATATATATATATATATATATATATATATATATATATATATATATATATATTAGTGATGGGACGATTCCAATATTTTTCCCGATTCCGATACAATTACTGATTCCATGGTAAATTACAGATGCCGATGCAATTACTGATTCCGATTCTTTATAAATCTCTAAATATTTAACTATAGAGTTATTTTTCCCGATTTCTGTAAAAAATATGTGTTAAATATGCAGATATTTTCCTAAACGTAAATTTTCACTTGTGGAGGATGATCTATCGATACCGATTCCGATACCCCCAAATTTGTCAATTTTCCCGATTACGATTAATCGGCCCAACACTTATATATGATAGCAAGTAAATGTTGAGCCTTGTTTGGAATAAGAACAACATCGAAATATTGAATTTCAATTAAAACAAATGGCATTTACTTAATTGTCATGTATTGTACTTGTAGCGGCATTCACCCAGGATGAGTTGACCCAGCTTTAATGGTGTTTACCACATCTCGCATCAAAGCCATTCACCCTCGTTGGTTGGCAGCATGATCCAGCCATTCATGGTTCCAGCAATGGACGCCAAAAGCGCGAGGACCGGACATGATCTCCATATCTGCTTTGACCATTGTGAGCCAGATATCGAGATCATGTCTGGTCCTCACGTGTTTGTTGTCATTTAGAAATCAGTAACATATCCAAAAATTACAAAAAATGATAAAGTAGAAAATTAATTATTAATGAAAAGTTTTTAAAATAAATTGCAAATTATAATAATAAACAAGATGCCTAACTATGAGTTACTTGTTTAAGTTATATTTCAAAAATAATAATGGCAAATCAATGGATTGTGAAAGCGCAAAAGTTGTGCAAGCCTTTTCTAGTCTCACACAAAAACACGCATTCACATCTAAAGCTATATTACTTGTCATATACATACGCGCACACAAACATACGCGCGCACGTCCACACACGTACATATATTCACGTTCACGTACATAAACTCACATTCACGCGTATACACACACACACGCTAATGTACACGTGTACTCACATACGCGCACACATGGGCAACGTCACTTCCTCTTTCAAAGGAAATCCACACATGCGCAAAAGACCACCGGAAACAACTATAAAAGCAAGAGCAATAAGCAGCTTCTTTCTTTTTCGACTCGCCTTCCGAGCCGAGCGAGTGGTTGGCACACCAGCCGCCGCCGTTTTGGCAGGTGCGAATGCGCGTGCCTCACGCCACTTGCTACTATATGTGGGGCAAAAAGCTAACAAATAGTACATACACCTTATACACTTTCTATCTCCATAACCTGGATTGACTTTCTCTCTCTTTCTATCTACAACTTGTGCTGGAGAACACCTCCGCGTAGCTGACACTTAACATAGCGCACAGCTTTACTGATGTCAACCCTCTATCTTTTTCTTTGTCTACACGCTGGACTATCATTCTCATTTCTACTATATTACTCACTTCTCTTCCCACGCACGAACAAACGATAGTGATCCGAACACACATTTCCTTTTCTTTCTACACCACCAGTCCCACAACAAACGATGGTTACACCCGAGCGCGGACATGAACAGTGAACACGTGTTATACCTAAAACATTCATTTTTCAACAGTAAATAAACGACATGTTTATTTTATCCAGCAATTGAGTTTTGCTTCCTTCTTTCCATCCGTTTCATTATTTTCTTTTGTAACGGGATTAGGATATATATATCCTAGTCCTCTACAAAGTACATGTTTTATGTAATGATGCAGTTGTATCGTGTTAATTGCGACATGACAATTAAGTAAGATTGCTTTTATTTAAAATTCACATCAAAATTAAGCAGATAACAGGGACTTTTAATTGAAATTTAATTTTTGGACTGTAATGTACTGTAGTGTAATTAAAAGAAAGACCTAATCAAAGCTTTATTCAAATGACTTGTACATAATTTAAGTGAGGCAAGAGGCCAAAACGAATATATACAAGAATAAAAACGGTGTCTTTAAATAAATCACGTTGACACACCGATTGGATCATCAAAGTTAAACAACATCGCGCCTGGTTAGTACTAAAATGGGTGACCATTTGGGACTTCCAGGTGCTGTATGTGCTCTCCGCTTATCTTGGCATTGCTTTTAGCCTTCCTGGACTTCTCCTTGTCATTGGATTCAAGCAGTGCCAATTCCGGAGAGGTGTGGTTAGAGATTGCGCAACCCTTGCCTCATAATTACATGTGCAGCTACCCTTACAAGGGGTATCGATTGTCTTTCGAGACTGAACGGAGGCTTCCATTTAAATAAACAAGATCACGTAATCACGTGAGGAAGAGTTATTACAATTTTTTTTTTTTTTTTTTAATGAAACTATAACAATAACTTTCGATTTTCGTTCTTCTTCTGAATATGCACCTATATGTTTTCTTAAATGATGTTCGATCACCACTGCGATTTTATTGACTCGGCGTTCTTTTTGGCGTTCTATGTAAACTGCTTGTAAAGTTCAGACGATAGTATAGTGGTTATTCTGCATAGCAAGCACAAAACTTCTTTTAAAGTTTTACGGAAGTGACGTCATTTACCCACAATTCTACATCCGGTGTTTTTCTCTCGCTCCCAAGAGGAAAATACAAACAACGAAATTTCTGCCCGAGTCTGGGTTTCTCTTTTTTAAATGATGTCTAAACGCCGCATTGATGTTGGTGATTCTTCGTCCGCCTTTCTTAAGAGAGGAAGGTAAGCTCATTATCTAGTAGTTTTTTCTTTTCTTGTTCAAACAAAAAAAAAAAAAAGTAACGACTTTTCTTTACGTTTTAGATTTTCCCTTACAATGATCAAAATGGCGGACACAAAATCGGGGATCTATTTTGTTTCTTCCGATTTAAAAAAACATTCTTGACAATAAAATCAAAATTTCTCGGTCAATATCAGTTAAATAGAAAATTATCGGTAAATCAAAACAGGTGACTCGAAGCGCGTAGCAATCAGTGTCAAATAATAATTTGAAAAAATCGCATTATACTTAATTATATTTCGCGTTAAATAATAAATAAAATGTATTTCACTGTTTTTAAAGAGGCGACGGATTGATTTTTTTTTTTTTTTTTTTTTTTTTTTTCAACCATATTGCAGAAACAGGGGACATAATTAAGATTGCTTATTTCAAAAAGCGGTAAAACTATACAAACACCGTGACAGCGAATTACCCCTACCCCTAACCCTAACCCTAACGCTGTCACGGTGTTTGTATAATAATACCCAAAAAGCATATTTTAGATACTGTCGATATTTCCTACCGACGAGTGGGAGGGGGGGGGGAAGAAAAGACGTTTAGCTTGCAACGAAAAATTACCTCGTTGCTTACAAGCAAACGTATTCTTTCATCATAGGAGCAACTGGGCTTATGAAAAAGAACTTTAAAAAGTACATAGCAAGCATACCCGGTGAACCAAGTGCAAGTGAAATACAAACGATTGCACTGAAAGGGACGGCTAGAATCCTGAAAAGATCTCTTGGTTGGACTCACTAAAATAGGGATAAATGTCAGACATCTGGTTAGATGTCCCATCCCCTAGAAGAAAAAGTTTAAGTAAATATAACGCGCTGTTAACAGTTGTCGTACCGGTCTGATAGATCTCTAACACCGACAAGAACACACTACAACAACAAGCCTACAAAGGTGACTCTTTTTATAGTCTCAATCTCTCGTTCAGCGAGATTGAAACGAGACTGGAATGTCTATTTGAGTGGCTTTCCCTTCCCACCGAGCCACCCTCGGTAAGTCAATCAATTTAATTATCACAATACTTTTAATTTTTGCTTATTCGTTATTTAATTAAATTTCTTTTTTTTTTATTAAATATTTTTTATAAATAATTTTACAAAAACAAGTGGAAATTACTTAAAATTTAATTAAAATACTGTTTTTGTTGTTTGCATAAATTGGTACTTATGCATTTATTGTACCGCGCTAAAATAATGTTATTTAGAAAGCCATTCTTAACATGCGGCGGGAGGATGTTTTAACTTGAAAATATTATTTTAAAAATATAGTACGGTGTCTTTTCGACATTAGCTGTAAAAACATAATGTGGTAGTTGTTTAGTTTAATCAAGACATTAAAAATGAAAATATTGAAAAAAGGTTATATTGTACGTATTCGTTAAATCACTTAATTTGATCAAGTATTTTGTTTTTCAGAGGAAAATCAAGCTTTAATGAGATCGATCTAGTCGTGCCCATCTTGTTTATTTCAATAATGAGGAGGGCACCAGGAGAGATAACTCTAATCACCGCTTAAAGTTTGTCAAAATTTGACGAGATTATTTTGAAACATGGGCAGAAAAAATACTTAGATAAATATTTTAGCCTTTTTCACGACTTTCAAGACTGTCCTCCCTATCTTTATTCCACTATTTTTGCCCCCCCCCCCAGTTTTAATGTCTTTATTAACTGTACAACGGCAGAGAGGCGACCGGTCGCTTTTTTTTTTTTTTTTTTTTTTTTTTTTTTTTTTTTTTTTTTTTTTTTTTTTTTTTGGAAGTGCACTGAGGAACCACCCGAAGACTTACCTTTAAGAAGTCGATTACGGGGAGGTTGAAAATAAGAAAACGCCTTTCGGAATAAACACACCCACCTTCCTCATGTTAAGAACGGCTTTCAGAATAAACACCCTTTGCAGGTTGAACAACTAGTGCCCATTGACCATCTTCGGATGGTCCCCCACTCCCCAGTGTAGTTTCACTTTTTTTTTTTCTTTTTTTTGTTTATGTCCTTGTAAGCAATAACAATATTACTTACTGAACTGCCATGTCGAAAATAGTAATATATCCAAATATTATGAAAATCCATCGCATAGAACAGCTGCTATTGTGTTTTTAGTAAAAAAAAAAAAAAAAAAAAATCTTTCGATATTGTGAGAAAAATAAGTTAAACATAGGTATGGGACTGGCGGATAAAGGGACATAGTTTTGAAAGCCAGTTTATCATAATTTTTTTGTAGGTTTCTGACTACTTTTTGATTGTAGTTGAAAGATTAAAGACTAAAGTTAATTTCCAAAAGGTAAAAAATACTTGTACATATGAAAAAAAAAAAAAAAAAAAAGTTATAATGGAAAATGTTTTCACGGCGACATTCGGAAGCTGACAAATTCGGCTAAATTTTGAAGTTAAATAAATTCATTTTAAAAATCCTTCAAAAGATAAATATTAGTTTTCTGAATCTATTTCAAAGATAATTAATATATTTCTAAGATATTGAATTAAATAAAAAAAATAAACACCTTGTTTGTACAAAAAATAGCTTAATTAGCCCCCAAAAGCAAGAGATTCTAGTTTTGCACAAACCAAAAAAAAACGCATTCGTTTAAATGTTGATTCCACGGAAGCCCAAAATGTCAGAAAGTCAAAAGGCGGGCCGAAAATGACGTCATGTATTATAGGGAGGTCGGAAGTGCTGCTTTTGTTTGTTTGTTTTTCCCCCAGCCGTGCCCCGTGCATCCGTACATTCCTATCGTGAACGTTTGTATATTTTTTACGGTTTTTAATTTAATTATTTTTTCGTGTTCCTGCTTTTAAATTATTTTTATTTTATTTATTTATTTTTTTCAAGATTATGTAAAAGTTGTTACACCAAAGTTTGACGTTTATTCCAGCAAAGAATAGGAATGGCCTAAAAGTGAAAGAAAAACGTTTTTTTTTTTTTTTTTTTTTTTTTTTTTTTTTTTACTTAATTAAAATCTATTAAACTCCATTATTCTTGAGCAACTTTTTTCTCCAAAAAGATAAAAGCCTTAATTTTATCATATAAAAAGCAGAATAATATAAAACTTTCTCAACAATTTTTAATAGAATTTTAACTTTTCCAAAATCACACCATTCACCGTCATTTTTGTCTATCACTTTTTTTTTTTCGTCTAAATAAGATTTAGGATTTGCAAAAATATAAGAACCCGAATTTCAAATAATTGCAACTTTTTATATCACTCTATAGATTCATGTAACAAGATTTAAAAAATTAATTACAGCTTAAAATTCAGCATGGAGGCTTTGAAGGGACTACAACTATTTAGCTATGTATTTTTGGTCTCCCGATTTATCGGAGTGGGACCTATGTTTTCAGTGCCATCCGGGCTTCCATGCGTCCGTTAGTCCGGACGATTGCCAGATAACCGTCCATTAGTTTTTTCTGAAATTTTGCCATAAATTGTATTTTATTAAATAGATGTGCACAGTAAAAAAAAATTATTTTGTAAAAATTCCCATTGCATTCCCAGAAGCTCAAAAGAGATTAAAAAATGACACGTTTTGCCCCATAAATTTTGATCCATCCATTAGATTTTTTTTTTTTGAACTTGGCAAAAATGGTGAGCCTATTGTTCTTAAAAGAAATTCAGTATGGGTAACCCTGGCAAAATTCTGCGTCACATCCCTCTGGTATTTTTAGGGCTAAAAAAAACATGCCTTTTTGGAGCTTTTTTTTCATATTACTCAAAAACTTGATATGTATGCCTATATAGTGGTTTTCCATGGTGCTGAATTCAATGTCTTAAGGCATGAAACTGCATGGTTTGTCCATTTTCACTGGGATTCAGCATTAAATCATTCGTTGACATCTATGCTGATGACACCACCATCTATGGCAACACATCAAAGGCCGTAAATGACAAAGTTCTCTCAGATTCTCTCTCCTCTGATCTTGAGCGCGTGGTACAGTGGGGGAGGAGGTGGCTGATTATTTTTAATGCGTCTAAAACGAAGCTCCTATCTTTACATCATCAATGCTCTGATCCCCATCTGGCATCAATTGAAATGGGTGGCTCTCGTCTAGGGGAAGCTCCATGTTTTGATAAGCTTCTGGGCTTTATCTTTACTCCTGACCTGAAATGGAACACGTACATTAAGTCAGTTGCCAAGGTCGCTGGAAAAATGGTAGGATCCTTCTACCGCTCCAGAAGATATCTCACCCCTGATGCAATTCTCTATCTGTATAAAAGCCAAGTACGTACAAGGATGGAGTACTGCTGCCACACCTGGGCAAGACCTGCTAAAAACAGCCTATCCTGCCTTGACAGAGTACAAAATAGGCTTCGTAGCCTAATGGGTGATGCCTTTTTCTCTTCCCTGCAACCTCTCTCCCACAGGAGAGACATTGCGAGCCTGTCTTTGTTTTATCGTTACTACCATGGCAGATGCTCGTCTGAACTCCAATCTCTCATCCCCCCCTGCCAATATTTCATGATAAACACCCGCCTAGCTGAAACCACTGTCAAAAATTTTCCCCACTCCTTATCTGTGCCAAAATCAAAACGTAGATTCCATGAACAAAGCTTCTTTTTTTAGAAGTGCACGCCTGTGGAACTCTGTTCCGGTAGCCTGTTTCCAACCTGACTACAACCTGGATGTCTTCAAGTCTAATGTAAACAAATTCCTGATGAACCGCCCCCTTAAGTAAGACACTTTATCAAATCTCCAACACTAACGTACTGTACACACAATAGCCCTTATCCCTGAGTGGCTTCCGGGCCATGATAAATGGTGACTACCTTGTAAAAAAAAAAAAAATTCCAAGGAGCTCAAAAGGACTCACAAATGCCCCAAAATCGCAAAAAATGACACGTTTTACCCCATTACTTTTGCCCTATGCATTAGATTTTTCTGAAACTTGACAAAACTGTGAAGGCAACATTGGCCCTTCACACTTCTCACATTCATTATTTCTTCACTATTTTTTTGTGATGTGATCTCACATGCAGCACCAGAGTGGGACCACACATGCGCGGATTGTTAACGTTTGATTTGACGATTAAGTAAAGAGTTTAATTCTTTTTTTCGTAAGGGAGATATAGATATATTTGCTGCCTACATAAGCCCCAAAGTTAAGCAATGGTGCTGGCTTGCCAGTACCAGATGGGTGACCATTTTGTGGATGCTAGTCATCGTATGTGTTGAAAACAACTGCATCTAGTATCTCGGTTAGGCCATCATAGGTGAATGAACAAGAAATTGCTGAAAGAAATTATATTTTTAGCAAAATGTTTTATCGTTATTTCCATGGCAGGTGCTCATCTGAACTCCAATCTCTGGTCCCCCCCTCGCCAATCTTTCACGAAAAACACCCGTCTAGCTGAATCCACTGTGAAAAATTTCCCCCACTCTATATCTGTGCCTAAATCAAAACGCGGATTCCATGAACAAAGCTTCTTTCTTAGAACTGCACGCCTGTGGAACTCTGTTCCGTCTGCCTGCTTCCCACCTGACTACAACTTGGATGTCTTCAAGTCCAATGTTAACAAATTCCTAATGAACCGCCCCCTTAAGTAAACACTTCATCAAATCTCCACACTAACGTAATGTACTTGCAATAATCCTTATCCCTGAGTGGCTTCTGGGCCTTGATAAGTGGTGATCACTGTAAAAAAAAAAAAAAAATGCGCAGTTATTTTTCTTTTTTTTTTTGTGGTATGTGGTATCAATTCTTCAGAGCATTTCCTATTTAATATTGGTCTCACTAAAAGAAAATTAATTTTTGAAAGATTTAAGATTTATTTCGTAAAAATAATGGAAATATATAATTTTTTTGCAAATCTGAAAGATAATACTTATTAACATATTCAATGAATTTCACATTCAAAAGATGAAAAATAAAACACATTCAAAACAAAATTCAGACTTTCAACCTTAAAATCTGGTATGTACAGTTTTTGGGGGTTTTTTTTATCTACAATCCTCCCCCTTCCCACAATTGCTCAGTTTCAGCTAATTATTTTAAGCATATTTGTACCCACAAATAAAGAAGGCAAAAAAAAATATATAAATATCGATTAGGTGAAAATTTCATATTTGATCGAATAATTACTTGATTTTTGATAGATTTTTTTTTTTTTTTTTTTTTTTTTAAAGAAAGACTCCATCAAAAAATACTCCCTCCTTTCGTTTTGGCCATGCTTATATTAAAATCTTACATATAAAAAATTACGCAAAACGTGTAATCTAAAAAAAAAAAAAGTATGAATATTTTTTCAATTATAAATTTTGTGTGAAAATATTAAATAAACCATGCTTAATTCAATGATAATAACAGTAGTTCGAGAAATTTTTCTTCGAGTTATATCGAATTCATTAATACAGACCTTAGCTTATTTACGTAATGTTCCTAAAAAAATTTTTATTTTTATTGCTACTATTTACAATGTTTTATTTTCATAAAAAAAGCAAAAACTAAATTCATATTTTTTACTACTGAAAATCATAACTTTAGTAACAGTGTTTTTTTTAAACAAAATAATACATTTCCACTAAGATTCAAATAAAAATAATGGGTTCATTATATTCTATGACCATTATTTTATAAAAACTGAAAATTTCATTAAAATTTGTTAATTTCCTGATTTTTGAATTTTTAAGTAAAAGGGTGGGTCAAAATGTTTATACAACATCGGCTATTCATTTTGCATGTACCTAGTTAAACAACTTCCTTGACTTGAGAAAGTTGGAAGTCAGAGGAAAGTCAGATTCTCTTTTGACTTTGCAAGACCTTGTGATGTTTTGGCTCTGGTTGCTGTCTGGAAGTGATTTGTACATGTGACGATTAGTTATTTAAGAGTATTGCTTCCTTCCAGAGACGGTCTTTGAGCAGTAGTCTTTGGTGTTAGGTCTGTTTGGGATGTCTTGTCTGCCTGAAAATATCTTGGTATACTTCCATTACCTATACACCAAACTATTTGGGTGGGTAAGGTACTCCTTCGGTGGCTTGCTTGTTACCTTTATGATGGTTACTTTTGAAGAACCTTAGTTTATCTTCACTATAGTTTATGATTTTTGTGTTTCTTGACTCCTGACAGAGCTGGGGGTTGCGATTTAGGAATAACACCAGACTCAACTCTGATTTATCCACTATTTGTTGTCGGAGAATTTTCAATATTATTGACTGAATATGTTCGCCGCTATTACGATGCAATCTAAAATATGCTGTTTCTGCAATCATCATGGTCTACTCTTCAACATCTATGGAAAGTGCAATTTTCCTTAATTTTTCCTTAAAAATTATTTCTAACTATAAATAACTTTTTACTTGAATTTTCAAAATTTTTGGATATATTACTATTTTCGACATGACAAATAATATTGTTTTTGCTTAAAAGGACATTTTTTAAAAATCGATCTCTCACCTCTTTGTATAAGCACCAGTAATTTAATTAGATAACAAACAATAAGCAAAACTCAAAAGTAATTGGATTTATGTCCCTTGTTTCTGCAATCTTATTCTAAAAGATCGGTCTGTCATCTTTGTACAAGCACCATTTTTTAAATAGTATTTTTAAGTTAAATTCAATTTTTACAATATTTTTTATTAAATTGTTAGGTGAAAGTACAGAATAGTAACAAGACATCCTACCCTCAACATGTTAATAATGGCTTTCTAAATAACGTTATTTCAGCGTGCTGTAACAGATGTACAAATACCAAAATATATATTAATTTATTAAATATTGATTTTTTTTTTTTTATAGAAAAATAGGATTTTTTAGCTGACACTTTGCTACAGATTATTTTTTTCTTTTACATGGGAGTCACCACATCAAGGTCTGAAGGCCACTCGAGAATAAGAGTTAATGAGTGTATGGTAGTCACTGAGACACCAGCATATTAATAGTGGTGGAAATGGGGTAGAAATGGTTTATTTGAAAGTAGGGCTCAACAAGAACTCGTTTACATTAGACTTGTAAACAGCCATGTTGTAGTCAGGTGGGCAGTTCTAGGAAAGAAGCTTTGTTAATGAAATTTGCATTTAACTTTAGGCTCAGATACAGAGTGGGAGAAACTGTTGATAATGGTTGTAGCTAGACAAGTGCTTTTTGTAAAAGTTTCTATTTAACGGATTCAAGCAACTTATGACACACAGAAGACTAATTGGTTTGTATTGAGATGCAGAAGACCAATCTCCACTATTTTTAAATATTGGGCAAACTAATTAAATTTTCCAAGGTGTTTTGAACAGATGGATACTAGTTTTGGCCATAGATTGAAGCTCAAACAAGCACTTGCCATGAAAATAACGATAAAGCAGAGATTGGCTCAGAATGTCTCTGCTGTGAAAAAGAGGGTGCATCGAAGAGAAAAGGGCATCACCTAGGTTTCAAAGCCGGTTTTGAACTTTGTCAAGGCAGAATAGGGTGATCCAAGCAGCTCGTTCCCAGGTATAGCAACAGTATTCCATTTTAAAATGTATCTGGTTCTTATACAGGTAGAGGATTGCATCGAGAGATACTTTCTGGAGTGATAAAATGACACTAACCATTTTTCCAGCAACCTTGGCAACAGATTTGATGTAAACTTTCCATTTTAGGTCAGGAGTTTGTCAAAACAGAGCCTCTTTTAGACGAGAGATATTCATACCAATTGGGATCATGTGGGGATCAGGAGTGAAAAGATAAAAGCTACGTTTTGAATGCGTTCAAATTAGCCAAATTTTTTTTTTACACTACATGCTCAAGGTCTGAGGAGAGAGACTCTGAGAGATCTTTGTTGTTGTTGGCCTTTGAAGTGTTGCTATATATTGTAATGTCCTCTGCATAGATGTCAAACAATGAACTTAGAATGTGATTTGGGAGATTATTGATGAAGATAATGAGTTGGGCCCACGATGGATCCCTGAGGCATTCCAGCATTGATACATGAGTTTCAAACTTTTAGCCATCGATGACTACTTGTATAAATCTATCATAGAGAAAAAATTTGATGGTTGAAAAGACATTTCCAGATATTCCATAGCTGAAATCTTGTGAAGTACCCCCTTATGCAAAATCGTATCAAATGCCTTTGATATGTCAAGAGCGATAGCTTTTGAGAGGAAATTCCCGTAGATAGGTTCTAAAACCAACACAAAGTCAAGTATCTGCAGAATGTCTTCTTGGTTCCTCCTCTTCTCTTTTCTCTCTCCCAACAATCGGGCACAGCCTATAATAACAAAACTCTAAAGCACGTCTGACAGCACTGACTTCTGCCAACAGTCTGCCCATCCTCTTAACAACACAGGCTTTTTATATGGCAAAATCGTTCACCTCTATTTGCATATTCTTCTAACTCACGTGATCACTACTCTATAAATAAGAGTCTTGACCGTTTCTTTTCTTTCTTTTTATTTATTTTCGGTGACCGACCCGCACGTGGTCTATCCAGGTAAGTCACGCATTTCTCCACACTCCCCCCTGATCTCATAATCATAAACAGGACATGCGGGCAATCGTTGTTGGCGGGTACTCCTTCGAAGAATCGGGGGCAGCACTTCCTCATTGCTGTTTTCTTCATTACCACCATCATTACTACCAGTCTGTTCCATTATCCCGTCTCGTGGTTCCATAGGCGGTGTCTCACAATCAGGGCAGGGGGGCAGTATCCGTCTTTGTCGGGTACTTCTCCAAAGAATCGGAGGCGTCATCTCCTCGGTGTGCTCCATCATCCCTTCTCGCGGGGTTTCGCAATCACGGGGGGTGGGCAGTATTCGTCTCTGTCGAGTATTTCGATGAGGCATTACTTCCTTGTGTCCATCGCTCTCCTCACTATTGTCATCAGTATGTCCCATCATTCCTTCGTCTGGTTCTGTTGGTGGTGTTTCTATGCTCATCTGAAGGGGCAGTAAGTGATCA
The DNA here is from genome assembly GCF_053919585.1 of Euprymna scolopes. Taxonomy (NCBI): domain Eukaryota; kingdom Metazoa; phylum Mollusca; class Cephalopoda; order Sepiida; family Sepiolidae; genus Euprymna; species Euprymna scolopes. The sequence goes on along the minus strand of NC_136489.1, from coordinate 21,969,138 downwards.
GGATCATCTCTGAACGGTGTGTGATCCTCCTCATCGTCCTCAGAATCAGAAGAGGTATAACAAGGGCGGATATCTTTTACGTGACGTGGTATGCCACCAATCAACATGGTCTGAGGACTTATGATTTCGTCTATTTTTCCCCGGAAAAATTTCGTAGTGCACCCAGCATTCGGGGGTTTTATCCAAACAAGGTCTCCCACCTGATATGGTGTATTGACAACACTCACCACTGATGGTATGGCATCAACTCCTTTCACACGCTGTTCATATTGGTAAATCCCATTGGCTGGTGCAGTTGCTGGTGTTGCATTGTCCTTGGGTGTTATATTATACCAGTACACAGCTTCTGGAATAGAGCACTGCGTCCTGGCTGCAATTCTTTTGATGGTGCAGTGACACCGTTCTGCTATACCATTACCCTCTGGATAATATGCACACCGATTTTAATCCCCCATTCGTGCACGAAGTTCTGAAATTCTTGACATCGAAATGTGGCGGCATTATCAGTCAGAATTTCAATCGGGGCACCACGTTCAAAAAAGACGGCTCTCAACTGTTGTATAATGCTGGCTGCATCCTGTCGTGTCAACAGGCGCCATATTGTGAAACGCGTCGGGCCACAATCCATCATGGTCAAAAAATGTTTGTCCCCATAATGTGTTATGTCCATCCCTACTCGCTGCCAGTTGCCCTCCACCTCGAGCTTCCCTTTTTGCCATTGGGATGGTGCCGGATCAATTCTCTGACACTCTTCACACGAACGTATGGCTGCTTTCACTGATGCTTTTGTAGTTGCAGGGCATACTCTTCGGACGAAATATGCAGTCCTCTGAATTCCAGGATGTCCAATCTGCTGGTGTATCATACGGATCTGGTTCCTGGCCCATGGCCCATTTCCACTTTGCAGTCCACACCCTTTCGTTGTCATCAAATGTAGCACAGAAGTCCTTTTCTTCAATCGACATGGCTGCACAGACGTCTTTCCCTTCTCCAAGCCTGATACCTCTAGCTGCTGTGATTGTAACGCCTCCTAGTACTTGTATTGCATCAATTCCAAGCAACATGTCGTAGCCAAGGGGTTTCTCCTGCATCACCAGAACGTCAACTTTAGCTGTGTCACCCTTCTCAGTACAGATTGTGACTGTCCCTTCACCACAACATACCCGTGATAAGCCATTGATGGTCATAACGCCGACTGGGTTCCTCCGCCACACCGGACAGCAATGGGCACTAACTATAGACCAGGAACACCCCGTGTCTATAAGTGCTGAACACTGCACATCATCAAGTTTAACGCTAATGACAGGCAATCCTGTGTTTATTGGTTGGCAGGGGGCAAGGGTAGCGATAGTACCTTGCCCCCAACTTCGTTTCCCGAACAGTTGCGAGATATGTGCCCAAACTTATTGCAGCGATAGCATTGCACTGGTCTCTTTGATTGTGGATATACACCTCTCCTATCACTCCGGCACTCTTTAGCAAAATGATTGGCCTCCCCACATTTATAGCACACTGGGGTGGCATGCTTATTACTATCTGAAAGAGAGTCCACATTGCCTCCATGTCGAAAACGAGCTGCTGCTGCAATTGGTTCCTGTTCCTTACAGATGTTTCGAGCTCGGGCCAATAACTCATCAGTTGACAATTCATCGATTCTTGATGATGCCCGCAACAGTTTACTGACCTCCTCGGGTAGGCCTACCAAAAAAGCACAGCTTAATATTTTATCGTTGACCCCACCAAACGGTACAGATAATTTTTGCAGGTCGGCTAGGTACACGTCGACTGTTTCCTTGGGTTGAAGTGTCCGGCTCGTGAACTGTTGCCACGCAACAAATGGATCTGTACCAAACGCTGTATACAGGCTCTGCTTGATTTCATCCCAGTCTGGTTCATCCCCGAGTTGTTGGTAGACTGCATAGGCCCCTCCGGTTAGCCTCAAAGGGATAACTGTGGCTGGTTCTTTAATTTTGCACAGTTTACAGATTTTCTCTGCCTTTTCAATCCATTCGACGACAGCCGGTCCAATGGTAGATCCGTCGAACTCAGGTATTAAGCGAATGTCGAATCTGTCCATTGTTAGTCACCGCACACCAAGTGCCGAGATAGCTTAAAACCAACACAAAGTCAAGTATCTGCAGAATGTCTTCTTGGTTCCTCCTCTTCTCTTTTCTCTCTCCCAACAATCGAGCACAGCATATAATAACAAAACTTTAAAGCACGTCTGACAGCACTGACTTCTGCCAACAGTCTGCCCCTCCTCTTAACAACACAGGCTTTTTATATGGCAAAATCGTTCACCTCTATTTGCATATTCTTCTAACTCACGTGATCACTACTCTATAAATAAGAGTCTTGACCGTTTCTTTTCTTTCTTTTTATTTATTTTCGGTGACCGACCCGCACATGGTCTATCCAGGTAAGTCACGCATTTCTCCACAGGTTCACTGATCTTATGTGAAATTACAGTCCGTACATCAGCTGTAGATCTCACCAGATGGAAATCATATTCATGTCACTGAGTAGGTTGTTTTTGCTGAGGTGGTTGGTAATTTCTCTGTTTAACGGATTCAACCAACTTATGACACACAGAAGACTAATTGGTTTGTATTGAGATGCAGAAGACCAATCTCCACTATTTTTAAATATTGTGCAAACTAATTAGATTATCCAAGGTGTTGGGAAGCATTTCTCTTTTATGCATCAATTGAACAGCTTTACAAGAATTGATACTAGTTTTGGTTGTAGCTTTTTGAGTACTATGACTGGAATATTGTCTGGAGTAGCTGTTTTACTGGCATCAGTGTTCTTGATGAGTGTGGCAATATCACAAACAGATATGCGAATGTCATTCAGATAATTTTCAGTCTTGATGGGAAATTCGGGAGGTAGGAGACCGATCGCATAGGGTTGAGTTTGCTGCAAAGTTCTTGGCAAAGAATTTGGCTTTGATAGATACTAATGAAATTATTTCAGATGCGTTGAAGATCGGGATAGAGGACATGTATCTATTAAGGGCCTTGTTTGTAATCTGACTAAAATTATGGGAACCAAGACTCTGTTGTCTTGCTTTAGATTTGATGGACTGAGAAGGCACCAGTCTAGCGTTTTCTATAATGCTTTTGATTGCTGGCAGCAACTCTAGTTTTAAAACATCTATTACGTTTAAAGCAATTGAAATAGTGGTTTATGTGTGTAATGGCAGCAACATTCAGGAGTGTATTGGTTGTTTAGTTTCTGTTGTAATTTTTGGCGCAGTATGTAATTGTCTGTTGATAGTGAATGAATCAGTTAAGTCAGATGCTATGTCACACATTCTTTTTAAACAGAACGTAGAGGTAATTTCGATATGAATGTTCGGAAACCATCCCAGTCATTAATTATTGATACACTGTTCGATGGAGAGGACTATTTTGGGGTTTTGTTATAATTTGTTTTATATTTATTGAGACGATCGAGTGGTCAGAAGAACTGAGGATAAGCATAGATCAGGACATGTTGTTGGAAAAAGATTTAAGACTTGCAAATTGTCCATCTGCATTGGGTACCCGAGTAGGTTTGTTAATAATTTAAGTAATAAGAGATGGAGCAATCATGACAAAATCTCCCTTCATCGTCCGATTTATTTTGAGTGAACTAGCCATTCAACATTGTGAACATTAAAATCTCTACCAATATGAATATTGGCTAAGGGATAAGCAGACAGTATATGATCAATTTGCTTAGCAATACTCTCAAAGATAGCTACTCCATCATTGTGAGAACAATAGATAGCAAATATAAATGCTGTGCTGTGAATAAGCACTATTCTAAAGCACATGTAGGGATGTTCGGGGTCTTTGGAGATGTCCCAACCACAGGGAAAGGTGTTCTTGATGTAGGCACATATTCCATGCTCATAGCGATCTTGATGGACAGGTTTGAATATGAAGTTAGAATAGCAACACACATGGACAATAAAACGCTTTGGATAAATACAGATTTCAAGAGGGTTCTGCTAAAATTGTCATATTTTAAAAACCAAAGCATCTTAAGTCAAAATACCACCGTTTTGTTCGAAAATGAATATACTTTCAAATAAATTAATAAATAATAATATACATTATATATTTTAAGAGTTTTAAGCAAATAAAGTGATAAAAAGTTTAGATTATAAAACAGCGTTTTCGGTAAGATTTTGTAATAACCCTCCTCTCTGATTTATAAATGGTCGTACCGCATTTCTCTTAAGAATTTCATCATGAAATTTGGAAATTAACTAGAAGAGATATCACTTTTAATAGATTTGGTTGTCTGAAATTCTTTTGACAGCTCATTTTTTTTTATTGTGTTAAAAAAAGACTTCAACATGACGAGTTTACCCCCCCCTCCACTCCCAATATATTTTTTCGTCTTTTTACAGTTTTTTTTTTTTTTCAGCAGATTATAATCGAATGGACACTAATCTACCCAATTATATATATATATATATATATATATATATATATATATATATAAAGATACAAAATCAATATTTAAATATTTGTAGAAGGTGCTCAGTTTCTAGTTAAAATCCTATTTACTTGCCTCCCCACAAGGACAGATAGACACAAAGTCAGTTAATGTGAGGAAAATTCAGCTTCCCAAAAAGGGTCAATCTGGATAGAAACAAACATAAAAATTGTCTCTGTCATGAAGGAGTTCTCCTTCACTGACAGAGGACAGAAAAGGCAAAGTGTAGCATCAGAATACTACACTGTGATCTTGGCTCGAAGTCCAGGTAGAGAAATAATTAAAAAAAAAATTTAAAAAAAAAGTTTAACAAAATAATGTGTCACTCGGACAAGAAATGTAATTGAATATAAAAACCAAATTTATCAAAAATTTGTGAACAATTTGTTAGCTTTAGCAAAAAATGTTTTTTGATATTTAAATAAGTGGGCAAAAATACTTAATAAGTTTTCCAATAGTCACATTTTCTGTTAGTGACGTCACTTGTTTTAAATGAAATTTATTTTTGTCTATTTGTCGTAATTCTTAAGTTCACACCCGTTAAGAATTACGACAAACAAACAAAAATCAATTTCATATTTCAAAGTAATTTGATGTCCAAAATCTAAGGCATAACATTTTTCCTGTCTCTCAACCTCGAGATCTTGTCTTCCATCTTTTTGCTGCTTTGTCTTCATCTTTTTAAAGTCACTGCAAACATTCAGCTAAGGTCTCTCCATACTGCCTTTTGATGGCCCTTTGTCTATTGGCATCATTTTTTTCTTTCAGGCCTAGCCAGCATAGGTGTCAATTTTCTCATGGACAAATTCTTTACAGTCTTCTTCATTGGACTTGGATTCATTGTAGACGTTTGAAAAAGTGAGGTTGGATTATCTGTCGATGTAGAAGGCACAGGTTTTGATGAGTTAAGCACATCTGCACTCTATGTTGAAGGTACAAACAGCACATCTGCGCTTGATGTCTGGTTGGGTGTGGGCGCCAGGTAGTTTAATGCTAGTGGGAGTGTCGATCAAGCAGTTCTGGAGAGTCCTACACAGAGTGGTATCTGTGTGGGATCCCATAGCATTAGCCCACACCTTTTGCACCCTGCTTTGATGTTGTCTGCTGAGAAGTAGTTTGATTGCCATGAGGAGGAAACTTGGAAAAAGTTCTTTGAGAGGCATGCCCAGATTTTACCAGGCAAACTGAACCATGACAAAATATAGAATAATGACGAATTCATTAGTTGAAAATGGCAGAAGATGCTGGAATATGTAAAAGGAAAGCCTGTTTCATGTTTCACTTATTAGTTTATGCGCTGGAATCTTTTGGAAAATTTCATACCTCTGGAGTATGGAATTTTCCAAAGCACGTTCATCTGACAAAGCTTAAATTCAATATCAGGGAACCCCTAGGCACTTTTTAGCTTTTTCTCATGGTTTACATGCATAATTCACAGTAAGTAATCAACTTCGAACAATAGAGGACATAAACACAAGTATAAGGATGACTTAAAAGCGCAGTTGTTGGGCTTACCTTAGAATGGCTCTGGATTGTGTTGCTGGATCAATTAATGTTCTCTGTAGACAGCAGAGGCAGCTCAAGTACTCTGAGGGGGAAGTCATTAACAAGCCCATAAACTGTACCTGTAATGATCTGATTTCTGTTGATTTTGCAATGGGAGTTTAGTTCTGTGCAGTCCTAGGAGGTCAACCTTCCAAGGCCTTCTCACTTTGAGAAGGAGTTTGTTACTAATTGCCTGAGGTTCCCTTACCGGGGAATGCTGACAGGGCTGTCTAGGCACTTTTTGTAGGTCAGTGTTCCTCCACAAGGGCGCTGACTTTTCATTCCCACTTTCTGATCCTGGTGTCTAAGTTCTTGCAGTGGAAGAGAACTAAAAGTCCTCCTTCTTGAGAATTCTCTAAATTACTGAATTACTTCCCTTTAACTGAACAGCTTTTCCGCTGAGAGGATATGGAATTGCCCCAGGCTATCCTATTTGCCTATCACCAATTACTTTAACGCTATTTGTTGTTCTTGCCATTTCCACTTTAGCAGTAGTCAAAGTGTTTGCAAATTTCCATAAGAAAACATAGATTTTACTATACTAATGCAAATATCTTTCATATTTTAAAATCTTGATATGTTTTTTCTTTTCTTTCAGAGATGAAGAACGACACCGCGAGCGAGACAACAATCGAGAAGAAAAGGAAGAAAAGAAACCTGAAAAGAAAATGTCGATCTTTGAGCAGTTCAATATACCCAAACCACAAATACAGTTAAATCCTTTTACAGGTAAATAGAAGAAACGATTTGTTCAATTCTTTTTAATGTTTTAGACCAAATTTATTTCGTATGTAAATTTTGCAAGATCCTCTCTTCCCTTATTAGGCAAGTGCTGAATCATCAAGATTGAGCATCACTTTTGGACAACAAGGGTTAGAAAGTTGATGGTAGAATGCACATAATAAAATCAGGTGCTACAATAAAACAACAAAAAGTGTGTGTGTGTGTATATATATATATATATATATATATTACTATTAGTGGTGGGACGATTGATCATTAATCGTAAGAATCGTGTATTTTGGGGGGAATTGAAATCGCATCGTAAAAAAATACCTTAGATTTACGATTCTCTTATATTTTTCAGTTGAACTGTTTGTTTGAAGTGAGATTAATGCTGTCAAAAATTTGATAAAAACATCAGAACTTTTCATACCATATTTAATGATATATAAGAATTTTATTAACTGCTTTAAAGGTAATCTTTATTTATCTTAATGAGTTTTCTTATTCCATCACATACATAGGCGCTGTCTGTTTCGAAACTTTGAGGCCCATGATTATTTATCTGTTTGCACTGTAGGGGCCGCGAGGTAACATGGTTTTCATTTGTGAGCGAGGTTTATTTATGTATAAAACAGCCTAACTACGTCAAGTCCATGAAAAAGTTGATGAATACTTAACCCTTAGAGAAAAAAAGATTTTACAGTGCTCTCATTGCGAGTTAGTCATGTTAAAAATCAGTGGGTTTCCAACTGGTCACTATAAAAAGGGGGAGGAGGGGGCTTATCTTTTGGCAATTTTTTCTTTTCCTTTTTTGACCGACACTTCCATTATTAAATGAATGAAAAATGTCTTGTCAACCTTTGTTTTTTAAAAATCAAACAAAGTCAAATTATTTAAACAATAAAAGGTTTAATAGAACGATATATGTACTTTCTATCTTCTGAACAAAGGCTGTTTCAGGAAATATTTCTAAAACTAAAGTGAAACTGATCACGTGGTATCAGTTTGCAAAACTTTGACAGTCAGTCGGCTTTTTTGAAGTATCCAAAAACAAAAACGTTAGAACTACATATGCTGACTGATGGTTCCGCTTAAGGTCTTTTGAAAACTACAAAAGAAAACAATCATTTTGCTATCTGTTAAATAAATGCAGTAAGTGAATTTATTTTTTATCTTTTAGAAATTTACATTTCATTAAAATATTCTGTGAATGAAGCAATTAAACATTTCTTTTGGAACTTCTTTGCACAACAAAAACAACAAAAGTGAAAAATCTATTAAAAAAGGAAAAAAGTTTAACTTTTTCTTTTTAATCCTTTGAACCCTAACTTTGCAAACTAACTAGTCACTTAGAGCCATTCAACTAAAGGACTGTAGGGGATTGGTCGACATTCATCGATGCCTGATATCACAGTCATGATGTGAGCATAGAAATATTTCCCAACCCCTAACAAAAAATAAAAATGGTTGTCAGAAACAGCATTATGGTGGAGGTGATTTTTAAAGTTCAATAAATGACTTTTATTTCACAATAGAAATAAACAATTACTAAAAATTAACTTTTTTATATAGAAAATTAAATTAAGACATTAAATAAGAATAAACATTAAAGGACGATAATTATATAATAAAAATAAATAGAAATGAACCAATTTATTTAGATTTAAAGAATAACATTATTATAGTTAAAAATATTTTTTTAAAAGTCAAATAAATAAATAGGAATAATTTGAGACGATTGAATATAAAAGGCTAAAAATTTAATCAGATTTAGTTATTTTTAAATTTTTAGAAATAAGAATATTCTAGAAAGTGGAATAAAAATCCCTTAGCGATCAAAGCTGCAAAAAAAAAGTTAAATTTTAAAAAGTTATCGAAGATAAAGAGAAAATAAAACAAAAACATGAATATCAAGATAAACAAAACATGTTATTCCCCTTGAAATTTGATGTTATTGTATTTTTGTTGAATTAATCATGACTTTTTCTTTATATTTTTTAATATATAAAATAACTCCTAAAATTGATTGTTATTAATTTCATGGTACGTTTAATTCATGGTTAAAATATTTGTTTGGACTTTTTCCTTCAATGAAAGAAATTTTATGAAAAAAAAATCAAATCGTTTTCGAAATTAATTGTATTTTTTCTTTCTCGCTGTACCAAATTTTTTCGCTACACAAAAACTTTTGATTATATAATGGTATATTTCAAAACAACAATTCCACGGGAATCGGAATCGTACTTGGTATCGGAAAAAATTTAGGGATCGTCCCAACACTAATTATTTTAATTATTTTTTAATACCTACCGATACTAGTGTTTTATCCTTTCAAGAATCATTAGTGCAGAGAGTCAAACCTGGCCATGAAACCATTTCTAACTCCATTAGCAAGGAACAAACCACACGGCCAATGTCAATCGCAAGAAATACAGTTGAAATTAACATTTCTATAAATATCTAGACGGCAAGAGTGATCTCATGATTATCACATGATCTGCCGTGCGAGCTTAAGTGACTGACTTAAATTTCAACTTTTAGTGCTCATCAATAGGAACCAGTTCTTAAAGGGGCTGACATAATTTTTACCATAAATATATATATATATATAATATATATATATATATATATATATATATATATATATATATATTCCAGTTTTAGCATTTTCATAGCAATGTACACATTAGGAGTTCTTTTTGCAATACATGGCCAGCACATTGGATGTATTATTAAAATGACTTAATCCACATAAGTATAAATACAAGTGACATAAAAAAATTTTGTCAAATTTTGGAGATAAACTTTTAATTATATATTTAACTGAATTGTACATAATTCTCTTGATTGCACCCAATAAATCATGGATGGCACTAGAACCGACCCAGAACCATTCAAGAAGGTTATTTCTTATTTTCCACATAGATATTATTTCAAGTAAATTATGAATGGAACTTGTGTTGTTTGATTTCCTTAATCAAACCCAATTATTTATTTTTTTGTTTGTTTTCCTGCAGGTTTGCCATATACACCTCGTTACTATGAACTTTTGCGAAAGAGAAGCGTACTTCCTGTCTGGGAATACAAAGAGAAGTTTACAGAGGTTGTTAATGACAATAAAATTCTAGTTTTAGTTGGTGAAACCGGTTCTGGAAAAACAACTCAGGTAAGTTCTCTTAATTTCACATTTTTTTAGATTATTCGATAAAAATAACAATTCTTTAAGTATGTCCATTTTACCAATAAAAAAAGAATTCTAAAGTGTTTATATGATTTAAATATATGCGGTTAGTTAGCTGTCATATAAATTTTATTGATTTAAATATATGCGGTTAGTTAGCTGTCATATAAATTTTATTAATTTAAATATATGCGGTTAGTTAGCTGCCATATAAATTTTATTGTAAAATAGATTTATACTAGCAGGCCACCCGGTTGTATCATATGCTTAAATATATTTAAATTCATGCAAATTTCATATTTATTATAAAGCCAGTACTCTATTGATTATTATATTGTACCCAGTTAGTGATTTCAAAAGTAAACAAAAATGAATTAGGTGCCATCAGCAACTATTGAAATCAAAATATGTAACTCCCCAGCCTTATTTGTTACCGTCTGATCTAAGTCTATGCGCATATAAAAACTTAAAACAAAAACGTTAAAGATAAGTTTATTTACACATACGTAGAAGTAACACGGTTAGTCAAGTTACAACTATGTTACAATTGTAACTTCGAAGCAGCTATTTTTACTGACTAAATACTAAATCAAATTTGTTCCACACATCCAAATTCCTTATGTATCAAGTTCTAACACTAAAAATTGATAGTGTAGTTTGGTACAGGTCGTTCCACACACACACAGCTAGGATCACTTATATATATAGAGGGGGGGGGGTATGGATATACATTGATTTCTTACCAAAAATTTAAATATTTTATTATAAGAAATAAAGGGGGGAAAAAATAAGTGGGTTCAACGAATGAAACAATGTAAAAAAAATAAAGCTCCATTACGTTTGCTATAAATCTTTTTAGCTGGATGTGCAAACTACTTTGTCAACTGACACCACGTTCCCTAACAGATGTTTGAGATTTCTGGCCAGATTTTAGAACAAACTCTTTTCTCTAAAAGGGTGATAGCAGCATGGTTTGTATACCAAAGCACATACATGGTGGCTTCCTTAAAGCAATCACAGAAACTGAAATCATATACTAAAAATTTGCATCATAGTCAATTAAGTCTCTTTTCATTTGCATTTAATCTTATTCCTGCTAATAATTTAATACCTACTGACTATTATCAGTAGTAGTAATAAGACGATTCTAATATTTTTCCTGATTCTGATTTTCAATTCTTTTCAAAATTCTAAATGGAGGGTTTTTTTTTTTTTTTTTTTTTTTTTTTTTTTTTTTTTTTTTTTTTTGGTGGGGGTTACCACAAAACCCCATGTAATATGGGCATATATTCTTGAAATTTAAAAATACACTTACAAGTGCGATCTATAAATTTTAGTTTTACTGGTAGTTTATAATCAATAAATATTTATCATTTCATCATTAACATGAGCCGTGGAAAATTTAAATAAAAGCAATAAAGCATTCTTTTAGATATCGTAAAATGGGCACAAATTTTTCCGATTCCAATACCCTAAAAAGTTCTGATCTTTTTTTTTTGTTTTTTTTTCTTTGATTTCCAATTCTGATTAATCATAACAAACACAGATAACAAAAAAAACGTTTTTTGCAGTTGATTAAAATCCATTTTGTTAAGAATAGGTACAGTCAATCATGTTTCTCTTGTCACTAGTTAATGGACTTTTACTGTGACTCAACGAAACCCCTTCAAAATACCCTAAATAAATTGAAATTTGAGAAATATTAATTGATGTTTAATACCTATTGTTAACATTTCAAAGATATTTGAATTTTTGCATCCTTCATTTTTCCTCCATTTGCATAAAACTAAATTAAACTAAATATGTCTCACATTTGCACACCTAGCACCTATGGGCTAAATTCATAATGATCGATTAATTAGTATAATTCAGATTATTCAGACAGCTGTTCTCATAGATTTTATTCTCACACTATTTCAGCCAATGTAACTTCCAACCTTCAAGTGCATCTTGCCAAATACGGGAAATCTGTACAAAGTTTCAAACAGAACCTTTTATTTAATTTATGGAGCAAACTTGCTCTCCTCTTGTTAGCTATAACCTGGTAATGTTAAGTAATTCCTAATTGTATTATTGCCCACACTGAGGATTGAACCATCAACCTTTAGAAGACTGTCACTTAGAACTGATTATATCTGTTACACCACATTAATTAATTTACCAGTGAATCCTGTTGATACAAATATATAAACATACTTAACTTTATATAGATACAGTACTAGAGCGGCACTCGCTCTATGCAGATTGAACTGGCTTCCTCCAAAGGAGGAAGTTTCATGGGAGTGTGAAATTCACAATCGGCCCCCAGATGCATGTATATCTGTGATGGAAGATGACAACGTTAGATTTTTGTAGCTCTTGTGAGGAGGTGTTGACATATTCCTACATACGGTGCCTGCTATTCCTAAATAGTCACCCATCTGGTACTGACTAGGCTCAATGTTGCTGAACTTCAGTGATCCAACGAGAACCAGTGTGTCTTTTTTTTTGATTTATGCATATAAAAACTTAAATCAAACGTTATGGAAGATATAAGTGTATATTTGCACATGCGCAGAAATAGCACATTAAGTCGACTTAAGACAAGATATAAGTGTATATTTGCACATGCGCAGAAATAGCACATTAAGTCGACTTAAGACAAGATATAAGTGTATATTTGCACATGTGCAGAAATAGCACATTAAGTCGACTTATGCCTGTCAAATTTTGACTCCTTAGCAGCTACTTTTATCAGCTAAAAACTTGATTGAATTTGTTTTGTTTATGTTATGTCCTTGTGATCACATTTACTTGAAAAATTATATCTAAATGTAGATGTATATTTTTCTTTCAGATTCCTCAGTGGTGCCTTGAATGGGTGCGAGCACGTTACCCTAAAAAAGGTGTTGCATGTACCCAGCCCAGACGAGTGGCAGCTATGTCAGTGGCCCAACGAGTTTCTGAAGAAATGGATGTTGGTCTTGGCCAGGAGGTTGGCTACAATATAAGATTTGAGGATTGCACGTCATCTAAGACAGTTCTAAAGTAAGTGCTTTTACGAAAGTGTTTTAGGGATGGGGATGCAGGGGACATAATTTTGTTTCATAGGTACAGGAGGATTATTCGAATAACATTTTATTAAATGAATGAAGGATTTATTGAAGCAGATGATCGTTTCGTAGCTGAAAGGTCAACGGGAGGAAAAGTTACTTATGTTTTAATTTGAGCATGTGCCATGTTTCATAAGAGCATTTTTTTAATGTTTACAAAATTGTCGGTTCTTCTAAATTGTTGGGAATTGCATCTGCTACTCTCTCTCGTCATATCCAGTTAAATATGTTCGATTTCTTTTCTCTACAATTCTAGCTTAAAGATCTGAACTCTAATGACTTTTCCATATACAGCACAGACTTTATTGATGGCAGATAAAGTAGCTAATATATCTACCAGCAAATATACCCACCTTAATGTTGAACAATTTTACCTACGGTATACAATTTGAAGATTGCGCATTGTCCAAAGCAGTTCTAAAACAAAATATTATATGGTCGATATTCTAAAACAAAATATTATATGGTCGAGCAGAATCCGTAGAAATTCTGTGAAAGGAAAGCATATTTAATCAACAAATGTTTTATTAAAGTTGATATTTTTTCTGTGTAATTACTTTTTTAAAAAGTTTTTCTTACAGAAAAATCAATAACATTTCTATGAAGGTAGTGCTCGTATTTTAAATATAGAACCAACCCAAATGAGATGAATACATAAGTACTAACAAATATTCAGACACTAATATTGTGATACATAGTTCAATATAAATAATAAAATCTTGTTGTAAAAAACAATCTTTGATTTACTCTTTTAGTCCAGTACCTCTCTGCAGACAGTTTTCTTTTTATTGCCCTGTTTCTTTCGAATGTTCCCTTTTTTATGTAATGTTTCACTGATTTATTTCTTTGAAGAACTGCTGCACATCAAAATTACGAGTTCCTTTCTCACACCATCACAACAATGATCATATATTATTATAATATTTTAAAACGAGGCTACATCAAAGAGAGGTCACTCTGATATTCTTGTCCAGGGTTGTTAGATGGGATTTTTTCTAGCCAAATTTTGCGAATTTGTCTTTTTTTTTTTTTTTTTTTTTTTGTAGCAGTTTAGTCTTATAAAAAAAAATTTTTCCCCTCTTTCAAAGCATAATGTACAGACTAAGGAAAGAACAAGCAGAATATTATATAAACAGAAATAACTTGGCCAACAATGACTATCGATTTAACTATCGGTGTTAAATCCAGTTGAACGCATTAAAACTAGAGTAATAGTCACTGGATGGCAAGTAGTTTTTTTTTTTTTTTTTTTTTCATGTGTGTATGTAAGTAATGAGTGTTTTGCTTTCCTCCAGATATATGACCGATGGTATGTTGCTGCGAGAAGCTATGTCTGATCCTCTTTTGGAAGCATATGGCGTCATTATGATTGATGAAGCTCACGAACGTACTTTGGCAACTGACATCCTCATGGGTCTACTCAAAGAAGTCAGTCGACAGCGAGATGATATCAAGGTTATTGTGATGAGTGCAACACTTGATGCGGGGAAATTTCAGGTACGGATGACTTTTTTAAACAATAACTTGCGTGATAAATGATGTGTATAAAAAAAATTTTTTTTTTTTTTTTGTCAATGTTTTTCCATCCTTTTACTACAGGTTTATTTATTTTAAAAAATATTTTTTTGTTTTTTATTTCAGTTTTATTTTGACAATGCCCCTTTGATGAGTGTTCCTGGCCGAACACATCCTGTGGAAATTTTTTACACGCCTGAACCAGAACGTGATTACCTCGAAGCCGCAATTCGAACTGTCATTCAGATTCACATGTGTGAAGAAGGAGAAGGAGACATTCTTTTATTTTTAACTGGCCAAGAGGTAAACAAATTCTTTTATTTTACATCTTGTTCTATATCTCTATTTATATATAAAAGGCTCTTTGTGTACGAGAGTTCCCTGTGGACTCTGAAACAGCCGAGACGATTTTAATTTTACACAAACGTATTGTATGTGTCTGGGAGTGTTCTTAGATAATATTTGTATCACAATGCCTCCAATAAGTATTGATAATCGAAAAAATTTGATTAAAGAAGGTACAGTCCGATTTTAATCAAAGTTAACATCCTTATACAGCCAAACATCACAAGTGCTTTTGAAGTTTTATTATTGCACAAGCAGAATGGTCTGTTGTATAGAATCAACAGTAGGTTCTTTTGAGAAGATGGTAACGTTCAAAATGAATGTTTCTGTTTAGAGCACAATTGAAACATGATACTTGACTTTTGTATTTTAAATTTTAATTCAAGTCATTATATAAAAATAATTTTATAAAATCAATAGTAGGTTCTTGACATACAATGTAAACTACAATGTATTGTGGATTAAGTCACTGCAGGAAGGTATGTGAAGCTTCCTCTCAGTGCACCATGGTGGGTTCCCAACTAGAGCAGACAATTGATTTGATTGAGAAATGGGCGATTTTACCAATTTCAATGACAATAAAAGTATTAGAAGTGTGGAACATTCATTGATCCTCATTCAATCCATAGCAACAACAGGTCTCCCTGCTGGTAATAAAGTTGATCTGTTTCTTCACTTGTGACAGTGATAGCTTTCATTCTACACAATCAATATTTCATTATGAATGGCAATTTTGTTTTCTTTAACGTTGGTTCATGTTGTTAAGAACATTAAAATTTAATTCCTTTCAGAAAATACTTTAACAAAAAATATTTCTCAGATTTAATAGTAAATATTTATGATTTATTATTGTTTTTATTAATAGTAATCAATAGTTAAATAATGTTATTAATTACTAAAAAAAAATGACTTATTTGGTAGTCTTTTTAGCAATATAGAACTTGATAAAAATGAACAGTCCTAATTTACTTACCTCTGAGGGCAAAGTTAAATGCATGTTTGGTTTTTAAGGTAGAAACACTGGATGGAACTAAAAATATTCCTTTGAATAATGAAAAATCTTTCCATTGACAATCGTTATCATCATCATTTTAATGTCTTTTTTTACATATTGGTGTGTGTTGGATGACCCCCCCCCTTTTTTTTTTTTTAATTAAAACACAATCTCTAGGTCATAGCCCACACAGACTTAAGAGCACTTCACTTGCCCTAAAGACCTGAACAGATACTATACTTTGATTCTAGTTAAAAAGCAAAAAAAAAAAAAAAAAAGATGTTTGATCTGTTGCTCTTAACCAAACTTTTTTTCATGTGCTAAAAGTTTTTTTTGTTTATGATGTTAACAAAACTATTGAGGTTGTTCAGAAGTTTTGTTACGTGGGTCATACCATTGGAGCATGGGGACGAGCAGGTGCTAGTGTGACTGTAAAAGTTGGAAACATATGGAATAAGTTAGAACTTCTGTCATTAATAACCAAGAGAGCATTCCACTGTCAATCAAGGAAAGAGTCTGCCAGGAATGTGTATGCAGTGTGATGATGTGTAAAAGTAAAATCTGGCTAGTGAGGGTTGAGGACATGACTTGGAGAGACGTGATAGAAGATTGATACAATGAATATGTAATGTGAATTTTAAAGACAGACTTAGATCAGATGACCTCAGAGGCAGATTAAATCCGAGTTGTATAGAGAGATGTGTGCAGAACAAGAGACTTTATGGTTTTGGTCACTGAAAGAATGGATTAGAGTTCTTGGATTAGTAGATGTAGAACAGTTGAGGTAGCAGTGTCAGTTTTCTAAAAAAATCCATTCAATGCATGCTAACATGTAAAACAGATATTAAAATGATGATGGTGGTGGCTAAAAGTGTTCACCACCATTAACCATCACAGCATATCAGCAAATCGTGATTTGTACATAGCGTCTATTTTCATCGTCACACTGCGTACACATGCTTGATACCCTTTCTTTGGCTGATAGTGTATGGCAAAAGAAAGGATGAAATGAGTTCTTAACGTGGGGAGAGGGTTGTTTTGTAACACGCATGCACATTAGGGCTTTTTCAGTTGGAAAAAACATGGCCACCAGTGAAAACAACGGATTACATTGCATAATTAAGATCTTAATATCCAGAAAACTACTAGTCTGTCCCAAATTTAACTGTGATATTCATTTTCAGCATACTCAAAACCTACAAAAATCGTCAATTTAACTATGAATGTTTAGTTGCAGCTAAAGTAATGTTTAACATGCCAGTAGTTTTCTTTTAGCATATGAAAAATTCATTTTTTGTTAGAAATTTTATTATGGTTTATTTCAATGGGAAAGTAAATAGAAAATTGTATTTTAAAGGTTAATCTTGTCAAAATACTGGAAATAAAAGTAAACTTTATACCAGAATTAGAAACTATTTACTTATATAGTTTAACCACCAGGTTCATGCAGAAGGCAAGCTTTATTTAAGTATCTCTGGCAAACTACTGTATCTGATATATGCAAGAGAAAATTGGCAACTGTACCTTGAAATTGATTACAATTTTAGCTAAAGGTCAACTGTACGAACCTGTTATATATTTTTTTTCAATTTTACTTTTTTTTTCCAGAGTCTGTAATCCTATGATATAAATGAATTATATTTTATATCTTTATGAACAACTGTTTTTATTGATCTTGTTAGCAAAAACAAACTGTATACCAATTATGACAAGATTCATACCTAGAATTGGTAATTATTTATTTGTATTATTTTTGCTTCTGAATTTTTTTTTTTTTTAGATGAGGGTTGATAATTTGCGTTATTGGAATTATTCAGACTACTGTTCTCATCTTGAGTGTTGTTTTTGCAAAATTTTAGAAATAATATAAATGTGTCGTTTTTGAAAATTATTTTTGTAAAATGTAATCCATTTATTTCTTCTCTCCCTTTTTCAGGAAATTGATGTTGCTTGCAAGCGAATCCAACGCGAAATCGACAACTTAGGTGCCGATATAGGTGATATGAAATGCATTCCACTCTATTCAACATTGCCTCCAAATTTACAGCAAAGAATATTTGAACCAGCTCCTCCAAAAAAGGCAAACGGGGCCATTGGCAGAAAAGTAGTCGTATCGACTAATATAGCAGAGACTTCACTTACAATTGATGGTGTTGTGTTTGTCATAGATCCAGGATTTGCGAAACAAAAGGTAAATGTTCTGAATTTTTTAGATGAGGGCTGATAGTTTATATATTACTTGCATTGATTGGACTATTGTTCTCATCTTGTTGTTTGTGCAACATTTTGGTTGGAGTGGCCATCCACTGTTTTCAGGCATGTTCATTGTTGTTTTGAAAAGAAAAGAGAAAAGTTACTGTTATGTAGTAGGTCGATCACAAAGTATTTGTTAGTTATCTATTTAACTTTCTATCTATCTATCTCTCTAACTGGCGAAATAAACACGAGATGAGATATGATGTTTTGATAAAAGTTGTCAAAACATTATTAAGCTATAAAATAGATAAGTGTCACCGGAAGCATCTGATCAGCTGACAAAAGTATGTGTGGCTCATGTGGTTCTAGTTAGCTGAGAAGAATAATTTAAATTGGAAATTGAACGGTTGGGTTTAACGGTTGTCTCTCTCTCTCTCTCTCTCTCTCTCTCTCTCTCTCTCTCTCTCTCTCTCTCTTGGGAGGGAGATGACATGTCTCAAAAATGGAGACTATTAGAATTAACCACGAGCAAAAGAAACTCCCTTTCCATTCATCTGTGTTCGACACCTGGAAAGTGAAATAAAAACTAATATAAAAGCAACAATCGTTTTTGGAGTGAAATGCATTTTCTCCAACGGGTTCCAGCTTTCCTCCAAGAACAGATGAATTCCAAATGGACCAAGATCAATGATGTAGTTGAATAAGGTATGTCAAATACATGTATCAAACACACTCTGATCACGGAAAGAACTCAAATAGGTCATAAATAAAATTTGGGTTCAGATAGTGAAGAGCCACCATAGACATTTAGTGACACGTACACACATTCAGATGAACCCTCCGTCATAAGATGAAAATAGTCGCTCCTCTCTTACTCATTAAATTTTTATTTTCTTAGTTAAAAATAAGACTACTTGTTTAATTTATCTGATTTTTAGAATATGATATTCTTGTATTGTAAGTTTTATGAATGAATAGATATAAGTGCATTTCAGGTGCATAAATTATTAGACTTTAAAAACTATTTTGAATTGTTTTTAAATGAAGCTTTCTATCATTTTATTTAAATCTCTGGGTCTAATGTGTTTTACCCCTAAAAGATAACTTTCTATGGTTTTATGCTAGTCTAATAATTTACAAACCTGAAATGTACAATAAATATTTATTTTTTAATAATGTCTAATGAGAACATGCTGTTTTTGTTTGTTTTTTTTGGGGGGGGGGGGGTAAAAGAAATTTTGGAATTTTTAGAAACAATTTTTTTGTAAAATTTTCTGTCAGAATGCTTCTTTCTTTTGAAAATATATCAACAAATGAAAACTTTTTTTCGGAAAGTTTTTGAAAATATTTTGTTTTCAGCATATGTCAAGGCAACGTCACAGAAAAACGCGTTACTAAGTGCAGGTTACTAGAGTTTCCACCATGGCTTTGGAAACATGTTCATTCATTTTCCAGTTTTGTCTGTTGTAAAGCGTGTTATCGTCAGCAAATATACCATATATGTTTTGAACGCTACTAACTGAATTTCTTTCAATACAGTTTGCAATTTGGAGACGGAATTGTTTTTGTTGAGATAAGTGATTTCAATCATGCTTTTTATTTTAGATTTAAAATATTAACAACTCCATTTTATTTCAGTATTTAATTTGTGTATTTCTGTTTTATTAAATGCTAGCTTTTTTTTTTTTTTTTCATCGTACATATGTTTATTTATCTACCGAGTTGATAGCAAAAATTACGAATTATACTCATTTTTAGTTCGTGTGAGGGGAATCTATCACCATACTTTCCCTTAAACACGTCTGTTGGACTTTTATTAAGTACAATACTCAATAGTTTTTTTGTTTTTTGTTTTTTTTTTTAATGGAGAGTAGAAAACGCATTGTGGATGCGTTATCGGCAGCTCCTGTTACTCTCGCTTCTTCTTATTTGTCCCTCAGTCCTCATTTTTTAAATGAGTGATTTTTCGGACAAAGGGAGAAGAAAAAGCTGTTTTCTAGGTTGGCAGTATTTCTGCGAACAGTTGGCTGAGATGGCGGAAATTTTCTGTTTCTATGTCTATCCTTGTAGCCATGTCACTAGTAAGGGTGCTGGAGGTAAACGTTTTGTCTGGGCTGACGTTATCCACCTGATAGTCAGGGACCCGAACCTTGGATTAACCACTAAGGAGGCTGTCCTATCAGCAGGTGCAAAGTACTGGGGCTGCTGTATTGCCATTTGGTGAATGGATTCTGGACCATGCAGTAGCTTCTGGTGGGGCCTCTCGATGCCATACTAGTTACGGCTTTACCTTATCATTAGCTACAAATAAAAAAAAAAATTCTTCGTTTCTTTTTCTCTCTTAATTTCCCCTCTCTGTCCTGCTCTAAGTAAATCTGTCGACCTAGTCCACAAATTCCAAAATTTCATCATGACAAGTTTCAAGAAAAAATACACGATTAAACCCGGTTCTCCAACTTCCAACGTAGACCCCTACTACCATGTCTCATTCTCCAACATCAGGGGTCTTCGTTCTAACCTTCCAGAGGTTGAAACCCAATTACAAGAGACTAAACCAGACCTTTTATTTTTAAGTGAAACTGGCATTGGACAGGCTATTTCCCTAGATGAGTTTGCAATTTCAGGATACTCTAACTTAACTTCTAAATCTGACCCCCAAGATCGCCATGGGCATGGAATATGTGCCTATATTAAAGATAGCTTTCCATGTGGGATGGACATCTCCAGGGAAGATCCTAACTTACCCTATATGTGCTTCCGGGTTGCTTTAGCTCACACTACTGCATTTATATTTACTCTCTATCGCCCCCACAACAGCGGAGTTACTATCTTTCAAAGCATATCTGAGAAAATTGACCAAGTCCTTTCTACTTATCCTTCAGCTAACATTCACGTATGTGGAGACTTCAATGTTCACAACGTCGAATGGTTGACCCACTCAAACAAGACCGATGATGAGGGGAGGTTCTGTCATGATTTCTCCATTGCCTATGACCTCACTCAGATTGTTCAGGAACCTACCCGTGTGCCCGATAATGACGGCCAGTATGCGAGCCTACTAGACCTTTTTCTCACAACTTGCCCTGAACTATGTTCAGTTTCTGTTCTGTCGCCTCTTGGATCTTCCGACCACTCTGTTGTATCAATTAAGATAAAGATGAAATGTAATAAGTCCCCAGACGTACCTCTTCATCGTACAGTATATCGATACACTAAGGCTGACTGGGATAGCTTCCGTACATTTATATCTGATCTACCTCTGCATTCCATGTTTAAAAAGGATGTGTCCTCTATAGTATTAGACCTAACTGAATGGTTAATTGTAGGTATTGACCATTTCATACCCTCTAAAAAGTTTCAGCAAAAACCTAACAGCCAGCCATGGTTCTCTCCAGAATGTGCTGCTGCCATTGCGCACAGAAATCACTTTTTCCACTGCTTCAAACGTAATAGATGTATGGAAACTAAAGCCGTTTTCAGGACTGCCAGCAACTATTGTAAGAAAGTAATAAGGGACGCAAGAGTGTTGTATGCTCAATCTGTTAAGTCCAAAGTAGCTGAGCAGCGGCTTGGTTCCCACCAGTTTTGGCAAATAGCAAACAGAATCCTGAACAGAAGCGTGTGCTCCATCCCAACTATTATCAATGGACCTGAGGTAATCTCGTCAGCATCAGACAAAGCCAAACTCTTTGTCAAGATCTTTGCAGCTAATTCTACCCTTTGCGACCAAGACCGCCAACCCCCAATATTTCCTCCTGTATCAGAAAACACGCTATGTGATATACGTATATCTGTACGTGATGTTGCGAAGCTAATCAAAAACCTTGATTCGAGTAAAGCAACTGGCTCTGATGGTATTCCAATTATAGTACTCAAAAAACTTCTACCTGAATTAGCGCCCATACTTACAAAACTGTTTAAACGTTGTCTTAAGGAGAATAGTTTCCCATCTCCCTGGAAAATCTCATCAGTATGCCCTGTATTTAAGAATTCAGGTGATCGCTCATCCCCCTCTCAGTACAGGCCAATAAGTCTCCTGTGCGTCATGAGTAAGTTGCTAGAATCTGTGTTAAATACAGAAGTAATCAAATATCTCAACAAAAATAACCTTCTTAGTGACACTCAATATGGTTTCCGTTCTGCTAGATCTACAGCAGATGTCCTTACAGTTATATCGCATAGGATAAGCAAATCTCTCGACGGTGGCAATCTTTCTAGGGCAATTGCTCTTGACATATCTAAAGCCTTTGATAGGGTATGGCATAAAGGTTTACTTCATAAGATCGCTAGCTATGGTATAGCTGGAAAAGTCTTCTCAATTATTAAATCATTTCTTTCTGATAGGTTCATAAGAGTAGTAGTTGAGGGGCAAAAATCAGAATCTCACAGTATTAATGCCGGTGTCCCTCAGGGATCCATCCTGGGCCCAACTCTTTTCCTGATCTACATTAATGATCTTCCAAATCATATCCTTACATCATTTGTAGACATTTATGCTAACGACACTACCATTTATGGTACCACATCTAAGACATTAAACGACCAAGTTCTCTCCAATTCTCTCTCCTCTGATCTTGAGCACGTAGTACAATGGGGAAAGGAGTGGCTGGTTACTTTTAATGCATCTAAAACCAAGCTTCTCTCTTTACATCATCAACATTCTAATTCACATGGCTCTCGTCTTCAGGAGGCCTCAAGTTTTGACAAGCTTCTGGGCTTGACCATTACTCCTGATCTTAAATGGAACACGTATATCAAATCTGTTGCCAAGGCCACTGGAAAAATGGTGGGATCTTTCTATCGATCCAGTAGATATCTCACTGCTGATGCTATTCTCTATCTATATAAGAGCCAGGTACGTCCAAGGATGGAATACTGTTGCCACATCTGGGCAGGAACTGCTAGAAAGGACTTGTCATGCCTCGATAGAGTTCAAAATAGACTTCGTAGCCTCGTAGGAGATGTCCTTTTCTCCTCCTTGCAACCTCTATCTCACAGAAGAGATGTTGCGAATTTGTCTCTGATGTATCGTTATTTTCATGGAAAGTGTTCAACTGAGCTTCAATCTATGGTCCCCCCTCGCCAAACTTTCACAAGAAACACTCGTCTAGCTGTAAACACTATCAATAATTTCCCCCACTCTTTATCTGTGCCTAAACCTAAACGTAGATTCCATGAACAAAGCTTCTTTCTTAGAACTGCACGCCTGTGGAATTGTCTTCCGTTTTCCTGCTTTCCGGCTGACTACAATATGGTTGTGTTCAAGTCTAAAGTAAATAAGTTCTTGATGAGCCGTTCCATATAAGTTATTAAATTTACCAAATTTTCATTACTAATGATTACTATATTGACCAATTTCTACTGTACACTCTTTAACCCTTATCCTTGAGTGGCCTCTGGGCCTTGATAATGTGGTGATGCCTTTGTAAAAAAAAAAAAAAAAAAAATACCAATCTCAGACACTTTTATCAGGCAGGTAATTTATGAATATCAGGAATAATAAAAGCCCAAGATTAACCCCTGAGATACACCCACATTTATATCCTTTTGTTTTGACATATGACTATCGAGGATAACCTGGATTCTTCCCTTATTTAAGAAGGATTTAATTAAGTATTTATCCAGTAATACCATAGGTTCTTATTTTCATGAAAAGACCGTCGTGCCATACCCTGTCAAAGGCCTTAGATATTGCTAATGTTACTGCCCTAGCTTTCCCTGCTTTATCCAATGCATTATATATACATTCAGAGATTACAGTTAGGATTTTTTTATGTAGGAGTCACCACTTATCAAGGCCTGAAGGCCACTCGGCGATAAAGGTTATTGAGTGTACTATAATCAATGGGATAATATTGTAGTAATCGTTAGTAATGGAAATTTGGTAAATTGAATTACTTAAGGGGGCAGTTCATCAAGAATTTGTTTATGTTGGACTTGAACATAACCAAGTTGTAGTCAGCTTGGAAACATGCAAACGGTAGTTCCACAGGCGTGCAGTTCTAAGAAAGAAGCTTTGTTCATGGAATCTACGTTTTTTATTTAGGCACAGATAAAGTGAGGAAAATTATTGACAGTGGTTTCAGCTACACGGGTGTTTTTCGTGAAAGATTGGCGAGGGGAGACCAGAGATTGAAGCTCAGGTGAGCACTTGTCATGAAAATAACAATAAAACAAAGACAGGCATGCGGTAGAACAAGCTTGCCTAAGCTTTCTTCATCCTTTTCTTTCCTTGTTCGTCCTTTTCTTTTTCAAGAGGAGATGCAAGATCACCGTATCTCAACTTTAACTCTTTAAACATGTTTCTCTTTTTCTGATACGATTACAGGTTTATAATCCTCGTATTCGAGTTGAATCCTTGTTGGTGACAGCAATCAGCAAAGCAAGTGCCCAACAGAGGGCAGGACGTGCTGGCAGGACATGTCCTGGGAAATGTTTCCGTCTTTACACGGAGAAAGCCTACAAAAATGAAATGCAGGAAAATACATACCCAGAGATTTTGCGATCTAATCTCGGATCTGTTGTGTTACAGTTAAAGAAGTTGGGAATTGATGATTTGGTTCATTTCGACTTCATGGATCCGCCAGGTAAGCATGTGTTGTGTTCTCTGATGGGGGGGGGGGGGTATAACAAGTTTTTTTGAACGGATGTATTTCAAGTCAAGACAATATTACGTACTTACATGTCATGTTGAAAATAGTATAAATTTAAAGAATTACGAAAAATCCAATAAAAGATGTGTTAGATCTATTTTTAGAGAAAAAAAATCATAGGCACTAGCCGGTGGACATTTTCTATATTTTCAATGCCAGATTTCAAGGAAAGCAAAGGAGGTAAGTTGGTTTCACATACAGACATGGTCAAACAACTCTTCCATAATAAAACATAATGAAACTCGATAATTCAATAAATTCTATTTTTATTTGTAATTATTTTTCTACTGGATCATTTTTCATAATTTTTGGAACTTATGCTAATTTCAACATGACATGTATGTACTAGTATTTTTACTTGAAATGTATTTGTTCAAAAATTCATGAAACTGTACGAGCCCCCTTTTTTTTTTCTTTTTTTTTTGTGGTAATAAATCGCCGCTTAATCAAAATGAAAAGCATTATGAAGACTATTTATGACAAGTGTTTGTTTACATAGGATTTGAAGGGAAGCAGTTCCATGGCAATGTGTTCCAAAAAATAGGTTCCTGGACCAAATCATGAAAATTGATGTTAGGCACACGGAGAAAGAAAGCAAAGTCCTTTATAATTGTGGTAGTAAAATGAATACTCCGATTTACTTGCCTCCCCATAAGGATACAAAATTCATTTTTAATATTGGGAAAATCCAGCTCCCACTGAAAAATAGAGGCATTCTAAATTGGGAGAAAAAATTTTTAATTGCCTCAGCCAGAATTTCTCTTTTACTAACTGGAGAGCAGAAAAAAAAATTATCTAAACAGATATTACACCTGTTCCTAGTCAAAATGTCTCACAAGTAGAAACCAGGAAGTTCAGTTGAGCACATCTATAGAAATAATAAAAGGGGTTCTAAATGTGATACTATAGTCGACCTGCAGTTGCTAAGGAAATAGATTTATCAACAGACAATGCACAAAAATTTGTTCTTAACATAGACAGGTAAGGATAGATCTAAATTCAAGGTGCAACAGCCGACAAGTTTTTAACAAGAGAAACAATTTGTGGACGACAAAGTTCAGCTTACAATCGGATTGACCGACAACAGCGTGAGTCGGATTTTTTACAGTAATAAGAGTTGAGAATTGTGTTTGGCACTTGAACAGTTGGACTTTGACTATAGTTGAAGACAGATCGTGGCTTGAACCAGGTCGGAAAAGCTTTGGGAGATTGTAGAATGAACTGACAGCAACAGAACAAAGCCTCGACAGGACATAGATGTGAATCATAACATATAGAAACACACATCAAGAGTTCAACCGATATATATATATGAAGCATCAGAGTCTGTTTTTCTTGTTTATTTTATTTTTATACTTGTGAATCCGTGTGTCCCTATCGACAGTCGCCAGTGTGAAAAAGATGATGACAAACGACCAGAACAAAAATGATGACCGATGGAGAACAAAGCCACGGCACACAACGTTTGAGGTCAGTGACTTGTTAAGCGGGGTAGCAAGGTTGTTATATAAAGAGCTGAAGAGATCATTTCTCACTAGATTGTGATATAATCTTGTACTTTCCCCATTGAACAACACATCCTCAGCAATAGTTTATCCTTGAATGTATCCAACTCATATATGTAGTGAAGGTCCTGGAGGACGAGTTCATGAGCCTCCTCTTCCTAACACATCTCTTTGGCCCTTACCTCGGTTAGACGGGCGGTCGGAGGGGCCCGATCCGATCAATCGGCTGGTCAGGTCAAGCCCTACGTCTACTATCAATGGTTCAGACTAAACTGAGAAATTTAAAATTAGCAAAAGAAATCCTCTTAAACAAAACCATAGAAACTGATAAACCTCACCCCTAAAGTAGACGTTCGAAAGCGCTGGCCAAGGGTCAATCAGCAAGTGTAGAATCCAATCCCGACATGGCTGCAATCACAAAATTTTGTTCACTCTAGATTTGGGTAGTGAAAAATTGAGTAACGACAGATGCTCGGTATTTCTTACTTGACTGAGTATACTGCCTGTGTAGCCCTGACTCTGTCAAGGCGAACGGGTTTCCCCCTTGACAAGTCCCAATATTGGGCTCCGAGGTGGGTGGGGAACACAGGCAAAGAAACTTTTATCCATATTTATGTCAAAACAAAAAAAAAAACCCAAACGCGCCTTATCGGACTCAGATGATGAGGAAAATACGGATTTTCCTAAATTCTATGTATTAGAATCTTTGGACGAAACGCCAATGTCAAAATTATCCCCTTTTCTCATTGAAAAGGTGTTAACAAGGAAAATAAATCCTAAAATGGTAAAAAAAACTAAAGATGGTAACCTATTAATAGAAATTGAGACAAAAAGCCAAAGCCTAAATTTAGAAAATATGAAAACTTTCCATAATATCAACATTAAAGTTACCCCACACAATAAACTAAATCAATCCAAAGGAGTTATCCGTAGCCGGGAACTATCACTGGCTTCACCTGAAGAAATCCAAAACGAAATGAGCAAACAAGGAGTCATTGACTCTAAAAGAATCTATATAAAGAAAAACTCAGAAAAAATACCAACCCATACTTACATTATTACATTTAACACTCCAAAAATTCCACCTAAAATTAAAATTGGTTACACCATGGAACCAGTTGAAATATACATCCCAGATCCTCTGAGATGTTTCAACTGTCAAAAATTCGGTCACCATAGAGATGCCTGCAGAGGTCATCCCACGTGCGCTAAATGTGGCTCTAAAGAAATAAGTCACAATGAACAAGAATGTCACGAGTCCAAATGTATAAACTGCCAAGGGGAGCACCCTGCCTACTCAAAAAGCTGTGAACGATGGAAAACTGAAAAAGAAATCTTAGCCACAAAGCATAAACGAAACATTTCTTACTTAGAAGCGAAGACAATAGTGGAAGGAGTCATAAGAAATAAAACATATGCGAAAATAACAGAAAAAACAAATCCCACCAACCAGCCTGATAAATACGACCAACTAATTGAAAAACTGGTACATCTAGAACCAAACGAATTGCTTAACTTCCAAAAAAACCTAAAAATACAACACTTTCAAAAACTAGAAAAATTAAAACTAGAAACTAGGAAAGAACCCAATAAAGTATTTAACTCCTCCCAAACCCAAACCTCCCCTCTTAAAAGCCAATATCCCCAAGAACTAACTTTCTTAAAACTAAATAATAAACCAGCAAAACAAAAAATAGAAATCCTCACCAAAAATTTAATAGAAACTGATGAAATGGAGACTGAATATCAAACAGAAACCCCAAAACAAGAAATTTCCTATCGAACGCCACCAAAACAAAAGAAAAACCTAAACAAAACAGTTATAAGGTCCCGTTCAAACTCCAGAACTAGAACCCCAATCCCTAAAAATCAAACTGAACCTGAAGATGAAATGGAAACAGAATACCCAAACCAACAAACAGAAACCTTAAATCAAGAAATCTCCCATCGATCAACGTCAAAACAAAAGAAAAACCAAAGCAAAACGGACATAAGATCCCATGCTAATTCTAGTTCCAGATCCCCAAACAAAAAACCCGAAACAAAAGACCAAACAGAAGACAAGCCAAAAACAGAAGGAAAAAACAAAGCTAATTGAAAACCCTCCACAACTTACACTAAATCCATACCTTATATCAACACCAATAATCAACTAAAAGAAAAAAAAAAAAAAAAACACAGCACAGAGGATCATTACCTTACCACCAAT
This sequence comes from Euprymna scolopes, assembly GCF_053919585.1. NCBI lineage: Eukaryota > Metazoa > Mollusca > Cephalopoda > Sepiida > Sepiolidae > Euprymna > Euprymna scolopes. The sequence continues at coordinate 21,940,686 of NC_136489.1, read as the reverse complement.
GACCTATAAACCAGTATTCCTTCAATGGAACATTAGAGGTGAAAAGGCAAATTTCGACGAATTGAACCTTCTCATTGCCTCTTTTCACCCAGCAGTCATATGCCTACAAGAAACTTATAAGAAAATTCAGAACACACTACATATCAAACGATATACAACCTATGATTATATACACGAACAAGGAAATAGAGCCTCCGGAGGAGTGTCCATTCTAATTAATAATAATATAATTCAAAGCGAAATCAAACTGAATACAACACTACAAGCCGTTGCAGTAACCATCAGTCTAAGAAAACCGCTAACAATTTGCTCCCTATACCTGCCACCTAATGAAAACATAAATAAAACAGACTTGAACTTATTGATCCAACAACTCCCTAAACCTTTTATCCTCATGGGTGACTTTAATAGCCACAATGAACTATGGGGAAATAAACAAACAAGCAGAAGAGGTAAAATTATCGAAAATTTTCTAGATGAAAACCAACTATGTTTGTTTAATAACGGAACCAACACCTATCTTCACCCTAGCTCTGGAACACTCTCGGCTATTGACCTCACTATATCAGAACCCAGTATTTTCCCAGAATATAAATGGAATGTACATCATGAGACCTGTGGGAGTGATCACTTCCCAATCATCCTAGAAGGTCAAGAACCAGAGAATGACACTAAAACACCCCGATGGAACTTGCATAAGGCCAACTGGGAAGATTTCAAAAAAAGGTGCCACACAGACCTAGTGCAAGAAGCTAATTTAACAAAAGATGATGACATTACCCACTTCACCAATACTCTAAATATTATAGCTGAGAAAACTATTCCTAAAAGCTCCCCATCAACAAGATATAACAAGCCTTGGTATAACAAAGATTGCAAAGAAGCGCTCAGAGCCAGACGAACAGCACTCAGAAAATTTAATAGCCAACCAACTAAAGAAAATTTAGAAAATTACAAAATAAACCGAGCCAAAGCTCGCAGAACCATTAAGCAAGCTAAGCAATCAACATGGCAAACTTATGTTAGCCAACTAAATTCAAACACCAAACCTAAGGAAATATGGAACATGATAAACAAAATTACTGGGAAATACACTAAACAAGCTAATAAACATCTCATCCATCACAATGTCAAAATCACTAACAAAGAAAAAATAGCTGAAATCTTAGCAGAAAACTTTGCCAAAAACTCCTCACCAACTAATAGGAACAAAGAATTCCAAGTCATCAAAAACCAAGCAGAACAACAACAAATCCGCTTCCATTCAGACAACACTGAATATTACAATCAAATCCTTACTATGTACGAATTAGAAGAATCTCTCAAAAACATCCATAATTCAACAGCCGGACCAGATGAAATCCCCTATATCTTCCTAAAAGAATTGCCAATGAAATCAAAAGAATACCTCCTCAAAATTTTCAATGATATCTGGATCAATGAAAAATTCCCCGACACTTGGAGACATGCCATTATAATTCCCATACCTAAACCTTCAAAAGACCCCTCAGATCCAATAAACTACCGTCCCATTGCACTTACTAGTTGCATCTGCAAAACCCTCGAGCGAATGATCAATAGAAGACTATCCTGGTATCTAGAAAGAAATCACCTAATCTCTGAACACCAAGCAGGCTTCCAAAAGGGTAGAAGCCCTATTGACCATATCATAAATTTGGAAACCTATATTAGAGAAGCTTTCATCCTCAAAGAACATGTGGTAACAGTTTTCTTTGACATAGAAAAAGCTTTTGATACCACTTGGAAGTATGGAATATTAAAAGACCTGAATGAACTAGGTCTAAGAGGCAGAATGCCAACATTTATCAAAAACTATCTGAGTGACAGAACCTTCCAAGTAAGACTCGGAAACATCTTATCAAAGTCTCAAAAACAAGAATTGGGAGTTCCCCAAGGTGGAATTCTTTCAGTTACACTCTTTAATGTGAAAATAAACAATATAGTTAATAACATAAACTTCGGAACAAACTATGCCATCTATGTTGACGATCTCATGATTAGTTTTAAGGCCAAACATATGAACACTATTAAACGACACCTACAATTATGCATCAACAAAATTACTAGCTGGGCTACCAAAAATGGCTTCAGCTTTTCTCAAACAAAAACAAAATGTGTTCACTTCTGCCAACATAGAAAAATGCATCCTGACCCCGAGCTAAAAATTAACAATAATAGACTAACAGTTACGGATCAATACAAGTATCTTGGAATCACCTTTGACAAAAAACTCACCTTCATACCCCACATTAAATACTTAAGGAAAAAATGCAACCAAAGAATGCAACTTGTGAGAACCATAGCTCATACAAACTGGGGAGCTGATTGCAAAACAATTCTAAAACTCTATCAAACACTGATAAGATCAAAGTTGGACTATGGCTGCTTTATCTACGGTGCAACAAGAAAATCCTACATTAAAGAACTGAACACAATTCACCACCAAGGACTCCGACTAGCACTTGGAGCATTTCCCACTACACCAGTCGAGAGTCTTTATGCAGAAGCGAATGAACCTACACTTGAAATGAGACGGACAAAATTAGCCCTACAATACTATACAAAACTTGCATCTAACACTTTGAGCCCTATATACCAGAGTGTATCTCACCCCAAACACCAAATCCTATTCCAAAAAAAGGAAAAAGCAATCAAGCCTTATGGTCTCCGTATGAAAGAAATAAAAGACAAAGCCAAAATTAACATCTCGCAAATCCACAAAGCTTCTACACTCAAACATCCACCCTGGCTTTCCAAAACTGCTGTAAACCCACCCGAACATCCAAAACACTCTCCTATACTATTAGATCTCTCTAAACACCCCAAATCGAACATAATCAAATCCATCTATATGGAAAAAATACATGACATCCTTCATGACTATCCGGACTATGAACACATTTATACTGACGGAGCTAAAACCAAAGAAAAAGTCGAAAGCTCTGCTATTTATCGGCAAAGAAAAATCCAAAAACGCCTACCTGATAGGTCTTCCATCTTTAGTGCTGAAGCCTCAGCAATAAACCTGGCCCTTAATATTATAAGTGCTGATCAAGCAAACAAGTTTATAATATTTTCGGACTCTTTATCAGTCCTAACTTCATTAAAAGAAAAGAACATTTGCAATCCGCTAATAACTAATCTATTAAACAAACTCGATTCTCTCCATACTCAAAAACAAATCATCCTATGCTGGATCCCAAGCCATATTGGCATCCTAGGGAATACAAAAGCTGACCTAGCTGCTAAAGAGTCACTAAACTTGGAAATCTCCAACATAAAAATCCCCTACACTGACTTTAAACCAACCATAAACCAGTATATCAAAACAAAATGGCAACAACAATGGAACACTTATACAAAAAACAAGCTACAAGAAATCAAACCTACACTTGGAGAATGGAATCCCAAATCTAAACTAAACCGGAGAGAAGAAGTGATCATTACAAGATTAAGAACAGGGCATACAAATATCACCCACTCATTCCTATTAAAAGGAGAAAATCTACCTCAATGCTTACCTTGCCAAGAAAACTACACCGTTAAACATTTTTTAATTAACTGCATTGACCTAGCTCCCCTACGCCAAAAACACTACAGCATTAACAACATTAAAGATCTCTTTGAAAAAATAAATGAAAAAACAATTCTAAATTACTTGAAAGAGGTAAACCTCTCCTCCAAAGTATAAATCTACCAAAAAAGAAAAAAAAAAAAAAAAAAAAAAAAAAATTTTTCAACCCAAATCTCTTACAGACCTTCCTCCAATCTTACCTTGACATACTGGAAAATAAAGAACACCTGCCTTACTAAGACATCCAAAGAAAAAAAAAAATGAACTTATTTGGCCTTAAATGACCATGCAGCTGTTGATAGGCCAATAAACTGAACAAACAAACAAACAAACATATATGTAGATTTAAAACCTTTCTTTGCTTAAAAATATGTTGATCAATTTCAGAAGGAAGTGCTTTTTGTTGAAAAAATTATCACTAACACTTATTGGGCGTCTACGATTCTCTCGATGAACAGAATCATTTTTTGTTTTCGTTTCTTACTTAAAACATGAATTTAAAATAATATTTTATTCATAATTTTATTGTAAACGCGAAACAAGACTTTCGCATTTATTCATACAGGGTGACCCAAAAACGGACCCTAACTCTAATTAGGCCCCGTTTCTTAGTGTTTTGTCCGAATGAAATGAAACTTTGGTTATAACTAGTTTATTATATTCAAAACATCACATCAAAACACAAGGGTCTTTGGCCTATTTTTTTCTGTTGATTGTAAAATGCTCAGAAAAACAATTAAATGTCCTCTGTTTTTTTGGGGGGAGTCACCCTGTATAAACATTAACATTTTGGTAAATTCTGCTTTTTTTTTTTTTCTTCATTCCCAGCTCCTGAAACGTTGATGCGTGCTCTTGAGTTATTGAATTATTTGGCCGCTTTGGATGATGATGGTGAAATAACAGAATTGGGTTCAATGATGGCCGAATTCCCACTTGACCCTCAATTGGCCAAAATGGTGATTGCCAGTTGTGATTGCAATTGTTCCAATGAAATCCTTTCCATCACTGCAATGTTGTCAGGTAGAAATAACGGTTCCATTTTATTTCGTTTTAAAAATAATGCTTTCCCTTTCCCCCTCCTATTCCCTTTATGTTTCGAAATAATTTCATTCATCCAACTTTTGTTTAATATGACCTTGTTTTCTTTTGTAAGACTATTAGATAGTAAAAATGTTTGCTGCTTGTTAAAATACAGTCGACTGATTGATTTTTTTTTTTGTCATTTTAAGCAAAAACACAATTACATACTGAATTATTATACAGAAACTAGTAATATATCCAAAAATTATGAAAAATTATTGAATAGAAATTATTTATAGTTGAAAGTAATTTTTACGGAAAATTGGGTAAAATCGCATGTTAGACATTATAAAGTGGACAGGAAGAGTCTACACGCAGGGGACATAACTCTGAAACATATTTTGTATTATTTTTCCTAAAAATACAATAGCAATTGTTCTACTCGATGAATTTTCATAGCTTTTGGATATATTGCTATTTTCAACATGACAATTAAGTATGTAAGATTATTTTTGCTTAAAATGATATATTTAAAAAATCGATTTGTCGACTATATCTTAGTAAACACCAAATATTTACAATGAAGGATGCATAATTTTTTTATATTATGTGTCTGTACTTTTTTTTTTTTTTTACTATTACCTACATATATACTACCCTCCTGATTTACTCTTATATATCGTACCTACTTTTAATGTCTTATTTTTTTACCATATTATCCTATTCCTTCATATTCATTTCATATTTAAAGTTTATTAAGCCAATTTTTATCTATGTTTGTATTTTGTATAATTTTGGCCTCTTCTGAGAAGTATTTCGTTTCAAAATGCAATGACCTAAAGAGGTTTCGTTTTTTTTTTTCTAATTTTCCCCCTTTTACTGTTCCTTATTGTTCTGATAATATAGTAAAGTTATAACTTTTATTCCTCATCTTTCATTATATAAATGAAAGATGAGGAATAAAAGTTATAACTTTACTATATTATCATATATTATATAGCATTTGCTTCAATTTTTTTTTTTTTTTTTCACCCCAAAGACATATTGCTACTTGTCACTTGACTATGTGGGGAATTGAGAGGGTAATACAATTGCGAATTACTTAGGACATCCAGTCATGGCTGGCAGAACGAGAACATGCTACCCCCGTGAAGTAAATAAAGGGTTCCGTTTGAAATTCCGTCCAAATTCCCGAGTTTGACAGAAACATTCACAAGTCCAACAAGTTGGGAAACTTCATTGATGCAGCTATATTGCACGCCACAACACAAAAGAATTTATCTACAAAGCAATCGCTCCAGATTGGTGAAGATGCCCTGGAGGCCAACCGAGAACATGGTTACACACCATCAAAGCTGACGTTGAACCTACCTATGGTCTACAGGTTTTACAATGTTTGCAGCTGGTCCTGGAACTGACATAATTATCTTAGCTGTTGTGGACAGTCGTACATGATCTGCATCATCTATGATGCTGTGTGCTCTATATGGGGAGCCAGCTGAACCCATCCTGAGTGAATGCTGCTGAAATCAAGTAAAAGTTATGTTGGAAATTCCATTTCTAATATTTTTTTAAGTTGGCCCTATTTGACTAATATATTGCTATATATCCATACATATTTCATAAAATAATATATTTTTTATATTTTTATAATACTAAAACCAAATTTAGGCAATTTGATAACTCATTTTCTAACTAAAACAGGAAATCCAGTTAAGTAAATGGAACATGTTTATATCAATGCAAAGTTTTTATCTGACGTTGCTTTCACCGAACTTCAAGTCTCCTATTATTCTCGATTGCTTTTTTTACTTTCACTAATTTATTATTAGTGTTGCATCTAAAGCTACATTTTATATTTTATTCCATTCATCCTTTACATTCTGTAATATTAATTTACCTTTTCAAACCTTAAGAGTCACAAATCTGTATTCCTAACTTATGCAAAACTTGTAATAACTTGTTCAAATTGTTTTATGAAAACTTTTCTGCTGTGATAACTAAGCCTTTCTTTTTTTCAGCTTTGAATTTTAAATGAATTTGTTTTTGTTTTGTTAGTAAGCTGCTTTAAAGCTTGTATGATTGCTTTTTACTATTTATTATTATATTTTTTTGTTAGAATGACTAAACGCAGAAGTTTATTAATACTTAGAGTGAAGAAATTAATCCTGGAGGTAAAGGGGCTGTAAGATAGCATTCACAAGAACATGCAATAACAAAAATATGCAATGGCAAAACTTAAAAGTATAACACTTTAGTACAGACTACATATACTTTCATGTGCGATATTTAGTGCTTGATTACATTAGTGATTTTTTTTTTTTTTACCCACGCATTTCAGGTGAAAACATTATTACATACTTAGGTATTGTGTCGAAATTAGTATAAACTCCAAAAATTCCAAAAAATGATCCAGTAAAAATAGAATTTATCGTGTTTAAATGTGGAAAAGTTGTGCAGCCAATTCTGTACATCAAACTGACTTATCTCCGTTGACTTAAATTAAGGGTTCACCATTTTTAAAAGAATGTAATTGTGGATGATTTTTTTTTTGTTAAAAACACATCTAGCACATCTACTGGATCAATTTTTGGAATTCATACTAAATTTGCCATGACACATAAGTACATAATGTTTTCACCTGAAATGAGTTGGTTTAAAAGATAAACAATGTAAACAAGCACCCCATATTTTAATGATCATCATGTTGACATCTCAGTTTCTGAATGCAAACGTGCTAACTCTGTTTATACAGCCTTCAAAGAGATAATTTTCTTGTTAAACATTGTGGATAATTCTTTATAATTTGCATTCTTTTATACGGGAATAAACTCGACCCTGATCAAGCAATTTTTGAGGGCATGTGATGCAAGTTCTATCAAGCTATGCAGATGCATTTCTATCATCACGAACATAGATCGTTTGCTCAGTTAATGTACTCGAAATGGACATAGTTGCAAATTCCAATCCTTTTATAGTTTTGAACTTTTTAGATGAGGGATGATTGTATTATTTCGATTAGTCGGACTAATGTTCTCATTTTAAGTGTTATTTGCACAATGTAACCTATAACCTTTTCCTGGTGATTTATAAACTTGAGAAAGGTTAGGGTTTACATTGACCAAAACGTGCAAATAACACTCAAGATGAGAACATTAGTTCGATTAATACAAATACAATTTTATTTATTTAAGGAAATAGCGATTTCTAAGTATAATCTGTTGACTCTGTGTATTTAGTCTATTAACTGTTGTGCAATATACAATAGTATTCTGGTTACAGCACCATCTACAGAACAGGCAATAGCAAAAGCAAACAATATCAAAGCTTAGCTGATAATTGTATAATATGAAGCTCATTTCTAAAGCTACAAAGACAGGAGTGCTACCATTAAAATGAGCAATCTTTTGTGCTCCAGAGTTTATTTTTCGATGTAGGCACCACTATTCTCAATGCACTTTTGCCAAGAATTCAATGACACATCTCTGCTTCTGATGCATGTCCATGACAGGGGTTGCTTTTTTAGAGTCTCACACCAACAATATCTGCAACAGAGAGATCAAACTTTAAGTCATGAATGCAGAAGGTCCGTCATCATAACAATGCAATTTGTAATCTCCTATGATCCATTCGGGTGGAATAAAAAAAAAAATAGGAGACTTTACTTTTGGAACGCCTATTCATAGTTCACTATAGATCTATTGCCTTCGCTTTGTGACAGTGTAATATGTTAGCAATAGATGCTGTTTTGTTTACTTAGTGTGAAAGTGTAGTTTTATTTATATATTTGTCAGGTTGAAGGAAGATATCTTCTATGTTCTTAATCTCATTTTTTTTATTTTAAACATGTTCTTAATATCACTTTACTAAACCAATTCTCCAAATAAATGCATATATTTATATAAAAACGTTTGAAAACGTCAAAAGGTTTAATATTGCGAACACTACAGCTGTGTCACTGCATCTTGTTGTCGGGTTTCTTTGGCCGTGCACCCTCTCAATTAGTATTTTAATTTTTTTGAAGATTAGGGAAAAAAAAAATTTTTAAGTTGTTTGAGCAGAGACTTTTTTCTTTTTGAGAGATCTTGATAGAATTTGTCTTCTGAATTGATGTCTTGCATCTATTTCGTTAATCATTGTTAAATCTTTTTTTTTTTTTTAATCTGTGTAAAATAGTAAAATTTTTAACAGATTTTAAAAAGAAAAATCTTGCTCAAACTTAATATGCATCAATTTACTTTTTCAATCAAAAGAGCATCTACATTTTTGTTTGTTTTTGTTTTTTTTTCTTCAATTGGAAGATCTTTAAGTCTTTATAAGCCAATAGTTTGGCCTTTTTTTTTTTTTTACTATATTTAAAATAAAATCTAAAAAAAAAATAACGCTTGTCCGACATTTAGTGCTGCATGTTTACCATAATTTGATAAAACTTGATTATTAAATGCATTTCAACCCCAAAAGTAATATTTTAACAAATTAATTAGTAGTTATACAAGAAAATATGGTTATTGCCTAAAATTCTCATGCATTAAAAAAAACAAAGAAAAGTCTGTATGATATACATAACTGTGACAAAACGAAAATATCATATTCCAAAGATCACATAAATTGATCAAGTAGTTTTATTTTTATAAAAAAAATAAGTTTTAAATGAGAATTAGACAACAGAAATCTTGAAAGTTTGGATTGTCGAATTATCTGCCTTGTTTCTTAAAATTTTTGCAAGATGTCAACTCAAGAGTTGCTCCTTTCTGACTCCATAAAGTTTTTTTTTTTTTTTGTTTTTTTTATAAAACCACTTGATTAATTATGTGATTTTTGAAACGTGCTATTTTCATTATATCACGTGTATGTGCACCATGCAGGTTTTTCTTACTTTTTTTAAATATAGGGTCAATTCTAAGGAAGAACTGAAAATCTAATTTTGTTTATTTTTAGAATTTAAAATGAATGATTTTATAGTATAAGTAAACAAATAGGATTTTGTTAATAACGGATAAATATTCAAATTTTAACAGCTTAGAAATTGTTGACTTGAATTTTCTTAAAACTTTTGGATCATGGATACAATAGGCACATCGAAATGAGACCTGGAAAAGTCATTTTAACTTTGACTTTATTATTTACATATAGATAGATGCCTCCGTTCAGTCTCAAGAGAAAATGGACACCCCTGTAAAGGTAGCTACACGTGTAATTATGAGGCAAGGGTTGCGCAATTACTCCTGAATCGGTACTTCTTGGGTCCAGTGGCAAAGAGAGGCTCAAAACTGACTGGAAAAATGCTGAGATAAGCAGAGAGTACTTTTAGCACCTGGAATTCCGAAATGGTCACCTATTTTAGTATTGACCAGACTCAACATTGCTTAACTTCAGTGATTTAACGGGAACCAGAGTATCAATGTGATTATACTGTGTGTGTGTGTGTGTGTGTGTGTGTGTGTGTGTGTGTGTGTGTATATATTTATACTGCATAATAATTTTTTTATACACACACACACACACATGTATTCCAACAGTATATTATGTACTACACTGCATTGTTTTAATGTTTGAGTAGTAATATCACTCATATAATTCTATGCAGAGAAGTTACCATGCTGAAATAATGTTATTTAGAAACCTATTTTTAACATAGGGAGGGAAAGATATTTTCTGACCATTTTGTTCTTTCACCTAACAATTTAATAAAAAGATATCGTAAAACTTGAATTTAACTTGAAAATACTATTAAAAAAAATAGCACAGTAATCTCTGCATAAACATCATAAATTTTACATATGATTTTTATTTATTAAAATAACTATTGTAAGCACAAAATTTCCATTCAAAACCTATAACATTGTTTATAACTGAATGTAAAAATGTAAATAAACAAAAATAATTCTTTATTTATTTTTTAATCCTGATTGTGCAATGCTTATTGTATAGGCTGTCCAAAAAGTCACTGAAGGGTTTTGAACTTTGATTCTTTATTTTTGATAATATTTTAATACATCTAAGACATTGGGAAATTTAAAACAAAAAATGCAAAATTTAAACAAATTTTATTTATGAAAAATGTCTTTTAAATGTTGCCCATTTTCAGCTTCACATATTTGTGCTCTTTCCAAAACAGACTTAACTAGCCCCAACTTTTTCTTGTGGGGATATCTTAATGAGTCTGTTAACAAACCCCAAACTCTGGAAGAATTGAAGGAAAAAATTAGGAATGAAATCGCAATCCAGAGATTCTGCAATCTGTCATAATATTTTGGAAAGAGCACAAATATGTGAAGCTGAAAATGGGCAACATTTAAAAGATATTATTTTTTTATTAAAAGATTATTTGGATTTTGCATTTTTTTATTTTTATTTTTTTAATTTCCCAATGTCTTGGTCAGATTGTGTTAAAATTACAGAAAGATATCACCCTGTATAGACCCAGCCTTTTTTTTTTGTGCTGGTTTTATTTTATAACATATTCATTGCATTTGTTTATTCTAATCTTATTATTACTATGTAAAACTGTAATTAAAATCCAGAAAAGTTTTTTTTTAACTAATAAACTAATTAACTTATCAACACCAAAAGCCATTTGAGTATCTTTTACTCCAGAGCTCCATAAGCTTCTTTTTTTTTTTTTTTTTTTTTTGTTTGTTCTGGCCAAACTATTGGTATTAGCATATGTCCGATATTTACTATAACTACTACTATCACCACCACTACTGCTGCTCTCTTCCTCCTAAATTGAGTTGGGTGCACTGCCTAATTCTGTGGCTTCCTTTTAGTCGCCCATCATGTTGTCTGAGCACTAATGCCGATGGGGATGGGCCATGCTTGGCCCCCACCCAACCCTCCCTGTTTAGTCCCGCAGTGTTTTGTGCGTCCCACGGAGATGAAGAAGGCTGCAGACGAGGCCAAGATGAGATTTGCACACATTGATGGTGACCACCTCACGCTGCTCAACGTCTATCATGCATTTAAACAAAGTAAGTATTCAAGACCCACAATTTCTTGATTCTTTTTTTTTTTATCTTTGATCAATTAATAATTTTATTTATCCGTTTAAACGTTAAGATAATCCTCTTAAACAGCATTGTTATTTGTAAATGTTTATATAGTATACAAAGAAAAGCTCATGTTAGAAGTTTTTTATTTTAATTGTACAATTGTATTTGGTTTAAATTCTAAATTCAAGTAAGTGAATGTCTACATTGTGAAAAGTGTTTGCTTTTCAAATAAAAATGAATTTTTAACAAAGTATCTTCCTATGAAATGAAGACAGTTTTTTTTGTTCTTTGTAAAAAAAAAAAAGTGAATCGCTGTAAATTTCTATTCTAGAAATAGTGTGAGCCTCTCCCGCCCAGGTCAGCAGATGGCCTCAGACTTCATCGAAAAGGAAATGGTCGTGATCGTCTTTTTTCGGGAGATCTTCACATAAATTCTAAGCGTCTCAGGTTGATTCTGCTGAAAATCAATTAGCTTGCATGCACGCCAGGAAATAAAAACTTACTCTGTGGGTTCTAGCTACGAAAAGTTAATTTCACAAAAATTACAAGTTTTTACATATATACATCGTTCAGTTTGATTATACCAAAAACATCAAGATTCTCCAAATGTCTTATTCTTTGTTCTTTACGATGGCGGTGGTGGCGACGGTTGGGTTAAGGTGATATCTCTTGATTAGGTCCTCACTCCCGGAAGTCTGGCTTAATCTGCTCAATTCGGCCTGGGTGTTTTCTTTTTCAAAAGCATGTGGACTCTATCTCATCCCAGCTGTGCTATTAAAAAAGTGCTCAGCCGAAGTAGCTCCAGTTCTCTCCAAACTCTACAACAAATGCCTTAATGAATCTTGCTTTCCGGGTTGTTGGAAAACTGCTTCTGTGGTACCAGTATTCAAGAATTCTGGCGAAAGAGCAGACCCATTAAATTATTGCCCCATTAGCCTCCTCCCACTTTTTGCCAAAATATTTGAGACCTTAATTAACCATGCTCTAGTCCATCACCTTACAGATGCTAAACTTCTGACTGACGAACAATATGTCTCTGTCCCATCGGCAAAATGTTGCATCCCTCTGCCTGTTATAAAAATATTTTAATGGTGAATGCTCTGGCGAACTGCAGACACTTGTGCTCCCACGACGTAAACACCCCCGAAAAACCCTACAGGCAGCTAAATCCCACACCTACACAGTTGAGATCCATAGATGTAAAAGATCTTTCTACTCCAGTAGTTTCTTCCCCAGAACCGCTAGACTCTGGAATTCCATTCCAGGTCCCTGCTTCCCCAACTGTACTGACATGCAGAAGTTCAAGTGTAATGTGAACCGAATTCTTGCTGCCCAAATCCCTACATAGTACCCCAGTAGTTGTTGCCCCTGATAGTAGCCCCCTACACCAAAGTGGCAATTTGCCTTGTTTGGGGTGAAAATGTAATTAAAAAAAAAAAAAGTTGGTTGGGCGATCCGCCCAGCCAACCAGAACCCAACATGTCAAACAGGAAATACCCGACTCTTTTGCGTGTGTGCACTTTTAATAGCTCGTCCATAGTTTGCAAATCTGGGACCAAAAGTAAATTTCTCTCACACGCCCTCAAAAAGGTCAACATTGTCACGTGTGAGCAGGTGATCCTTAGGACAACGAGTGTATGATTTCATTTCTACATCATGCTGACATTTCTTGTCATTGTTTTAAACAAAATATGTTTTTACAAGGCACAATAAATCCGTACCTTTTTTATAGGTCATCTGCTGCTGTCTGGGATTCAATCAACATTTAATGGACAGTTTCAGCATATTTTCCTGGCCTTACTCAGGGTTTTAGATTTTAATCTCACCAATGGGGAGCAGTATCGCTCCTCAAGACGGTCACGTCATAATAGTCATTGGAACGAATAGTATATGTAAGCAATGAAAGTGATTGGAATTTTTTTTTTTTTCTGACAGTGATAAATGTGAAACCTGATTGGCTAGTCAAAATTAAGCATTGATTTGATCATTTACACTTTACACCCTCTTAAATAGTTTTATTTAATTGATTATTTACTAATTTATATTCCTATTTGTCATTATTCATTATTACTTTTATTAATACTATTATTTATTTCAAACTTTATTCATAAATTTTACCATTTCTTTTTATCTTTTCTACTTAGCACTAAGCATAAATGATTAATTATGGAAGTGTTCAACTCTATAAGACTTCTTAAACTCTATAAACTGTAAAACCTTATGCTAGTTATTAAAGAATTAAAAATAATCTGTAATCAGCAAAATGTCAATGTTTTTCATTTAATAATCGGTTGTTTGTAGTTCATCATGTTTGAAGACGTTTCATTTTGACAACTCCTCTGTGTTTTTGGAGGTGGCCGCACAACCCCAGACTGAAAGTGCAGGATCTGGCACAGTAGGGTCACTGAAAGTCCGTAGTTTGTATCACTGCTGTTGTTACTTTGTGTAACTTTGTGGATGGTGGCTCACCATTTTGATCAATCACTGGCACAATTCCTTTGATCAAAATTCAGACCACTCTTTTTTTCTTTTTTTTTTTTTCTTTTTTTACATGGAGGTCACCACTTATCAAGGCCCGGAAGCCACTCGGGGATAAGGGTTATTGCGAGTACAGTAATCAATGGGATAGTATTGTAGTAATTGTTGGTAATGGAGATTTGAGTACTGGTGTCTTACTTAAGGGGTGATTCATCAGGAATTCGTTTATGTTGGACTTGAAGACATCCAATTTGTAGTCCGGTGGGAAACAGGCAAACGGAAGAGAGTTCCACTGGTGTGCACTTCTAAAAAAGAAGCCCTGTTCATGGAATCTACGTTTTGATTTAGGCACAGATAAGAGTGGGAAAGAGTGGGGAAAATTACTGAGTCGTTTCAGCTAGACAGGTGTTTTTCGTCTTGACTTTGTTCTTGTTGCATTTTTTGGACAACCATGGTTTCTCTTTCTTTTCTGAAGTTCTCTGTACAACAAGTGCCTTGGCATGCAGTGTTCCATGTGGATGCCATGACCTACCCACTAAGTAGGGCCTTGATGAGCGTGCACTGTTAGATGATTTGGCTTGATTTAGAACCTCAAGATTAGTAATGGAGTCCTGCCAACGGATTTCAAATGCAGAACATAGAGCACACATGTAGAATTTATCCAATTTTTTTTATGTGTTTACGGTATGTTTCGCATCCATAGAGGGGATGATTGCTGCATTGTACACTTTCAGTTCTGTTTTCAAATGTATGTTGTGCTGACTGAACACTGTTTCAGAGTCTTCCTAAAGCCTGACTTTGTTGATCCGTGCATCAATTTCTCTGTAAAGGAACTATGAGATATGTTTATTGAAAGTATTCCACATACTTCAGCTGAATATTGCCAATTACAATCAATCAGAGGTTGGTGGTTTGTTTCTGGTGGAGGCTTCTGAAAAGTGGTTTAGCATCAGCTGCAGATGGGATTCAGTGTGCGTCGTTAGACCACAGTCGTTGGCAAAGAAAATGTTTTGGATAAGGTCTAGAAGACTTTTGCTCTTGGCATTGAGTTGGTGCATGTCAAAAAGAGGGCCATTCAGATGGTAGCAAACAGACTCCTCGCTACAAATTTTTCACTGCATGGGACAGCATTCGTGAATGTGTTAAGGAGTATTGATGCTAGTACACAACCTTGTTTGACTCAATTGCTGATCTCAACACTCTCAGACTCTATGCCGTTGTGGAGAACTTGACCTGTCATGCTATTATGGAGAGCTTAATCATTGAAATACATTTTGATGGACATCCAATATGGCCTAGCACAACCCAAAGAGCCTCTCTGCTAGAAGGTAGGTTGGATCTTTTAGCCGAGCAATGTTGAATGAGGCTCTAACAGCCTTAGGTAATGTTATATGCCGTGTCATTACGATCCTTACAAGTTTGTGGTTTTTCTAGCATTCAGCACCTTTCACCAAGCATGTCATGCATACATCACTGATGTCGTGTTGACATGCAACAATGAAGTCTATCATGTATCGGTGTTTGGATCTTGGGTATATCCATGTGGTTTTCTATTTCTTGGCCATCCTGAAGTAGGTGTTAGTAATGCAGAGGTTGTGTTCTGCACATTTGCCGACACACAGCAGTCTGTTGTCATTGACCTTGCCTACTCTTTACCTTCTAAGTTTTTGTAGTCACTTCCCACTCATACATTGAAATCTCAAAGGATTTTCAGTTTGTCATTCTGATGACCTCATTGAACTGTTCATAGAATTGTTCTTTTATTTCGAGACTAATAAGGGTGGAATCATACACACTGATGATAGTAAGATGTTTTAATTTGCTCAGAGGTATGCGCAGCTTTATGAACTGTTCATCGATTCCAACTGGAATGGCTGGAATATTCAGCAGGGTTGTTTTGATATCCAACCATGTCATAGTTTTTATCTGCATCCTGGAGTTTTCCTTTCCAAAAGGTGTATTCACCTCCTTTCTCTCTTAACGAACCTTCATCGGTGAGTCATGTTTCACTAAGTGCTGCAATATTTATTCCAAAATGCTGAAGATCATTTGCAACAAGCAGCGTTTGTCTTTCTGGTCTTGATGTATTTCATCTATCAAGTAGTGTTCGGACATTCCATGCTCCCAAGATTAGTTTGAGTTTTTGTTGTTTTTTATTTTTTTATTGCAATGAGGATGAGTTTGTCAACTGCAGTAAGCTGACCAAACTAGGAAGGGCAAGTATTTGTTTGGGAGACCTTTTCTAGTTTCTTCCCCATGTGAGGGTGGGCAGTGCTGTCCTAAAGAGGCTGCCCAGTCATCCATAAATGTTGCAGAATTCTCCTGCTGTCATCAGGAAAAAGAACAATCACATGCCCATGGACTGCCAGTGTTCATCTCCACCTGTGGCTTTGTCACCTCCGTGGGACTTGAAGGTGTACGTTTACATGTTCATGCTAATAAGTTTCCAAAACAGACCTGTATGTGAACAATTTTATAGCGAGATTATTGCACAGGAGTAATCCACTCTCTTGATTAAGGAAGCCTTGATTCAGTGGAATGGAGAACCGTTACGAGAGACTGCTAGACTGCAGTGGATGACCAGGACTACTTAGGATGCCATGTCCATGCTCTAAAACATCCATGATGCTTGCTGCCACGGCCTTCACAGCTGTTAGATAATTAAATCCCCTCTTCCACTTGTTCCACCAGGAGTCAGTCTTCACATGCAGTAGGGCTGACACAGTCCGTTTCTAGACTCGCTGGAGTTACAGACCCAACTGGTTATTCTCAACCAGTTTAGCCAGCCCGCCAAAGCCGTTATCCAAGGGATGGCTGCTGTTGCATGTGCCAAATTCTACAAGCCAGAAGTGAGTGCTGGGTGACAAGTGAGAATCAGTGGTAAACGAGCTGTTTTGAGAAGGACATGGCATGCCCCTCTGCTAAAAGAATTACCTCTACCTATCACCTATAGGGATTAGCAAGATTTTTTTAAAGATTATGAAACATTAAAAAGATTCTGTCATTGCCCAGTTGTTAGAAAAAAAAATTGTGACAGGCAGGGGGTAAAAAAAAAAAAAAAACAACTTGGGTGCCATAAACCAGAAGTGAAACCAAAAGCAAAAAAAAAAATAAATAAATAAAATGACATATGCCAGGCACGAACTCGCATAATAACTGAAGTGGACAAGCTAACACTTTTATCAATAGGCCTACGAGGACACAGATGTCTTGACACCGCAAATTTAGTTATTTAAAATGGAAGAACATGACAACGCTTAGCACCTGCGTAGTTTGCAAACCGCATTGAAAGCAAGGTTTTTATCTGACCCCCACCTCAAACAAAACAATATTCCTATACAAAATAACAATTTTTTTTTTTTTTCTAATTTTTCGATATTTTTGTCTGAGAGATTGCTCTTTCTAATGATGTATGCATCACAAAAATATATTTATAAATTTTTGTGACCATCTATTCATTTTGATACTGTTACCCGACCCATGGTAAGGTGAGTTGGCTTCAATCAATTACTTTTGTATCAATTCAGAGGGCCACTTTTAGGGGAGTGCAAGCGTTGTGATGTATCCCAACATTAAAATGATCTAGTCACAATCGTCACGCAATGATCAATTTATAAATAAAAGTTTTTTATTTTTTTCAGTAATGTTTTTCTCGTCCTTACCTTAAAATTTTTTTTTTTTTTTTTTTTTTTTTTTTTCCTCGATATATAGATCATGAAGACCAGCAGTGGTGCTACGATAATTTTATCAGTTACCGTTCTATGAAGAGTGCCGACAATGTCCGACAGCAATTGGCTCGTATTATGGACCGGTTCAATTTGCGTCGTTCAAGTACAGATTTCACCAGCAGAGACTATTACATCAACATCCGAAAGGCGTGCGTGTCTGGCTTTTTCATGCAGGTCAGTTTTTTTTTTTATCTCTTTTTACTGTTTAAATAATGATGCCCTCCCCCCTTTTGAATTCATGAGATATGATGCTTATGTCAAATACATTCGGTATTCAGGTGAAAAGTTCTTGGTGCTTGTCTAAAACACCCTCCATGAAAAAACAAAAATAAAGAAAAAATCTGTATGAGGTACATATACGTGACCAAAAATACTTAATGTAAATTGATCAAGTAGTTTTGGTTTTATAAAGAAAATAATTTTATCAGCAAATTTGAGTTTTTTGGTTTTCTTAAATTTTTTTCTCGTGTTAAAAATGGCTTTCTCAAATTTTGATCTGGAGTTATCTTCCTGTTTTCAAGATGGCGTCGTGAGATTGTCGCTTGCAATTTAACCATCTATATATCAATACGATAGCATGTGTGTTATTTTGTGTGTCCTGCTTACATCTTTTTTTCTTCCAAGTGACTAGTGTTTAATTGTTATGACTAGGGCTGTGACAAGCATATTCTTTTACAAAAGAATATTCTGTGCATATATTTCGTTAGAGAATATTCTTTTAACAAAAAGCATATTCTTTTTTTTAAAGAATATTCCTTTAACAAAAAGCCTATTCTCTTAAAAAAAAGAATATGCAAAATATTTATGGAATAAGTTGTGCCGAAAATATGTTGAAATAAATATTTGCATACGAGTCTTAATTTTACGAAGTTTTCTTTTTTATATAAATTAAATTAAACATGGTAAAACCTTCATAGTTGTGAATTTACAATAACCTTTGGTTCCTAATGAGAGCCATTCTATTAGAGGATTATATTAGGGACGAAATATCCGCGTATCCTTTTTGCCCTAGGTCTCCAGGGCCAATATATCGGCCCCATAGTGTCCAAAGGATTGTAACTACAATTTGTATCGAAAAAATAGCCAGGTTTAAATATGGTCCAGTAATCTCCTATGATTGGAACAAGTTTTTTTTTTCATTATAAGGCTATTTTAGCGGACAACCAAAGAAGCTTTAATTTTGATAATTTAAAGACTGCATTTTATAATTAAATTAATAAATAAAATATTTAAGTTCCATAGAGTGTTCAATTATTCACAGTATATAAACAGTATATACAGTAATGAGTAGGGCAATGTCAAGAATATTGTTTAATAAAAAACAATTCTTTACATATAGTGGGTTAGAGAATATTCTTTTGATAAAAAGCATATTCCTTAAAAAAAGAATATGCTTTTTAAAAAAGAATATGCAAAATATTTATGGAATAAGTTTTGTTTTGCCAAAAATATGCTGAAAGAAAATATTTGGATAAGAGTTTTTAATTTATTCATTTTTTTAGATGAATTAAACGTGGTATAACCCTAACAGATGTGAATTTACATAAAAAAGGGTCTAAAATTTGGTCTGTTGAAAAAGAGTGATATTATAGGCATATATATAAATATGTACAGACATCTCGTCCTTGTAGATACTTAAAGCGTGTTAGTACCCAGGACGAATTTACAAGATCTAAAAAAACTAAACAAAAAATGCCGAAAATAATTAGCACTCCTGCTGAACGGATGGCAAGATATGCCGATGAATTTGATGATTACCAGTTAACTGGCAATTGCTTAACCTGCAAATACTGCAATATCCAGGTAGGAACAAACTTTAATACATAAAATTTGCAATATAGTTGACTAATAGATTGGCATTGTTATAGTAGTTTTGTTTTTGAAATTCTATAATGGTAAATCTAGCTGTATTAAACTTTGATTGAACGTTGAAATTTACAATTTATTTTATCTACTTTTTACGTTAATTAATAAATGTTAATCGGCTTCAAATAACTTTTTCCCCCCTTCCTTTAAATGTATATATTACCATTAAATAATTGATTTTTATTTTTACAGATCAAAAGTTGTAAAAAATCTCTAATAAAGCAGCATTTAAAAACCAACGCACATCTGGCAAAAAAGACCTACACGGCAACGTTAGGCGAAGTTCCTACTGCAGCAACTGATTTAGGAGCCAGTACGAATAATTTGTTCAACGCTGACTTATGCAAAGCGTTGATTGCAGCGGATATTCCGTTTCATAAACTGAGCAATAATGTGTTCAAAGACTTTCTTCATAGGTACACACATAGAAATATTCCAAATCAGACTACACTAAGAAAATATTACGTTAGTGAAGTGTACGAAGCAAAAGTGAAGTCACTCGGAGAAAAAGCTGCTGGAATGAAACTGTGGGTCTCGATTGATGAAACCACTGATGTAGAGCAGTGTTTTATTGCTTGCTTTGTGTTTGGCATTCTTGGGGTAGAAGAGGAACGCATCAAGTGCTATTTGGGAAATATTGCATGTCTGCCAAAAGTTAATCATTCTACAATTGCTGCTTTTTTTAACGATTCGTTGCAGTTTTTGTGGCCGCAGCAAGTCCTTTATAATAATGTGCTCCTTGTAACCACTGATGCAGCTGCATAGCTGCATATATGTCCAAAGCTATGAATGCTCTTCAGGTTTTATACCCGAAAATGGTGCACGTTACTTGTTTGGCCCATGGCTTGCACAGGGTTGCGGAATTAGTCAGGCAGGCGCACCCAAAAGTAAATAAACTGATTTCAACTGTAAAAAGTATATTTTTAAAAGCACCCAATCGAATCGAAAAGTTCAGGGAACTAGCCCCAGGAGTGCCCCTTCCACCGAGTCCCATTGTAACAAGATGGGGTACGTGGTTAGATGCAGCGCATTATTACGCCAAACATTTGCCCGAAATTACTCTAGATTCAACAGAGGCCCAAAGTATATTGGAGTCCAAAAAACTGTTGGATGAGGAATCACTGCCATTTGATCTCGGCTTTATCGCCAACAGTTTTTCCATTTTAACAAAAAATATTGCAAAGTTGGAGACTAAAGGGCTGAGTCTTTCAAAATCTATTGAATTAATTAGAGAGGTCGAAATGACACTTGAGGAGATGGATGACTCCCAATTTCGTAAAAAGCTGAAGAATGTCATTTCAAAGAACAAAGGTTTTGCTACTTTAAAACGTCTCGATGCACTTATTAGTGGGAAGGCTTTTCAAAATGAAGGAAATTTGGATGACATAGATCATTTAAAAGTTTTAAGTGCCGAAGAAATGGCCAGCTTGAAATATGCCCCAGTAGTCTCATGCGATGTGGAATGAGTTTTTTCCCAGTATAAGACCGTTTTAGCAGACAACCGCAGAAGTTTCAATTTTGAGAACTTAAAAACGCATTTAATTGTAAAATGCAATGAATAAAATATTTGTTTAAGCTTGATAGTGTTTAATTGTTAGAAGTATTTATAGCATAAAAATAAACATTTTTTCTATATATTTTCTTGCGTTTTCGGCATTAACTGAAGCTTTTACAAAATCATCAATAGAATTTATAAAAAAACAAATAATTAACCCTTTCGACCCTAACATTGCAAAATTACCAACTACTCAACTATACCCGTTCTATTAAAATATTATAGTAAGGCCGAAATATCTGTAGGTCTTCTTTTACCTTAAATTCCCATGGCCGATATATCGGCCCATTGGAATCAAAAGGGTTAATATTGTTGCAAACGTAAATCTAAGGTACCTAGCATAAATATATTCGCTTGAAGTACAGTGAAAATATGCGATTTATAAAAATAAATATACGGTAGCCAAAGAGAATATTCCATCTCAAAGCAGCATATTCTTTTTAAAAAGAATATTCCTATGCAAAAAAAGCATATTCTTTTTAAAAAAGAATATTCCCGTGTAAAAAAAGAATATTCTCGAGCATATTCTTAAAGAATATTCCCGGCATATAAAAAGAATATAGAGCATATTTGAAAGAGAATATTGTCACAGCCCTAGTTATGACCTTCCTTTTTTTTTTTTTTTTTTTTTTTTTTTTGTAATAAATAATTTTACCAAGAATTCTTTATAATTTTGATTTGGGTTTTGATTGTAGCTGAAGGAACTCATATATATAAAGCTGAATGTCTGTGTGTGTGTGTCTGGTCACAAATAGGCTCCTATATGGTTGACTATTTAAAAAAAACTGATTACATATAATGATAGATGATGCATCGAGACACAGGAATGGGTATGTTTGATCTGGCAGAACGGTGGTTCATTAAAATTGTGGGGTCTGCGTTCGCGCCTGGTTCACAAAGTATGGAAATGAAAAATTTAAAAATTAAAAAAAAAACGTTTACAAGTGTTTTTGATATAGATGTACATAAGAATACTTTGATAAGTATGTTTTAACTTAAATAGGGATGGTATAATAAAATTTTGGGGTCTGCGTTCGCGCCTGGCCTCCATAGAATGGAAATAGGCACAAACTTTAATAAAGACTTTTCATATCTATTTGCGTAAGTATACTTTGATAATTGTTTCAGTTTGAAGAAATATGGTATAATAAAATTATGGGGTGTTCGTTCGCACTTTGCCTTCATAGAATGGAAATATGTCACTAATTTTAACAAGGTTTTTTTAATATATATCCAAAGAATATTGTGATAAATGTTTCAATGTGAACAGGTATGGTATAATAAATTATGGGATTTATCTATTTTATTTTTACTTTCGTCATATTTTGCTTTGGTTTTGATACCCCCAAATTCGAAGCTATCTCTTTACAACCCTTCCTTTTCATAACCTATCATCTCTATATAAATAAAATGAACTCATTTTTTCCCGTCTGATTTTGACCTTAATAGGATTAAAAATCAAGATATTTCATGCAAATATAATATGCACAAAGGCAGAACAATATCTGAGGTGTGTTATAGGCTTATTATTTCTCAAATTCCTCGATAATCTTAGATTTCTATACTTTTTCTGCTGAGAAGTCACAGCCAAAATCGGTTAAGATCAATGGAAGTGGTAAAATATTTTCTCTCTAATAAATTCCTCCTCCCCCTGCCACCACTTAACACCGTTTGGGGATCGTTCACAAGGAACAGTTGAGAAGAGAACACCGGTTTGGCTTCGTAGTTCTTTCATGTGAAGTTATTTAAAATCACTAAACTAAGCTGCAGTGCTCTGTGGCGTAGTGGTTAGCGTGCTGGACAATTCACATTATATTTTCACGTTCGCGCCGACCTACCGTAGTCGTTTTTTTTTTTTTTTTTTTTTTTTTTTTCTTTTCTTTTTTCCTAAACAACTGGAATGGACTTTTCTTGGTGGCTGAACTGTTAACGTTGCAGATGTTTTTTTTTTTTTTTTTTTTTTTTCACACTTTATTTTCCTACTTTTACTCATGACTCCGGGTTTGATCCTTCCTACTTACCTACCATAACATTTTTTAAAACTCGGGCAACACCGGGTACCCCCGCTAGTACTTTCATAAATCAGAGTCCATTTTCTGTAGGCTGTTTTTGAACCCAGTCAACAATGGGTACTTTTGCTAGTATATATATATATATGCATATGTTTTTTTTTTGTTTTTGTTTGTTCTTCATAAGTTTTGGTTTTAGTTTCGATTCAAGCTGATGCACCCAAGTCATATGGATATTTTTTTTTTTTTTATTAAAACTTTATAATATATAAGAATCAATAGATTGACTCTACAATAATATATACGAAAACTGCATAAATTAAAATACATTTAATCATATTTTATGACTGGGCTACACTGGGCGTCCCTGCTTGCTTAGATAAATACTTTTGCAGTTTTAACAAAATAGCTACAATAATATCAGGGCATCTCCATTCACACTGAACATCCACAGAATGCCAACATCAATATATTACATATGAAAGAGTCCCCTGTGGAATTTCCACAGGTCCCGCTAATAAAATTGGA
Organism: Euprymna scolopes; assembly: GCF_053919585.1. NCBI lineage: Eukaryota > Metazoa > Mollusca > Cephalopoda > Sepiida > Sepiolidae > Euprymna > Euprymna scolopes. The sequence continues at coordinate 21,916,915 of NC_136489.1, read as the reverse complement.
TTCATTTTTATATAAAAATGAAACTACTTGATTGATTCATGTAATTTTTTATGTTAAATATAATTGGTATTCATGTGAAAAATTCTGATTGTATCATTATCAGCAGATCACTTTGTCGGGTGGGAAGTAACTTTTTAAAAAATTTAATGGATATATATTTTCTTAATGACTGATAGCTTCAGTTTATAAAAACTTGACGTCACAGAAGTAGGTTTCATATCAGCATCACTGAAAAGTTTTGAAGGCCATAAATAATCCTCAAGACTTGTCGTCTATGCTGGCAAGAAATTTAAGTCTGCAATATCGAGTTTTTTTTTTTTTTTTGTTTTTGTTAATTTCACTCTTTGTTGTATTTGGATTCTTCGGATTATTGTTCTCATCTCAAGTGTTATTTTCAAGTTTCGGTCGATGTAATCTCCAATCGTCTTTAAATACATCTTGTCGAACTTGGGGAATCTTTCTGTCAAAGTCAGGAATCTGCATGGTATTTTGAATGGAACCCCTTATTTAATCCACGGAGGTAGCATGCTCTTGTTCTGTCAGCCATAATTGGGTAGGAGTGCTATGCAAAGACCAGTGGTGTAATGGATAAAATACTTGGTAAAATTCAGTTGTAAGTTATATTCTACTGGAGTGAAAGTTTAATCCTTAATGTGGGCAACACTCAAAATACAATTGCGAATTACTTAGTATTTCTACCCAATTATGGCTTACTGAACGAGAGCATGCTACCCCCGTGGATTAAATAAAGAGTTCAACACGATATGTCTGAAGAAGGTTGTAAGTTATATCGATTGAAACGTGAAAATAACATGCTGGTTTGCAATCTAAAATGGAAACCTAATTGCTTGGAGTTGGATTATTCAGATGATTATGTATTTTTATTTGAGTCGATGTAAAGTTAATTTCACGGTTGAAATGTATTATTAGTGTTTTTTTTTGTTTTTTTAATCTTGATGAATTTGTCATGTAATGATGGTAACTCAATTTGTAAAAAGTTTCTGATAGAGAAACAAAGAAATTCATCTTTTGGCCATTCTTTGCTATCCGTTTGAAAAACTAAATCCTCTAAACTATAACAGTTTTTGCTCACAAAAAGGAAAAAGTCATTTATCTATATTATATTTCTCTTAGTCTGTTTATCTTTCTGTCCGTTCCACTTTTTCTTGGAACTGCTGGACCAATCTGCTGAAATTTTGTATGGACCTTTAACAGGTGCAGCAAACTCAGTATTATGGTATCCATTCGATGCACAGTTAGAGATTAATATTTAATGCAAAAATGAGCACACATTTAACCATATTCAACCATCAATTTGGCATAAAACACTCATTCTAAGTCAACAGGCTATAACTTTTGCTTGTTTTAATCGGTTAAAAAGTTTAGTTTGTATATATTTTTGTTGTACATTTCATATTAAAAACATGTTTTTTCTGAAATGTAAGCAGTTTGATTAATTTGTTTTTATCATATAATTCTGCTCATTTAAATAAAATCTCCATTACGGACTCCATCTAACTCTGCATCAGATCCGCAACACATATTGGTCCAAAAACCTCCTTTCATCTTTTTCTTTGAAATCTTTTTTTCAGGTATTCCAACCTTGGCATCGAACTCGGCTCACCTTTTTATAAAAACCCACCCAGGTGAAAAGGTTGTTGGGTATCAGCTGTTAGATTCTCAATCCATCTACGACTGCATTTTTGACATTTTTTTTTCAGCACATATTTAATAGATTCCTTATAAAATTTACTTGAAATTAATATTTGTTAATAAACAACTTGTAGGTTTTCTGTGTATATTACATGTTCTTTTGATTTTTGTTCTAAGTTTTAATGCTTATTTAAGTAAAATTTGAAAACTGTATTATATAGGCTGTGTCGTTATATATATATATATATATATATATATATGCTAGCAGGCTGCCTGGTTATAAAACACGCTTAAATATGATATTTTAATTAATGCAGATTTCGTATTTATTATATTATATTGGACCCAATATATAGTAATCATTTAAAAAGTGAAAAAAAAAAAAGTAACTCATGCGCTACCACCGAGAATCGAAACCAAAATGTTTAGCTTACGATTTACTTTTTCCTTTGACGTTAATGCCTGAGCTATGAAGACATGTTTGCTGCAAGGCTAAAAATTAAAACTTGAACCAATAACTATTATGTTACAGCTAAAACCCAAATATAAAGTTTCACATGGGTTCGAATACCCTATATATTATGTTTCATGTCTGTAGATGAAAACTAATAAAGAAGTTTGATAGGCAAAATTTTTTTTTTAAATATGTATACGCATACATAAATATGTAGAATATCTGCATGAATATAATTACACGTAATAGTTAACTTAAGATGATCACCCATAAGACAACCCAAAAAACTAATAGGGAATTACTTAAAATGAAGGTTTAAAAGAATATGCAAATTAGCTAGATCTTTTGCAGATGAATGCAATTTCAGAACCCATGTATTACAAAGTTGTATTTTTTTATTTTATTTTTTTATTTTTATTTATTTTTATTTTTTTTAATAAATAGAAAAAAAGGATTTATGATATCAATAGACAACAACAAAAACAAATTTATAGGAGTATGTGTGTGTGTGTATATATAATGGAATTGGAATTAAAGCTCTTGGAAGGATTATTAAGAATTCTAAAACATTGAATAAACAAAACTTTTAAGAACATGTTACAAATGCAAATTTTATTAAAAGAAGGAAAAAAAATACAATGCAATTTCTTTTAAGTTGAAATATTTCAACTTAAACAAAAAAAACTGAAAAAAAATGGAATCGTATTTTTCTTTTAATAAAATATTTTTCATTTTTAACGTGTTCTAAAAACAGTTTTATTTGTTTGTTCAATGTTTATATTTGTGTATATATATTTTACTCATATTCCCACCCACCCCAAACAAAGCAGATTGTCACTGAGACATAAGAGGTTACTGTGGATTAGAGACCATGCCATTAGAGACTCAAATTAAGAAGTTGAGCAGCGAGATATCTGTTCACGATGTACATAAATTTTTGCATGCCAATACATTTAGGGAAACAGGATACAGAGAGGAAATTCTAAAGTCGAGTAGTTTGAAGGAAGAAACGATCAGAGTAGAAGGCTCTTCACATCTGGAGACTTCTATGGTGAAGACTTGCAATTTTTGTTGCTTGTCAGGCTAATTGGGGATATTTACTTTGTGGAGCATTAGTGCTACGTGTTCATCAGAGCACTTTTTTATTAAAGTACTTATGAAACTGGCACATAGATGCAACATTGCAATGATGGGACAGGAGTTGAAGCTTGATTGACAGTATTGGACCTATTAGATTGGAGTCATTTTTTTTTTCTTTTTTTGACACTGTCTAATAAAGTAGAGAGACTATTGGTTGATGCAAATGTCTCTTGATAAAATCCTTAAAGAGTTTTGGTGTTTATTTAGAATTACACTTATTTTAAAAAACAAATCTGTATGATGTACGTACTCGTCATGAAACGAATGTGTCATATTCCAAAAATAATGTAAATTCATCAAGTAGTTTTGGGTTTGTTTGTTTTTTTGTTTTTTTAATGAGAAAATCAAATTTTATGAGGAAGCGAGAAGAGGGCCGAGATTATTTAAAATGTGTTGAATTCAAACACCGACAATTCTATTCAACTATCAACATTTATCGACTGTGGTATTTTATTATTAATTGCTTAAAATCATAAAATTTGATTTTCTTAATTAAAAAAAGATAAAAGATGCTTGATCAATTTACGTGTGTTTTGGAATATGACATCTTCGTCTGTGATATAAAGTTCGCTATTGTATTTTTTTTTTCTTTTTAAATAAGTGCAATTCTAAATATACATCAGTTTTTTATATATATATATATATATATATATATATATATATATATATATAAACTGGATTAGTCTAAATTAGATCTTATCTGCCACACTGTCTATGTTCATTTCTTTTTATTTCAATTATGTTTTTACTAGTTTTGGTTCTACAAATCTTTATAAATATGCATTACTTTTTATGGTCATCTTTTTAAAAGATGCAATTATTTTACAGTCATAAAAAATGTTATTTTTAAATTGAATTTTTCTACTTCTCTCGTGTTGAATTCCCTATTTATTTATGTGTGGGTGTTTATTTTTATATAATATGCTCATTTCCTGCCTTTTAGATTGCCCATCTAGAACGAACTGGCCACTATTTGACCGTCAAAGATAACCAAGTTGTCCAGCTGCATCCTTCCACCTGTCTCGAGCACAAGCCAGAATGGGTCCTTTACAACGAGTTTGTACTCACAACCAAAAATTACATCCGTACAGTTATAGAAATTAAACCGGAATGGTAATTATATTTTTCATTTTTTTAATTTTGGTGAACTTAAACGTAAGAACATAAAAAAGCCTTCGATTTTGTCAAGAATTTAAGTTTGTGAATTGAATCTATGATTTTTTTTGTAATTGTAATTTTTATGCAAACTTGTTACCATATATAGACATAATATTTAAAGTTTTGCCTTCTTATGGCATTCAGTCGATATGATCTTAATAGACATCCAGTGATGAGGCTCCATTTGAACTTGTCCCTTATTTACTATTGCTCCAATGTCCACTTTGGCCATCCAATGCTACCAAATTTGGCTGTCTCTGTAGGTACTGGCTTCCTAACCAAAAAATGTACCAAACATTGATGCTATTGTTTTTTTTTTCTTCTCCTTTGCAAAACTTAGTCATGTTCTTCGACAACAATTTTCTTCCATAAAACAATGAAACCAAACACTATGGTTTAAAAATATTTGAAGATATAAAAAAAACTTGTAGAATAAAAACTTTTGGTACTTGTACAGTTTAGTCAAGACATTAAAAAATGAAAATATCGAAAAAAGTTTAAATTGTATGTATCCGTTATGGAATGAAGTTCTCTGAAAAATAAATTCACTTAATTTCATCAATTTCATTTTTTTGTTTTTTTTTTTTTTTTACAGCGGAAAAACATGTTTTTATGAGCGCGCGTTGGAGGCGGCCATATTGGATTTTTAAAAATAATTTGTTTGAATTTTATGACAAAGGGAGATAACTCCAGTTAAAGTGCTGACACCCCCTCCCCATCTCTAAATACTAGCTTTTCTTCCTAAAAATCGAACATTTTGCTCAGTATCATAACAAATTTTTTTCACTGTAAAAAAAAAAAAATCACTACTTGATGAAATTAAGTGAAATTTTTTTCAGAGAACGTCGCCCATAACGGATACATACAATTGAAACTTTTTTTGATATTTTCTTTTTTTTAATGTCTTGACTAAACTGTACAAGTACCAAACTTTTTTCTAAAATTACTGGATTCAACATCAAATAAATGGAAAAAAAGGTTAATATGCTGTAAAACAAAATAATCAAGCCAAACTATTAGTTATTTGAATCAAATTCTAGGTTCTTGTCTAAATTCCCCCATATTAAAAAAAATCTATGTTGTACGTATCCGTAATGGACCAAAAATATCATGCCAAAAATCACATAGATTTATCAAGTAATTTAATTTTTTTTACTAAGAAAATCAAATTTTATGAGTAAACAAGGAGGAACTATCTTGCATCACCATCTTGAAAATAATTTCAAGAAATGATTCAAACTTACAAAATCAGCCTTGTACTGCCTACAATTTCCTATTAATCACTTTAAATTATTTTCTTTATAAAAAAAAAACTACTTGATCAGTTTAAGTGACTTTTGGAATATGATATTTCGTTTTGGTACAGGTATGTACATACAGATTTTTCTATCTTTTGTTTTGTTTTGAAGTTTGGGGAAATTCTGGACAACCACCATTTTTTATTTATTTTTTTAATTTTTTTTTTTATAAGCAAATCTTTTTATTTTTTTCCTTATGGTAATTCTTTCTGACAACTGAAAATGTTAATTTTGCTATGAAGCTTAAGACCACAAACAATTCATGATGGGAGCATAAGTTTTCAAAAAATTATTTTCTGTGACTCCTCCTCCCCACATGCACTCGGTTATTTTCTTTTATTTTTTGCTTTCTTAGTTAAAAGCAAGAACAGAAAGCATTTGTTCATTCTTGTCAGACATCTTTATCCACTAAGTGTTATATAGTTGTTATTATTATTAGTATTAGACGATACCACTTGTGCGCGTATGTTACATGAGTTCTTATTAGTAAAGATATGAGTCTTAGTGAGAGTTCTTGTCTTATTACATATGATGTTGTATCTTAGAGAGAGAGAGATGTTGTTGTAAGAGAGATTGTTCGTTTATAACTATTCCTATATTTTAAATGTTCATTACTTAAACGTGTAGATATGAAGAAAGCTCTTAGAATGATGAGATAGTGTTACAATGGGGAAAGGAGTGGCTGGTTACTTTTAACACATCTAAAACCAAGCTTCTCTCCTTACATCATCAACATTCTAATCCACATTTGGCATCAATTGAAATGAATGGCTCTCGTCTTCTGGAGGCCTCAAGTTTTGACAAGCTTCTGGGCTTGACCATTACTCCTGATCTTAAATGGAACACGTACATCAAATCTGTTGCCAAGGCCGCTGGGAAAATGGTGGGATCTTTCTATCGATCCGGTAGATATCTCACTGCTGATGCTATTCTCTATCTATATAAGAGTCGGGTACATCCAAGGATGGAATACTGTTGCCACATCTGGGCAGGAGCTGCTAGAAAGGACTTGTCCTGCCTTGATAGAGTTCAAAATAGACTTTGTAGCCTCGTAAGAGATGTCCTTTTCTCCTCCTTGCAACCTCTATCTCACAGAAGAGATGTTGCGAGTTTGTCTCTGATGTATCGTTATTTTCATGGAAAGTGTTCGACTGAGCTTCAATCTATGGTTCCCCCTCGCCAAACTTTCACAAGAAATACTCGTCTAGCTGTAAACACTATCAATAATTCCCTCCACTCTTTATCTGTGCCTAAACCTAAACGTAGATTCCATGAACAAAGCTTCTTTCTTAGAACTGCACGCCTGTGGAATTATCTTCCGTTTTCCTGCTTTCCGGCTGACTACAATATGGTTGTCTTCAAGTCTAAAGTAAATAAGTTCTTGATGAGCCGTTCCATATAAGTTATCAAATTTACCAAATTTTCATTACTAATAATTACTATATTGTCCAATTTCTACTGTACACTCTTTAACCCTTATCCTTGAGTGGCCTCTGGGCCTTGATAATGTGGTGATGCCTATGTAAAAAAAAAAAAGTCTTAGTGTAGATATGATGTAGATTCACATTGTGTATATGAGATGTCGAAACGTGTATGTAATGACATTTTATAACACAGACATATAATAACAATACAATTTACCTTTTTTGTAGAAATCACAAACACAAAGATGAGCTTTATCACAAAACACATGATGAATTTATTTCTTCACGACCGGTCGTGGTTTCCTCATCAAGAATTCAAAGTTTCACATTTTAGTTTCTGAAGTGACGTCTCGCTTCAGACGTCTGCCTGTCTCTGAGTTTTCTCACTGACCGTCTCACCGACCAACTAATTCTCACTTCCTATATTGAGAAATCCATGAGCAAAATTCACGTGTTTCAACATGCGCGACTTTGCACGTTTCCGACATTTGATTTCCCAATAACCTATTTTTTCTTGTGTTGTTTCCACAAAGGAATTCAACCTACATATCTAATTTGTTTAACCCATATTTTATTATCCACATTCTTTTAACAATTGAATAGTTTATTTATTATTTATTTCATCCGAATTAACAATTTACTGGACATTCCATTTAAACCTATTGTTCTTTAAAACTTATGTCCAGGGTTCGATTTCTGCTTTCTCTTATTTTCATTTTAACTAATCTCTCTATTTTTATACTTACATGAACAGGGGACAGCCCTTATCATGTAACATAAGCTATCGATCAGTGTTAGAAAAAAATGATGCAGAAGCCAAAAATGTGGCTCAGGACAGTGAAACAAGGCGCAGAGCTGATTCTGGGTCCTTGCATTTATGGAGTTCATCGCTGGAACTAAGATTGTCTGCTTCTACAGTGAACAGTTGTGCCTGATCAGCTTTCGTTCAAAATACAATAAATTTACTAGATGCAACCAGACCTATAGCTCCAGGGTAAATGCTGGAACTATAAATACAAGTTCTCGGTTGAAACTCATTAAAATTGTTTGAGTAAAGTGTTTTTATTTTGTGTGTGTGTGTGTGTGTGTGTGTGTGTGTGTGTGTGTGTGTGTGTGAGTGAGAGAGAGACCTTCTTTTCACACATACGCATCCATGTTCATGGGAACATGATTTCAGATTTTTGTTTTTCAACTAGCTACTCATATCTGATGTGAGACCAAAACTTGCTGGCATCATAGTCTCTTCCGGTACTATATTATGGTGTGAGAACAGAACAGTTTCGTAATACTTTAGAATCTGCAGGAGTACTAGTAGTACGCAGCACATACGACTGTCCATATTAAACACCATCGGATAGTAAGCTCCACTTATCCTTGTAACCTTTCGCCAATATATCTTTCTTACACCTAATTAGTGTTCTGTGATCCACATCAATATCCCTGCTAACTAGATGTGAACAAATTTTGTGTGTGACCCCGATATGTTTTGTTAAAAAATTTTTCATTCACATTAGAAATTAAATTTTCATTTTTTCTTTCAAAACCTAAAGTATTGCATTGGTAGCTGTTTTTTTTTTTTTTTTTTAGAATTACATCATAAAATCTTGTGAATTTATTACTAAATCAAGTTTAAAATGAAATACTTTGTCTAAAATTCTCCCGTATTAAAAAACAAAAATAAAGAACAAATTTGTATGATGTACCTACAAGTGATAAAACGAAAATAACATGTTCCAAAATTCATATGAACAGATCAATAAGTTTATTTTTAAATAAAAAGTCAAATTTTATGAGTATTCAAAGAATGGCTGTCTCGTCCATCATTTTTTTTGAATCAACAAAGGGAGATAACATCAATTAATATTTATTAGATTTATGTTCTAATGCCTACAAATTTCCATTAATCGTTTAAAAATGATTCTCTTTACAAAATTAAAACTATTTAATAAATTTACATGATTTTTGGAATATATTTATCATGGGTATGTGCATCATACAGATTTTGCTTTATTTTTTTTAATTTAGGTTGAATTCTGAATCAGAACTGTCTGGATGCTGTCGTGTCTTTACTTAGCGTTATCTCTTTCTCTTTCAGGCTGATCAAAATTGCTCCAACATATTACGACATGGTGAACTTTCCAGAGTGCGAAGCGAAGCGACAGCTCGAGCGCATTATTGCTCGATTGTCCAGTCAACAGCAGTCTGAAGGATATCAATAAAAACAACAAAAGGGGGAGCATTTCATCTTCCTCCTACCTCTCTCTCTCTCCTCCATAATGGTAACTACAGAACACTTGACCACTTCTGTCAATTCTTCAAAGAAAACATGGAGAGGTGGGGGTGGCTTTGAGAACAGTTGACTGTAAAATGACCTCCTCACCATTCTGGGGATTTGTGGGGTGGTGGGGACTTTGGTGTGACATTTTTCAACTCTTAAAATTTCTTGCGTTACCAATTCCATCTCCTCATCGATTACTCAAATTCTATTGTCAGGATATACAAATGGAGAGAGGGGTGGAGGTGGGGTGAAGTACCATGAGCAGAGGGAATGGAGGGGTCTTTTACTAATAAAGATCAGACGTTGAGTATCAGATTCTTTCAGTTTTAGATTCACATCATCATTAAACATTTTAAACGGAACTGACTTGTTTATTTTTTTGTTTTTCTTTTCTTTAAAATATTCCTAATGTGTAAACCTGTACGTTGCAGCATGTTCTGCACGTGCGTGGCAGATGTGCAATTGCTGCATGCGTGGCCAGGGTCAGATGACCCAAGAAATATTCACTCTCTCGTGCCTCTAACATGTGCTTCTCTGACCACGGCTTCTTCGAACACGTGTCATTTTTTTTTTTTTCTGCTATGACGTCACAGCACACATTGGCTCAATCATTTGCATATGGCAGCTGTTGCTGCTGAACCAGAGTTAGCGGTTCTGTTATATTTGTTTGTCAGATGATGTCAGCTCATCTCACTCTCCTAAAGCTCTCTTGATCTGGATTAAGCCGACTACCTACCCACAACTGTGATAAACTCACAACTCTCCTCAACCATTGCAAACTCAAAAGTGTCCATAAACTTTAACATAATGTAAACCATCACAAAACTTATTGTCACTCAAAATTGGCCATAAATTAACTCTAAACTTGTTGACTATCTTTGTTTCGATCACCACCGATGCGATGTCGATTGATCAATGCCACCATTCAGTCTTAAGACAATGAATATCCTCTGTAACAGTAACTGCGCATGTAATTCTGAGGCAAGGGTTGTGCAATCACCAACCTGAATCGGCACTGCTTGAATCCAGTTGCGAGTAGAAGTCTAGGTTGACTGCAAACAATGCGATAAGCGAAGAGCACATACAGCACCTGGCAGTCCCAAATGGTCACCCATTTTAGTATTGACCAAACGCAACACTTTGAACAACTTCCTGTAGCTTTATTCTACTGATAAACTTTTTTTCTTTTTTTTTTCTACATGGAAGTCACCACTTATCAAGACCCGGAGGCCACTTGGGGATAAGGGTTATTGCATGTACGGTAATCAATGGGACAATATTGTAGTAATCGTTTGTAATGGAGATCTGATAAAGTGTCTTACTTAAGGGGGCGGTTTGTCAGGAATTTGTTTATGTTGGATTTGAAGACATCCAAGTTGTAGTCAGGTGGGAAACAGGCAAACGGAGCAGAGCTCTACAGACATGCACTGCTAAGAAAGAAGCTTTGTTCATGAAATTTACGTTTTGATTTAGGCACAGATAAAGAGTGGGGGAAATTACTGACAGTGGTTTCAGCTAGATGGGTGTTTTTCGTGAAAGATTGGCGAGGGGGGGGGGCAGAGATTGAGGCTCAGACGAGCACTTGCCATGGAAATAATGATAAAATGACGACAGGCTCGCAACGTCCCTTCTGTGGTAGAGAGGTTGCAGGGAAGAGAAAAGGGCATCCCCCACTAGGCTATGAAGTCTATTTTGTACTCTGTCAAGGCAGGATAGGCTGTTTTTAGAAGCTCCAGCTCAGATGTGGCAGCAGTTCTCCATCCTTAGACGTACTTGGCTTTTATACAGATCAGATAGAGAATTGCATCAGTAGTGAGATATCTACTGGAGCGGTAGAAGGATCCCACCATTTTCCCAGCGACCTTGGCAACAGACTTGATGTACGTGTTCCATTTCAGATCAGGAGTTGTCAAAATATGGAGCCTCCCCAAGACGGGGGCCATCCATTTCAATTGATGCCAGATGGGGATCAGAGCATTGATGATGTAAAGAAAGAAGCTTGGTTTTAGATGCATTAAAAGTAAACAGCCACCTCTTCCCCCCACTGTACCACGCACTTGAGATCAGAGGAGAGAGAATCAGAGAACTTTGTCATTGTTGCCATAGATGGTTGTGTCATCAGCATAGATATCAACGAATGATTTAAGCATGTGTTTTGGGAGATCATTGATGTAAATTTCCTTTTTATTTTGATTCCTCACACTTGTGTGGGAGGGGGGGGTGATAGTATCACTGCTTTTTGAGAAGCAGTTGTTTCTGGTGAGAGCTACTGAAGCAGTTGGAGTCGGTGGTTTAATGGCTCTCAGCCAAGAGACTCTATAATGAGGCATGTTTCGGTCTAGCCAAGCAAAAATTCAATGCTGAAAGTCTCATTTACCGAAGTAAATAGGTACTATTTGTAAAGTAAATAAAAATAACGAGTATCTATTGTTTGTTCCTAAACTAAACTTCTGGTTTTGTTTGGTATGAGGACTCCATCATTGCAACACTGACTGGATAGACAAATGGCCTTGACACAAGGTGCGAGGGGATCATAGCCAGTGCGTGCACATGGTGCATTTTTTTTATTTTATTTTTTTTTTTTTTTTTTTATTCGATTTTCACCCCAAACAAGGCACAGTGCCACTTTGAAGTTGGGGACAACTATCGGGGACATAAGTTTCAGGTGCATTATGAAGAGAGATGAGTAGCAAGATGTTTGTTCACATTACACTTGAACCTCTGCATGTCAGTACAGTTGGGAAAGCAGAATCCTGGAAGGGAGTTCCAAAGTCTATCAGTTCTGGGGAAGAAATTATTGGAGTAGAAGGCTTTCTTACACCTAGGGATGTCTACTGTGAAGGGGTGGGATTTAGCTGTTTGTCGGAGGTATTTACGTCGAGGGGGGGATAGAAGTGCTTGTAGTTCGTCAGAGCATTCATCATTAAAGTACTTGTAGGAATGCAACATTTCGTCGATGGGACAGAGGCTAAAGCCTAGATGGCAATTCAGGACCTATCAGGTTGGCGACTCTTTTAAACCCTGTCCAGGAGTGAGACAAGCAGCAGATGCACCAGCCCAAATGAGACAACAGTACTGCATACATGAGCGAATGGTGGCCTTATAGAGGTACAGGATACTTTCAGGCGTAAGTAGTTTTCTAGCACGGTAGAGAGAGCCCACCTTCTTTGCAGCAGCCTTGGCAATGCTCTCAATGTATCTATTCCAGTTCATGTTCCCTGGAAACATTAGGCCGAGGAGTTTAAAGGACATACTTTCAGGTAATGTGTTTTTGGCCATTGCTATTGGTGGTAGAGAAGGTTTTTTGTAATTATTGAAGGAAACAAGCTTAGTCTTGGCAACATTGAATGTAACCATCCATTTTTTCCCCCATTCCACTACAGATTGGAGGTCATCCTCTAGTGTTTCTGCCATTTCCTTAGATATGTGTTCATTTGTTTTCCCTTCAGGCATGTTATAGAGAGTGGTGTCATCAGCAAATATACCCATCTCAGAAACAATTTTATCAGGGAGGTCATTTATGAATATAAGGAATAATAAAGGTCCACGGATAGACCCCTGAGGTACTCCCACATTTATATCATATTGTTTAAACGTACGACCGTCGAAGACAACTTGGACTTTTCTCTTACTTACTCTTAAAGCGGGAGGAGGCTAATGGGGCGATAATTTAATGGGTCAGTTCTTTCGCCAGAATTCTTGAAAATAGGTACCACAGAAGCAGTTTTCCAGCAGTCAGGAAAGCAAGATTCATTAAGATTCATTTGTAAAGTTTGGAGAGAACTGGTGCAATCTCAGCGGAGCATTTTTTTAATAGCACAGCCGGGATGAGATCAGGTCCACATGCTTTTGAGAGGTCTAGATTTTTTATGATACCATGTACTTGAGAAGGGGTGATTTTTAGATCATCTAGTGTGGTGTCTATCCTCAAAGGAAAGTCAAGGAGGGAGTGGTTTGCCGGATCCAATGTGGAGTTTGAGACAAACCGATTGACAAGCATGTTAGCCTTCTCGGTTGCCGTGCAAGCAACCTCATGATTGTTTGGTAGTGGGGGAATTGTTGACTGCCCATTATTTACTACACTTGTAGATTTTCCAAAAATCACGGGTTCCTAATTTCTGTGCTTCGATGCGTTTTCTGGTGGTTTCAGTGTATTCTGTCTTAGCTGTCACTATTTCTCCCTTATAATTACTTCTAGCTTCTATATACTGGACTTATGCCGTTTAATCTGCAGTACACATATTGCCTTTGAGCAATTCTACCATTATCACAGCGTGATCAGAATTCCCGAATGGGCTGTGGGCATTCGTTATACACTCATCAGAAACTGTAATAAGAAATAGATCTAGAAGTGAGGCATGTTGATCTAGCTGGTCTGGGAAAAGTGTCTGAAATCTGTCTGTGATAGGGAATGAGATATAGAGAAGCTGTGTTATGCTACTAGCTACATCTGTAAGTAGAGAATCTAAGCCAGTTTCTGTGGTGGACATTAAAGTCACCAAATATATGTACTCGTGCTCTAGTATCAAGGGTGTACTATATCTATGCTGTCAGAGACTTTGTTTATTAGGGTACAGTCCTGGGTCGAGGGAGAGCGGTAGAGAAATATTCACATATTTATTCAGTTTGCTTTTATTTCTGAGCAAAAGTCCCACTTGTGCTATCTATCTATCTATAAAAGTGAAAGTGTCTGTCTGTGTACATTTCCCTACACAATAACTCTGTCAATTTTCAGTTTACAGACTCGGTATTTGATATACAGGGTATGGAGTTTTGGGAAAATCTTTGTAATCCGTTTTCAGCCAGAAATTTGGCTGTTAAGAGGTCAGTTCAACGATTTGACCTTTGAAAACTCTACCAAATTCCTCCGCCAATTTTGGGCATAAACAATTGAAATTTTAGATATAGGTTCCATGGATCTCACTTAATAACTTGATTTGAGCACAAAACAATAAATGTTAAGGGGTCATAATAGGGATCAAAGTGAAAAAAAAAAATTTGACCTCTGTGGTCTCTACCAAATTACTCAGACAATTTCTGGTTTAAACATTTGAAATTTTACATAAAGGGTATTCAGAGATAGGACAAGTTTTTTAATCGGTTTGGGTCGAAAATTTGAACTACCAATATATAAATGTATGTTTGCATGTCTGCCTAAAACCTTCAACAGATTTTCAAAAGATCATTATCGTTTTGAAGCTCGACCCTTCAGATGACACATACCGAAAAATTGGCTAAAAACATTTTCTTCACCCTCAACTGGGCACTTTTCTACAGGGAGGGGTCGCTTTTTTCACCGATATTTTCGTCACTTCCAGTTTGGCAGTGGTCATAACAGCAAAGACGTTATGTTTTTTTTCTCGTTCTTTTCCTCCTTCGCGGTATGGCTTTGAGTCTGCCTCACACCTCCGGGCACCCATGCTAGTATTTATCTAAAGACAAAACGTAAGAGAAGCGAACATAAGTTTTCGAACTACATTGCACCACTTGACAACATAAGCAAAGTTTTATCTTGTCCTCCTCTTTCTGTATTGAATGAAAGTTGGAATAAGAATAGAATAAGGACCTTGCTATCATCATAATTGTCCAGGCAGTTTACATAAAACGCCAAATGGTATTGAAACCTTGTGCGAATGAAATCGCAGAATAACGTCGTTTAAGAAAACACTTCTTTGCTATCATTTGTTTATTATATAAAGAAAACTAAATATTTATCTTGATTTGAACAAAAAAAAAAATCTGAAGAAAAACTCAAAATATTAAGAATCTTTCACTTAGCGGTACAAGCACCAAGTGAAACATTGGTTCAACAATCTGTCCCACTAATCAGAGGGATATATCAACTGTGCACTGTTTTGCAACAAAACAGCGCACCTAGCAAGAGACTGTCTTGGAAATGGGAACAGAGGTGAGACGTCAGTGCCACTCTCTCTCTATTAAAATTAAAAGGGGTGCTCCTCATAATGGAAGTTGTTAAAGATAAGAAGCGCATGGCACTGGTAGATTCTGGATGTTCTGTTTCTCATGACTGGATCAGTGTGCGATGCCTGGAGTCAGTCAGCATTGGAGGTCCTGACAATTGATGCTGAAATCCTCCGCAGCAAGGGTGTCGGGACTATCAAATTGGCAATAGAAGACCCAAGTCCCATGAAAGTTTTTATTCTGGTTATGGACACACCGCTGTTGGCCTTCGATATGTTAATCAGAATGGACATGATCAAAATGTTGGGTGGAGTTTGCATAAACTGATTCGGCAATGCCATTTTTGCTAAAATGGAGCTTTGTGCCTGTGCTGCGATCATATTAGAGGAACCAGACTTCAATGCTGAGTTCAATGAGCAGACCAAAGCTTGGACGGCATTGTGGAAATGGTCAAAAAATCAGCCATCCAATGGACTTACCAACAAAGTACCAGAGTATCCGATGTCCGACCAAATTTGACAGGAGCACCGTTGTGAATTGGAAACAGGATTGAACAACTGATGACTACTTCCCTATCCCGAGAAAGAGCTTGGAGTTCACCACTTATCAAGGCCCAATGGCCACTCGGGGATAAGGGTTATTGTGTGCACAGTACTCAATGGGATAGTGTAGCAATAGTATTGGATAATTGATAAGGTGTCATTACTTAGGGGGAGGTTCATCAGGAATTTGTTTGTGTTGGACTTGAAGACATCCAGGTTGAAGTCGGGAGGGAAACAGGCAAGCGGAACAGAGTTCCACAGGCGTGCAGTTCTAAGAAAGTTATTTCTGCTGAGATGGTTGACTACTTCTCTATTTATTATGGATTCCAGAAACTGACACACAGGAGACTTATTGGTCTGTACTGAGAGGGGGATGACTTATCTCCTGAATTCTTAAATACAGGGCATACTGATGAGGTTTTCCAGGGTGTTGGGAAGCACTTCTCCTTAAGGCAATGCTTAAACAGTTTGGTAAGTATGGGGGCAAGTTCTGGTTGTAATTTTTTCAACACTATAATTGGAATGCCGTCAGGACCAGTTGCTTTACTGGAGTCAAGGTTCTTGATTAGCTTGGCGACCTCACGCACAGATATTTGTATGTTGCATAGTGTGTTGTCTGTTATCTGGACTTTTGTGAGCTGAATAAGTATGTTGAGGCCTACACAGCGCATGCCGATGTCTGTGCACAAAAGCTAAGAGAGTGGAGAAGGAAAGGCTCCAATCTTTTGTTACTTGACATTCGAAGGGCATATCTGCATGTGCATAAATCCTTGTTGCCGTACCAGACAGTGATCTTCAAAGGAAAGAGGTATTGCCTGACGTGCATGGGTTTTGGGCCCATCATGCGAGCTATTGTTTAAGCTACAGTCTCGAGGAAGAACGATATCCAGCAGGCAACAACAACATGCATTGACGATGTGTTTATCAACAAGGACATGGTTTCTGCAACCAAAGTGAGACAATATTTGGCTGATTTTGAATTTGTGAGCAAGGAATCGGAGCAGCTGCAGAACAATGTGAGATTGCTTGGTCTATCAGTTCGTAAAAGGGCAGCAGTTTAGTATGGGAATAAGGAAATGAGATCTCCAGCGTACCCTGTGTTCTTACCTAACGAAGTGTGTTCTCATTTATTGAGCACTTCCCAGTGGTTAAGTGACTCAGGGTGACTGCAGCGTTCATTAAAAGGAGAGTTGTGAATGTGACAAAAAGGCGACTGACGGTCTTTTAACAACAATGATTGAAGAGATTGCTGCAAGAATGCACCAAAAAGACCCTGTACGAGGAAAGTGGTGTATGGATGGTCCTGAGATAGACGTGTGGGTTCATGCAAGCTCTTTAGCAACTGGAGTATCACTGGAGCACAATGGAGCTGCCGTGTAGAATGCGAGCTAGTTGCGAAAGGAAAGAGATATGAAGCATATAAATCTGGTGGAGCTCGAGTGAACTTGGCATTGACGGAAACAACCATGCAGCATCTTCACACTGATTCTGCCTGTGTGCACAAATGGATCACGGACACCCTCACGCGGAAGGCTAGGATGCACACCAAAGCTGTGTCGCCAAGTAAGTACAACCTTGACTAGATGAAGTTTGTCCATCACCAAAGGGGCTACCCCAGCATAAGACGAACGTTATACTTTGTCAAACAAGTTGATCCCACAATCCCCAAGGCATTAGTTAGGGCTGTGTTAAGAAATTGCGAAAAATGCCAGTCGATTGACCCACCACCCACACATTAGCAAAAGGGAAATTAGACATTAATGGTTAATGACACCTGGTTCCGAGTGGGAATGGATGTAACCCACTACCAAGGCAAACACTATCTGTTGCTCATTGATTGCAGGCCCATGAGGTTCTCTATCTGGCGTCATTTGAGACGACAGGACGCAACAAGCATTATCAACCACCTAGAAGTCTGGTTTTGCAAGCGTGGCATGCCAGTAGAAATACTCATCGACAATGATACGGCATTCCACAGCAGGGTTTTCACAAACTTTCTGGGCAAATGAGGAGTTCAACTGCACTTTCGTTGCACATACATCTCCTCCAGAAATGGTACTGTAGAGCGCTGTCATCAGAGTGTAAAGCGAATTGTAGCAAGAAAACATTGTTCCATAGCGGAAACAGTCTATTGGTACAATAGTAACCGTAAGGACGATGTGTCACCACTGACTGCCTCATATAACCTGATTCATTACTACCGTGTTTGATTGAAGTACATCGACGCACCCTTTTCAGGCAAGCCCAAACAGCAGCAGAATAGATACAATGTGGGCGATCCTGTCTGGGTGAAGACCCCAATTGGACGGTGCATGACCCATTATATGCACGGATGCATCATAGAAGTGAAAATCCCACAAAACGTTCTTGTCGACTGGATGCCCCGCCATGTAAGGGACTTGTGTCCCATCATAGGCCTGGATACTACAGAGGACAAAAGTGACAGTGAGCTTGCAACCCAAAGTGCGAGGTTGATTACCATTAACGAGACACGTGACGATTCCTCTGAAGAAGACGTGTCTGCGCCAAATAACGCTTCTCCAGACGAGTGATCAAAGGAGGGAGTACTCAAAGGAATGCTAGACTAAAAAGACCGTCGGGGTTGTTATTTATGTGATCATCAGATCACCGTTGGGTGGTGGGGGACTGAACAACAATCCGTTGGTTCTGCAAAGTTGACAAAGCAGGATTCACAGAAGGACCACTCTTATTTGAATCCTGAATCCGTTCAGTACAAAGAAAAGAGAAAGATGCAAATTGTGGTAATGTTGGGATTAAAAGTGACTGCATATAAGGATGCTTTTTTTTTTGCGAGAGACATAATTGTGATTTTGTGAAGAAGAGAAGAATACGACTGTTGACTGCGTGGGCAACGAAAAACGAGCGAGGAAAAGTTCTTACCCTTTTTTTGTCTTCAATCATATAAATGGTTTTCATTACAAGTAAAACAGATACTACACTACACACACCTGAATTGAGCAATAAAAAATAGTACAGTAGTCCGAAATAATATACAGGGTGGAACGATAAAAGTTTTGCCCTAAAGAAAATAAGATTACAGCTTTATTTTAAAACTTTTATTGAAAAAATTAATTCAAGTAACTTGATTATGCAGTAGAGCTGACATCTATTCAATGTAGCCACTTTCAGCCTCAATCACCGCCTTGATACAGGTCTGGAATTGGCACCATGCCTTTTCCACAAGCGCTGGTGGGAGCTCGGCAAATACTCAGTGGATGGTGGCGATCAAGCTGGCTTTGGTGTAGTGGAAGATCATTTTGTTGATGTTCTTGAAGTAGTCCAGCAGGTTCAGGTCAAGGGAGGAGGGGGGGATGAGTGGTAGAAGGGTACAGAATCGTCTTTTTGGACTTGTGGGCCAGCACCAAGCCTGCTGTCACACTCAAGGTCTGCCTACAGCCACCGGATTGCACCAGGGGATCACCACACTCTTCAACAATTCCAGGTAGACTTTGGTGTTGACTTTCAAGCCGACTTCGAAAATGTGAGGTGGCATAATATGGCTCTTACTCGAAACCACACCAAAGACCGTAACCGTGGCCAGAAACTTTGCTTTCATCATCTTGTTTGTGGCAATCCAGCAATGCATTTTGAGGGTGCTGCCAATGGTCCTGTTGTCATAACTTGGATCGGCAGAGAGCATTTGTACAGCTGTGCATCTCTGATCTTGCTCGTTGAACATTGTGTTATTTTCAGACATGATAGAAGGCTCCTACCACTTTTGGGATTTGTACACAACTGGCCAACTAGTAGATGGTCTACAACAAAAAAAGAAAACCAGTTTTCATCAAATGGAAATGGAATCAGATTGTCTTTTATTTTATTGTTCCACCCTGTAGTAAACTGAACTAAACATAAAAAGGTAGTCCAATTAATCAAAGCAATAGTACAGTTCGGCTTCAGTCATCCAGGTACGAATCTCCATTAGTATAAGATATGGATATTTCGAATATGAAACTTTTACAGCAGTAAATCATTTATTGGTATTTGGCCTAAAGATCATCTTCGTGGTTGTGCTATGATAAAATAATATGAGTTTTTGATATAGCTTAGTTGATTTGTGTGTATGTGCACGTGTGATTCCGTTTCAGTGTGGAAAAAAGAACTACAAACATTGTCTATCGCTAGCTATCTGATTATGTCAATCTCCAGTGATTTTCTTCTCAGTCTGATCTACTCTAGTCCAACTTTGACTCCAATCTCTCTTATAAGGGGCTTTCAAGCCATCAACTGTCATCCACTGTTCTCAACTGTAAACTGTCATCAACTCCTGTCAAGTCAAGACTCTAAAACTTGCTCCTCCTTCCTTCATTGCCCATATATATATTGACATCTATGTTTGGTCTTCAGTTCCAGTCACTGCCACACCTTGATTAACCAATTTTTTTTTTTTTATCACATCTTAACACGCTTTTTATTGGGGGGGGGGGCGGGGTCCATAGTATGACAGATGTATTCAATAAAACTTTCTCATCTGTGTGTTGGAATTTGGTTGCATATACACCCCAATAAGTCGCACCAAGTAATGAAGGTGGTAATGTCGGCAATAATCAAAGTAAAATCTGAGAAGAGCATGCAGTATACTCAGACCAGTTCTATCAAAGTCACGAGGACCAAATTGTTAGAATTCAAAATCCATACAAAAATATCATTTACTATTTTTGACAGACTTCTTCGTTTTATGTAAGTTAGGGCAACAACATATTCCTTTGACTCTTGAGTATATATTTGATACAGATACAATTAATCAACCGAGAACCACATCACTCTACAGAAAAACATAAGATATTAATGGATGTATACCTGAGAATCAAGACAAGGAAAAGAATATGCTGTTGTCATAGCCCTAGTGTAAATTGACCAAACATTTTAAGATTCCATTCTTGATAAGACTAACTTCTGGAACAGATGTTGTGTATAATAATGGTTAGGATGTGCTGTGGCTTTTCTTTATGCATAGTAAACTTCTGGGTGGTTGAATGGTAACCACTGACAAAGGCCAGTATCTAAGATTTCTCCTTAGGTGTAAAGGGATTCAAGGAAATAGGAAGATAACCAGAGTTGGCCTGTTGGACTCCTAGGAGAAAAGGAGTTGGACATTTGAAACATTGAGTTGATTTTTGATTTTATTTTTTAGAGCTGCCGGGCAGTTTGCTCTTAGACTAACATTCACATTTGCGGTGACTTCAATGTCCATAACATGGAATGGCTGACCCACTCAAATAAGACGGATGATTAGGGGAGGTTCTGTCATGATTTTGCCATTGCCTATGACCTCACTCAGATTGTTCGCGAGCCCACCCATGTGCCCGATACTACCGGTCAGTATGCAAGCCTTCTAGACCTTTTTCTCTCAACTTCCCCTGAGCTATGTTCATATTCTGTTCTATCTCCTCTGGGATCCTCCGACCACTCCGTTAAGATAAAAACAAAATGCAATAAATCTTCAGACGTACCTCTCCACTGTACCGTATACTGATACTTTAAAGCTGACTGAGATAGCTTCCTACATTCATATCTGATCTACCTCTGCGTTCCATGTTTAAAAAGGATATGTCCTCTATAGTATCAGATCTGACCGAATGGTTAATTGTAGGCATAGACCTTTTTCTCTCAACTTCCCCTGAGCTATGTTCATGTTCCGTTCATTCTCCTCTAGGATCTTCCGACCACTCCGTCGTATCAGTTAAGATAAAAACGAAATGTAATAAGTCCCCAGACGTACGCCTCCACCGTACTGCATACCGATACTCTATGGCTGACTTGGATAGCTTCCTACATTTATATCTGATCTACCTCTGCATTCCATGTTTAAAAAGGATATGTCCTCTATAGTATCAGACCTGACCGAATGGTTAATTGTAGGCATAGACCGATTCATACCATCTAAAAAATTCCAACAAAAACCTTACAGCCAGCCATGGTTCTCCCAGAATGTGCTGCTGCCATCGCGCACAGAAATCACTTTTTCCATAGCTACCAACATAATAGATGCACTCAGACTTAAGTTGCTGTCAGGACCGCCAGCAACCACTGTAAAAGAGTAATAAAAAATGCAAGAGAGCTATATGCTCAGTCCGTTAAATCCAAAGTAGCTGAGCAGTGGCTTGGTTCCCACCAGTTTTGGCAAATAACAAATAGGATCCTGAACAGAAGCGTGGGTTCTATCGCAACCATTATCAATGAACCAGAGGTAATCTCGTCAGCATCAGACAAGGCCAAACTATTTGCCAAGAACTTTGCAGCAAATTCTACCCTATGCGAATATGGCCATCAACTCCCCGTATTTCCTCCTATAACACAAAGCACACTAAGTAACATACAAATATCTGTGCATGAGGTCGCTAAGCCAATTAAGAACCTTGACTCCAGCAAAGCAACTGGCCCTGATGGCATTCCAATTATAGTGTAAAAAAAAGCTTCAACCAGAACTTGCTCCCATACTTACAAAACTGTTTAAGCGTTGCCTTAAGGAGAAGTGCTTTCCAACACCCTGTAAAACCTCCTCAGTATGCCCTGTATTTAAGAATTCAGGTGATAAGTCATCTCCCTCTCAGTACAGACCAATAAGTCTCCTGTGTATCATAAGTTGGTAGAATCCTTATTAAACAGAGAAGTAGTCAACTACCTCAGCAGAAATAACCTTCTTAGTGACACGCAATACAGTTTCCCTTCTGCTAGATCTACAGCAGATGTGCTAACGGTTATATCTCATAGGATTAGTAAATCTCTCGACAAAGGCTTAATTTCTAGGACAATTGCTCTTGACAAATCAAAGGCCTTCGATAAGGTATGGCATAAAGGCCGACTTCACAAGATTTCCAGCTACTGTATAACTGGAAATGTTTTCTAAATCATTAAATCATTTCTCTCTGATAGACTCATAAGAGTAGTGGTTGATGGGCAGAAATCAGAGGCTCAAAGTATTAATGCTGGAGTCCGTCAGGTATCCATCCTGGGCCCAACTCTCTTCCTGATCTACATCAATGATCTCCCATAACATGTACTTAAATCATTCGTTGACATCTATGCTGATGACACGATCATCTATGGCAACACATCAAAGGACGTAAATGACAATGTTCTCTCTGATTCTCTCTCCTCTGATCTTGAGCGCATGGTATAGTGGGGGAAGAGGTGGCTGGTTACTTTTAATGCATCTAAAACCAAACTCCTATCTTTACATCATCAACGCTCTGATCCCCATCTGGCATCAATTGAAATGGATGGCTCTCGACTAGGGCAGGCCCCATGTTTTGATAAACTTCTGGGTTTGACCTTTATTCCTGATCTGAAATGGAACATGTAAATCAAGTCTGTTGCCAAGGTCGCTGGGAAAATGGTGGGATCCTTCTACCACTCCAGAAGATATCTCACTAATAATGCAATTCTCTCTATATATAAAAGCCAAGTATGTCCAAGGATAGAGTACTTCTGCCACATCTGACCAGGAGCTGCTAAAAACAACCTATCCTGCCTTAACAGAGTACAAAATAGACTTCGTGGCTTAGTGGAGGATGCCCTTTTCTCTACCCTGCAACCTCTCTACCACAGAAGAGACGTTGCGAACCTATCGTTTTATCATTATTTCCATGGCAAGTGCTCGTCTGAGCTCCAATCTCTGGTCCCCCCCTCTCGCCAATCTTTTACGAAAAACACCTGGCTAGCTGAAACCACTGTCAATAATTTTCCCCACTCTTTATCTGTGCCTAAATCAAAACGTAGATTCCATGAATAAAGCTTCTTTCTTAAAACTGCACACCTGTGGAACTCTCTTCCGCCTGCCTGTTTCCCTCCTGACTTTAACTTGGATGTCTTCAAGTCCAACATAAACAACTTCCTGATGAACCCTCTTAAGTAATGACACTTTATTAAATCTGCAATACTAACGAATAATACAACACTACCCTATTGATTACTGTACACACAATAACCCTTATCCCCAAGTGGCTTCTGGGCCTTGATAAGTAGTGACGTCCATGTAAAAGAAAAAAAGAAACTTATGTATTTCAATTTGGTTAAGCAAAACTCATTTGGATCAACACAAAGAGGCGTGATGATCATGGCCGCACAAGGACATGTTCATATATTCACGTGTGTTTAGTGTTCATGAACGTACGCATCATTGTTTAATACAAATAAAAAAAAAAGACATGAAAGTCATTCGTGTTCAATTTTGAAAGAATTTGCTTTATTTAAGACAAAATGAAGGTGAATGAATTTATTTACAGAATTTAGATGAAAAGATGTATTTCAATAAATGGGCATAAAAATAGACAAATGGGAGTGGGGATCAGAGAAAAAAAAAAATAAAACCCTGTCAAAAGTAACATTATTAAGTCAACTCCATTTTGACAGATTATGCTTTAAGCATATATATATATATAAATAAACAATATTAGTCTACATTCCAATGACCAAAATTGTATTCATTTTCCGGACTATTGGATGTTCTTCTGTGACTGAAACAGTCCATAAAAATTTAACAAACGTTTTCATCCGTAAAACGAATATAATTTTGGTCACTGGAACGTAGACTAATATTGTTTTATATATATATTTTTTAAAAATTCCTTTCTTAATTTATTTTAAAAAATTAACTTATATAAAAAAAACTTGCACATCAACAAGCTATTTTTTTTTATTTGCATTTTTTTCTTCTGCAGAATGCAGTATTTTTCCGATGTTCCTCTCTCTGCCGACTTAAAAGAAAGAGGACGTTTGTGATGTGAACTTTCAATCCATATCAGTTCCGCTCTCTTCGTTGCTGCTGATATCTTCTTCTTCGGCTTTCGCAACATTTATAGTGAATTTGTATTCTTGATCGCAACCCATGTACGCATCGCTCATGTAGTAGAGCACGTAGTTGTGGTGGCCAACACTGGGTGCCACAAAATCAAGTTTCACTTTGGCCTTCTGCTGCAGGGTCAGGCGCTTGATGGAAAGCAAAGAATTTGTCTTGGAGTCGCCGATAACAACCCACCAACCTTCTTCACGTTTCTGAAAAAACATGGAAAATAGCAGAGATTTCAAATCAGATTTAATAATTAAAAAAAGTCAAGAATTTTTTAAAGACTATTTTTTAAAGACTAGCAGAGTTACTTGGTGTTGCGAAGGCAAAAGTGTAAAACTTTCATCTTTGTTTCTTTCCTTCTCACTCCTCAGTTTTCCTCTCGTCTTCCACTAACTCCCTCTTTCATGTTTGCCCAGCCCGTTCCTCTTTGGCTGGACACGCACACAACTCACCTTTATAATATACTAGCAGTTCAGCCCAGCTTTGCTTGGGTCCTATGTACTGTTCATAACTTTATGTGCATATGTATATATATATTAAAAAGTTTGACTCATGTCCAGGTAACCTACATCTAAAATTTCAAGTCTTTAGACACGAAATTCGCAAAGGAGTTTGGTAGAGTCTGTAAAAGGGCAACTCTTTCAACCCATGGCAACCAAATTTTCAACCAAAAACCGATTAAAAAGCTTGTCCTATGTCTGAATACACTTTATGTAAAATTTCAAATGTTTAGACCTAAAATTGGCTGAGTAATTTGGTAGAGACCGCAGAGATCAAATTTTTGAAAACTTTAACCCCAATCTTGACCCCATAACATTTATCTTGGGCTCAAATCAAATTAAAAAGTTTGATCCATGTCCAAGTAACATAAATCTAAAATTTCAAGTGTTTAGACCCAATTGATGGCGGAGTTTGGTAGAGTTCTCAAAGGTCAAATCATTGAACTTTGACCCCTTGACAGCCAAATTTCTGGCTGAAAACTGATTAAAAAAGATTTTCCCAAATCTCAATACTGTTTATGTCAAACCTCGAGTTTGTAGGCTGAAAATTGACAGAGTAGTTTGGTAGGAAAATGCACACACACGCAATTTCACTTTTATAGATATAGCGACAGATTCCTCAAGAAATGCATTTGTACAAGGGAAGTAACTGTTTGATAAAAAAATCAGTTACTTCCTTTAGTACAAAAAATGCCCCCCCCCATCTTCCCCAACAAAATCTAGGTCAGTTAACCTGTAAAGAATGAATGAAGATATATAATTTCAGATATTATAAATTCCTGTCAAACTTTTGTAAGTGCATCTTCCTTCCTCACTAACTCCTTTGGCTAGGGATTTTTATCTTCGGCCCCTAAAATTAATAGAGAATAGAGCATTCCTGTAAAGATCTGGTCCCTGTTGATTGCGGTGTAGTGCTGGTTCTGTGCACTTCTTGCTATCGTAGAAAAAAAGTAAATCCACTTCTTACTTGCCATTTGAAATTTTAATTCTGTAACAGGACTAGATAGAATATACCCCATGATCTTTTCAGACTGATCTCTGATCACTGCCGATGTGTCCACCTCTGTGCAACTTGTTGAATTTTATTTGTAAACTGAATGTCAACTTTGTAGCTGTGCAGCCGAGAACATCATTATTGGTGTACATACAAACAAACATATTACCAGGGCTTTACAGAAAGCAATGTGTTCCTTTTTGCTGCCACTGAACAGCAGAGGCAAGTAAATTAATTTTGGAAATGTGTTGAATTTTTCAACAGGTTATTTTAAAGTGCAGACAAAGCAGAGAAAGGAATGGCTTCTTTTGCTTAGGAGTGGGAACTGCTCTAAAACTAGTGGAGCAGGTCAGTATATTACATAAATGTTATGAAAGCCTTAATACTATGTTTTTTGTGGTGTATAAACCATACTTTGGGGTAATTGCACCAACTAAAAAAAAGTGCTCTTGATATGCGTAGTTTCCAAAAGAGCACTTTTAGCTAGTTGGCGCATTTACCCCGGACTTGGTGCAATTACCCCAAAGTACGGTACATCAAATTATTTCTATTTAACATCAACTCAATAATAACACCTGCTAGTATACATATATTTATGCATAGATTCAAAATGACATTTAAATCAGACTTTAAAAGTATTTCCCCAAAACATAATTTTAAAAATGTCTTTATTCAACTGACCAGCAGGGAGACCTATTGCTGCCCAGGATTTAATGATGATCAACAAATTTTTCATACTCTAATATTTTTATTGTCATCAAAATCAGTGAAATCCTTCATTTTCAATCCAATCGATTGTTTGCCCGTCTTAGTTGCTGACCCATCGTGGTGCACCGGGAGGAAGTTTCACATGCCTCTCGCAGTGACAGTCCACAATACATTGTAGTTGACATTGCACTGTAGAGAACCTGCTGTTGATTTTATAAATTATTTTTCTTTATATAATGGCTTGAATTAAAGTTCAAAATGCAAATGTCAAGTATCATGCTTGAATTGTGCTCTAAACAGAAACATTCATTTCGAATGCGTTCTTGTCATATCAAAGAACTGTTGATTTTATATGCCTGGCCTTATGGCTTGAACTTAAGTTTAAAATGAAAAAGTCAAGTCTCATACGTAATTATGCTTTATACAGAAACATTTTTTTCTGATGCATCTCTGTCATATCAAGGCACCTACTGTTGATTTTTATATGATAAAAAATATAAATATTAAATGTCTTTTTTATAGTTTTAAAGGTTAAAAAACTTCCAAGACATTTTTTTATTTACACCACTTGTGTCTACTTACAAAACTGAAAATCAATATTTAATGCTACTAAACCTTTCAAATCCTGTTTTTAAATTTGGATGAAAATACATCATATGATTTACAAGGTTGAATAATAAAATTGTCGCCCTAGAAAAGACGACATGATTCCATTTCCATTTGATGAAAACCAATTTTCTTTTTTGGTGGCAGACCATCAACTAGTTGGCCAGTTGCATACAAATCATGTCTGAAAGTGACACAATGCAAGATCGGAGATGTGCCGCTGTACAACTCATGCTCTCTACCGATTCAAGTCATGACAACAGGACCATTGCCAGCACCCTCAAACTGCAAGACGGTTCAACACTTGATGGCCGAACAAAGTTTCTGGCCACGGTTATGGTCTTTGGTGTGATTTCAAGTGAAGGCTACATCATGCCACCTCACATCTTCGAGGTCTGCTTGAAAGTTAACGCTAAAGTGTACCTGGATATGCTGAAGAGTGTGGTGATCCCCTGGTTCAATCAGGTGGCTGCTGGCAGACCTTGGCTCACACGTCCAAAGAGACCCAAGTTTGGCGTCAGAAGGAGTGTTACAACTTTATACGTTTCTCTCACTGCTCTCTCCTCCTTCCCTGAACTGAACCTGCTACTTTGTTTGGTCATATGTTTAGAACATCACGAACCTGACCTCCTACAAAACCAAAGCGAGCCTGATCGCCATTATCCACCGAGCTCCCGCCAGCATTTGTGGAAAAGGCATGCTCCTAGTTCCAGATCTGTATTGAGGCGTTGATTGAGGCTAAAGGTGGCTACATTGAATAGATGTAAGATCAATTACGTGCACAAAATAAAGTTACCTGAATTGATTTTTTCAATAAAAGTTTTAAAATAAAACTGTAATGTTGTTTTCTTTACGGTGACAGTTTTATCGTTCCACTCTAGATTCTAAAAAATGCTTTTAAGCTTTACGGTTCATAAGAGGAAATTAAAATTTATGGAACCTTGTTTATTTAGTGGCCAATGACTAAATTTAATGCAAATCTGAAATATTTTAATTTTTAAATGGATGGTTGTGTTCATATTATACCCCTTAATGTTTTTTCATGAGGGAACACTCACCTGTGGAAAGAAAGGTGCAATGACCGGTCCTGTTATTTCATCCTCCCTCTCCAGAGTGACCAATACATTCACCGTGCATCCACTGAAAAAAAAATTTTTTTTAAGTTAGACAAAACAAACAGCTGACAATAATAATTGTGTGTGAATTTCTGTTAAATAATAAAACAATGTTTTTATTAATGTTTTTACCATTTTAACATTTCATCTACTCTCATATGCATAACGTCTTATGAAAACATGTGGTTTCTCTTCATTTTCTGAGTCTTATTCAGATTCTAGTGTTTAGCTGTGTAACTGGCAGTTCGTTTTCTAGTTGTCAGCTTTCAGGCACACAAAGCTTTAATCCATAACAAATGTTTATATACATAAAAATTACACATAGATACAAACAGTGGGTGTTGTAAGAGTCTCATCAATGGTGTCTTACATCTCTTGCTTCTAAAATCTCAGCTAAGATTAACTCTTGCTTGTAACCCTTCTCAGTCAAACTCTGTCACTGATCTCCTCTAAGAGCCAGCGTTGTCTGAATATATTTACTTCTTGCTTGAAATGTTTTTTTTCATCAGTTTACTTTTTACTTTTGCTGGAAAGTACAGATTTCCAATTTTGCAACATCTTTCCAAATTCTCCATCTTGACTCCTCAATCTATGAAGTTTAATGGATCCATTTTTTTAATGCCTTTTTATTGTCGTTCATTTTCTAGCTTGGTGGTTCTAGATAATGTGGACGGATATATATATATTGCTCTAACATACTTCATATACTTTCAAAATGCAGTGCTTATGCACAATCCTTTTCTTTAATATTTACAACATTATCAATCACTGATTGCCATAACATCCTGAGAGCTCATTGTTCAAACTCCTCATTCACAGAAAACATAAATCAGAACAAATATATTGCCAAAACTGTTGCAAAAATGGCTGAGCTCCCTCTACCATGCTAGAAAACTATTCACACAATTTGTCCAGACATGGAATATTGTTGCCACATTTTAGCTGATGCATCTACCACAAGTTTCTTCGTCTTCGATAGGGTCCAAAAAAGAGTCTATAATCTGATAAGTCCTGCACCATCAACCCAGCTCCAATCCCTGTCCCATCATCACAATGTTGTATCCCTGTGCCTGTTTTACAAATACTTTGATGGAATGTGCTCTGATGAACTTGTAACACTTGTGCCCCCTCGACATAAATACCCTCGACTTACTCGACACTGCAAAATCTCATCCCTTTACTGTAGACATCCTGAGATACCAGAAAGCTTTCTACTCTAATAGTTTATTCTCTTAAATGGCGAGTGAGTTTGCGTAATATTACAAAACGCCAACCCTTGAACGGAGGAAAAAGGTTAAACGAAGAGAAGAGCATAAAAACGTGCAATTGAAATTCTGTGAACGATCGTTTGACTTGCCTTTTTATGTTATCCTTGTCTTGCAACTCAAAGGTCAACTCAATGTTAGGGTAGCGGTTACAGAACCGAGCCACATCTGCCATTTCCGCATCTGCCAACTGCAGCATCTCGTTGCGCTCATCATCTTCCATTTCCATGATGTCAAATATTGTGTCATGATTCTGCACAAAGAAATACAAGACAGTTTGTATTTTTTAAATATAAGATTGGTGAATACGACAAAAACTAAACACAAAATTACAATTAATGAAATTTTATTTCAACACAAGCAAATGTTATTGCAAGAAGATATAAAAGTAAAGTGGTCGACTATAGTTGGGGGCTCCCTTTTCATTAGCTACCAGATGGAGATGTAGGAGAGGATGCAACTCTTTTCCCAAGATTAATCACCTTATAATGCAATAATGTTTACCAAGAGGACATCAAGAACCTTCTTTTTTTTATTGAGTTTTAAGAGGGGTGAAGCTCGTTGTGAAAATTCAGACATTTCTGATTATAAAATTTTAACTATATCAGTGATGAAGCGAAAATTTTAACTATATCAGTGATGAAGCAAAAATTTTAACTATATCAGTGATGAAGCAAAAATTTTAACTATATCAGTGATGAAGCAAAAATTTTAACTATATCAGTGGTGAAGCGAACATTTTAACTATATCAGTGATGAAGCAAAACTTTTAACTATATCAGTGGTGAAGCAAAAATTTTAACTATATCAGTGGTGAAGCGAAAATTTTAACTATATCAGTGATGAAGCAAAAATTTTAACTATATCAGTGATGAAGCAAAAATTTTAACTATATCAGTGATGAAGCAAAAATTTTAACTATATCAGTGGTGAAGCGAACATTTTAACTATATCAGTGATGAAGCAAAACTTTTAACTATATCAGTGGTGAAGCAAAAATTTTAACTATATCAGTGGTGAAGCGAAAATTTTAACTATATCAGTGATGAAGCAAAAATTTTAACTATATCAGTGATGAAGCGAAAATTTTAACTATATCAGTGATGAAGCGAAAATTTTAACTATATCAGTGATGAAGCAAAAATTTTAACTATATCAGTGGTGAAGCGAAAATTTTAACTATATCAGTGATGAAGCAAAAATTTTAACTATATCAGTGATGAAGCAAAAATTTTAACTATATCAGTGATGAAGCAAAAATTTTAACTATATCAGTGATGAAGCAAAAATTTTAACTATATCAGTGATGAAGCAAAAATTTTAACTATATCAGTGATGAAGCAAAAATTTTAACTATATCAGTGATGAAGCAAAAATTTTAACTATATCAGTGATGAAGCGAAAATTTTAACTATATCAGTGATGAAGCGAAAATTTTAACTATATCAGTGATGAAGCAAAAATTTTAACTATATCAGTGATGAAGCAAAAATTTTAACTCTATCAGTGATGAAGCGAAAATTTTAACTATATCAGTGGTGAAGCGAAAATTTTAACTCTATCAGTGATGAAGCGAAAATTTTAACTATATCAGTGATGAAGCGAAAATTTTAACTATATCAGTGATGAAGCAAAAATTTTAACTATATCAGTGGTGAAGCGAAAATTTTAACTCTATCAGTGATGAAGCGAAAATTTTAACTATATCAGTGATGAAGCGAAAATTTTAACTATATCAGTGATGAAGCGAAAATTTTAACTATATCAGTGATGAAGCGAAAATTTTAACTATATCAGTGATGAAGCGAAAATTTTAACTATATCAGTGATGAAGCGAAAATTTTAACTATATCAGTGATGAAGCGAAAATTTTAACTATATCAGTGATGAAGCGAAAATTTTAACTATATCAGTGATGAAGCGAAAATTTTAACTATATCAGTGATGAAGCGAAAATTTTAACTATATCAGTGATGAAGCGAAAATTTTAGCTATATCAGTGATGAAGCAAAAATTTTAACTATATCAGTGGTGAAGCGAAAATTTTAACTATATCAGTGATGAAGCAAAAATTTTAACTATATCAGTGATGAAGCAAAAATTTTAACTATATCAGTGATGAAGCAAAAATTTTAACTATATCAGTGATGAAGCAAAAATTTTAACTATATCAGTGATGAAGCAAAAATTTTAACTATATCAGTGATGAAGCAAAAATTTTAACTATATCAGTGATGAAGCAAAAATTTTAACTATATCAGTGATGAAGCGAAAATTTTAACTATATCAGTGATGAAGCGAAAATTTTAACTATATCAGTGATGAAGCGAAAATTTTAACTATATCAGTGATGAAGCAAAAATTTTAACTCTATCAGTGATGAAGCGAAAATTTTAACTATATCAGTGGTGAAGCGAAAATTTTAACTCTATCAGTGATGAAGCGAAAATTTTAACTATATCAGTGATGAAGCGAAAATTTTAACTATATCAGTGATGAAGCAAAAATTTTAACTATATCAGTGGTGAAGCGAAAATTTTAACTCTATCAGTGATGAAGCGAAAATTTTAACTATATCAGTGATGAAGCGAAAATTTTAACTATATCAGTGATGAAGCGAAAATTTTAACTATATCAGTGATGAAGCGAAAATTTTAACTATATCAGTGATGAAGCGAAAATTTTAACTATATCAGTGATGAAGCGAAAATATCCAAAATCATGTAAATTGATCAAGTAGTTTTATTTTCATAATGAAAATCATTTTTAAACGATTAATGGGAGTTCATAGGCATTACAGCATAAATTTTGCCAGTTTGAGTTATCTTTTTTTAGATTGTTTTGAAAATGGTAGAAAGACTCTTCAGTTAGTCATAAAATTTGATTTTCTTATTCAAAAATAAAACTACTTGATCAATATTTGTGATTTTTGGAATATGTTTTCATTTTGTCAAAGCTCCGTATATTATATAGATTTTTCTTTTTAATTTTTGTGTTTTAATAGAGGAGGAATTCTGGACTAGACCCAAATTTTTCTAACTCGAAATATTGTTAAAAAGTTGGGAAAAAAAAAGAGAAGTGGTCAACAATAACCTGTTCAGTGACATGAAATATGGTTTCCATTCTGCGAGATCTACAGCTGATGTACTGTTATATAACACAGGATTAGTGAATCTCTCGACAGGAGCTTCATTTCTAGAGCAATAGCTCTTGACATATTAGACTTTAATAGAGTATGGCTTAAAGGTCTACTTCACAAGATCGCCAGCTATGGAATAGCTGGAAATGTCCTCTCAATTATTAAATCCTTTCTCTCTGATAGGCTTATAAGAGTAGTCGTTGATGGGCAGAAATCAAAAACTCATAGTATTAATGCTGGCATCCCTCAAGGTTCCATCCTCGCCCTAACTCTATTCCTGATCTTCATCAATGATCTCCCAAATCATATTCGTAAAGCATTTGTAAACATTTATATACAGATGACACTACAACCTATGGCAACACTTCAAAGGCCAGCAATGACCAAGATCTTTGTGAGTCTCTCTCTTCTGATTTTGAGAACGTGATGTGATGGAGAAAAGGTGCTAGTTAATTTTAATGCATTGAAAATCAAGTTTCTCTCCTTTCATCCTAATCGCTCCGATTTCCATCACGCCATAATCGAAATGAATAGCTCTTGTCTTGGGGAAGCTTCATGTCTTGACAAGCATCTGAGACTGACCTTCGCTTCTGATCTGAACTGGAACAGATACATCAAATCTGTTGCTAAGATTGCTGGAAAAATGGTTGGATCATTCTACCGCTTCAATAAATATCTTACTGCCGATGCAATTCTCTATCTGTAGAAGAGTCAGGTATGTCCTAAAATGAAGTACTGTTGCTACATCTTGGTAGGAGCTGCTCAGGGCACCTTATCCTGCCTTGATAAAGTTCAAAATTGGCTTTGAAATCTAGTAGGTGATGCACTTTTCACTTCCCTGCAACTTCTTTCCCACAGAAGAGACGTTGTGAGTCTGTTTCTGCTCTATTGTTATTTTCATGGCAAGTGCCCTACTGAACTCCAATCTATGGTCCCCTTGCCAAACTTTCACAAAAAAACACTCGACTAGCTACAATCCCTACATATGATTTTCCCCACTCTCTAAGTGTGCCTAAATCTAAACAGATTCCATGAACAAATCTTTCCACAAACTGATCGCTTGTGGAACACTTCCACTGGCCTGCTTCCAAGTTGAATACAACATGGTAACCTTCATCGAATTTAAACAAGTTCTTGTTGAGCCATCCATATAAACAATCAATTTCTACCTTACAGTCATTAACGATTACTACACTACTACCTTAGCTTCATTAACGATTACTACACTACTACTTTACAGTCATTAACCCTTATCCTTGAGTGGCCTTTGGACCTTGATAAGTGGTGACTCCCAAGTAAAAATAAAAAAAAGATGAACTTACCGCATCTTGGCATCTCTTGATCATCTCATTAGTGAAATGTGGCAACTGTTTGAGGTAAGAATCTTTACTCCACATGGCTTGCGTGACCATTTGAGAAAGTTCCATGGCAGACAGAGCAGGGCTCAACCAACCGTTGCTGCTGAGCACATCCACACAAGCTTGGATTAAACGAACCGCCTGCAAAGAAGAAAACATATTTCAAACAACACGTATTGATTGAACACAAGTTGCATTTTAAAAAGTATTTGAACATAAATGAAGGCAATGCAAACCTTTCCAAGAATTTCTTCAGTGTCTGATTGTAATTCTGCTGGTAACTGCATTCGCGATAAATGCGCTTGAATGAGAAGATTGGTTTTCATGTGTGGGTCGTTATATTTGGGGTTGGTCAGTTTATGGGGTAAACGAGTAGCCAGCTGAAACATAAAATAAAAATGGAAATCTTTATAGAGATAAAACAACAGACCAGAAAAGCTTTAAAAGCTTTGTGGTAATGAAACAAGTATACCACAACAAAGGCAAGTTACTCTTCTACCTACCTGGATAAGTTTTTGATGTTTTAACTGATTTTAAAGAGTTTATTCAGTTTGAAAAACACGTAATGCTGAGTTGATAAGTTAAACTGACAACAAGATAGTCAATAGGAAGATGCTGTTTTTGGAGTGTCAATAATGGCTCAAAACTCGGAAAATAAACAAAATACTGATAGAAATGCACCCAATAAATGCCCCTGTGACACTTATTGGGAGCAGCTCAATGTCAATTGTAAAACAAACCCAAATCTTTAGATGATAACATTTTTTTTTTATTGACATACAGTTGTTTTGGTATTCCTAAAAAGATTACTCATACATTCATCACATCATTTATAGATATTCAATATTTACACATCAGATCCAAAACGACGTATCCATCGTTCAAATCGATATGCATCACAATAT
Organism: Euprymna scolopes; assembly: GCF_053919585.1. Classification (NCBI taxonomy): domain Eukaryota; kingdom Metazoa; phylum Mollusca; class Cephalopoda; order Sepiida; family Sepiolidae; genus Euprymna; species Euprymna scolopes. Next base: position 21,881,644 of record NC_136489.1, on the reverse strand, counting down.
AGCATAATCTCGGTTGCAATGCATAAAATTTCAAGAATAAAAAAAACATTATTTTCAAAAACTATTGTAAAATGTTAATACTTTCTGATATCACACCATCACCTTATACTTGCATATTTTTTTAGATTTTTATTATTTCAAGTATATACACATATCTTCTTTATAATAAATTAAAGTCGATTTCCACGCTTCTGCATTCTGACATAAATTAATAACCAGTTGGAGGCAGAGAAACTGGAAGAGCGTGCAGAATTTCGGGAGAATGCATTTTTTCTTCTCTCTTAAGCATATCATTAATACTACAAAAATTGCCATCTGCAACATGGCAGGGATTTGGCTTCTAAAATCTCAGCTTTAATTGTTTAAATTTAGACTTTGAATTAATATTTAAAATAAATGAAAGAAAAACAAAAGGCTTTGCTTTTTACCCTAATATTTTGTAGGTACACCCAGTTCTAGGGTAGCATTTAACCTCTTAATCTGATTCGCCACCCAATTAACCCAAGCCCTCATGTGTGACAGTGTCATTGGATGTGACAATAATGACGATGATGATGATGGAAAGAAAGAGCATTGTTATAAAAGATTGTTATGATATTGATTTAATACACGGACAATTTTTTGTGAATATAATGAATTGATTAAGCAGAAATCTGTTTTATTTTCCACAGTAAATTGGTTGACACGAATATTCATGAAAAAAAAATCCACTTGCTAAAAAAAGTTGACATCTTGGATTATAAAGATATCTAAAAAAAAATGTCAGAAATGGTGCCTTTTGGTAATTTGACAAGTCTGATCTCAATGCCACCCTTGTTAAGAAAAACAGTTGACCTAATTCCTTAGGGGATCGTTGGATTTGTTTGTGGGTCACCCAAAATATAGGCCAGATATTATGAGTTTCTTTGAATAGTAAAAACAAGATAACCAATTTATTTATTTTTTTACTTATACTAAATGGCATTTAGGAAAACCTTTGATTACACAAATGAAGCAAGAAGAGGAAGGACCTTCCCACATGAGTGATGATAAAAGGTAGAGACCTAATGAAGGGTGAAGGCATGGGACTCTCCTGTTGAGAGCGGCAGTCAGAGATACGGGTTTGAGGGAGAAGAAAAGTAAACTTTTTTTCAGAGCCTGAAAATTAAAAAAAAAAACTGCCTGAGATTAATTTACTGAGAATTGTGAAATGAAATTCTGTGGATTGGGACGCAGAGTCAAGCCCATCTTATTCTCAATAAAATGAAAGGCAAAAATAGCTTTGAGGACGCACTCTGTCTGAACACCATTTAGAGAAAAGATAAAAACATATTTCCTCAAAAATATACATATAGGTTTTGTGAAAACGTTTTATTTTTTATGTATACCAATCGTTTTGAAATTAGAAGCTCTGCTTGTTAAGATATAACAGAGGGTATGTATGTATAGTATTTTTTGTAACCTTCAACGAAAAATGAATCTTATAGAATTTATGACGGTAGTAATGTGATAGCTTTTCTTAATAAAACAGGATGGCCACCCACTGAAAACGGACCAATATCTGTTGTTTTGGTTCTTTCTCAATTTTACATATTACATCACTATGCATTTTTCTCTTTGAGAACTTTCTGGTTTTTCTGATACATCCATGAACCAAAATATCCAATGTTGACACAAATAATGATTGTTCCCCATGTAAAATATATCGAAGTTTGTTAGTTTGGAAAAAAATGATTGGTAAGATGAATAAAACTATAGAACTTTGGAATATAGAAAAATTCTTATATATATATATATATATATATATATATATTCATCTTCCTTTACGATAACGGTAAGTATTTCATTCTCTTTATTGAAAAAAGTATATTACTAGAAATGTCATATGTTTATGAATCTGACATTCTTAGAGAATGGTAAATGTTCTGAACACAACATTACCTGTTTCATGACTTGGTCTTCGTGATGACGGATCGGAATGGTCTCATATTCAGCAGCATTGGAAATGATTTCTATGAGACCTTTAACTTTGGTCTTGGCATTCAATGACATGCTAAACAATTCTGAAAAATAAAACAAACATTTATACAACACATCTAGCATAATGATTATATAAAAAAACATACTTATGAGATAATTGTATAAAATACATCAGTTTTACATGCTGGCATGTGTTGGGTGGCTTTTAGAAATTGACTACCAAACAAATTTATTTCTAGTCACATCTTTATTTATTCTTATCACTTTCTCCCATGTTTTTTTTTGCATTCCCCTATGAACTCAACTTGCTATCACAACTATTCTATATCTATTTACTGAAGAACTCTCATCCATTCTTTAAACATGACCATCAAAGTCTACGCTTTTACACACATCTTTATATACTGTCCAGATTTAATCTTCCCTAAAGCACTCAGAACTCCGCCTGTTGTTAAGACTCACATCACACATCCATCTTATCGTTCTAACATTATTTCTCTGCATGCAACACATGTCCTCAACCCTTATTGCCAAAGTTTCACTTCCATACATCTTCACACTGTATATGTAACAGATCGTGGATGCTGTATACAAATGACCAAGCCATGTGCAAAGTGGCATCACAGCAAAGAGAAGAAAAAGATTATGAAATAGAAATAAATGTGTGACACCCGTGAGTCAAGAGTGACAGGTAAAAGCATGTCCTATACATGGCCGGACAAAGATAGAATATCACTTGTTCAATACGGCAGTCTTGTTAAGCACTTTGGAGTACGATAAGACTTTTGAACAAGAGATAAGGCATAATTCTGGAAAGTACCTGTAAATAAATATCTGTTGTTTCTAATGAAAAAACGAAAGTCAAATTCTTTCCTGTTCTTTTGTTCTCTTGTGACCGTGTCTATATATTAACACGTGTGTAACGTTAAATATATACATGCCTGTAATCTTCCGTAGGTTGGCAGTGCTAACATTCTGCTGATTAGTAATTACACAAGTTCTTTGACCTAACTCCATTCATTCCTAATTCTTGTAATCAGACTTGCACCAGCTCCTCCTTGTATTCCAATCGAATCATTAAAGAAAATAACTCAAGATTCACATCCATTATTTCAACATTACCATACCAACAAAGTCTCCTCTTTTGCATGCATTTTTCTGTATTGTCAAGATTTTATCTTCCTCTGAAGTCCCAGCATGTAACAGAGCGTGGATGTGCATATAGCAGCAGCAGCTGTATGCAAATGAGTGAGCCGATCATTTTTTTTCATCAAACGTATGTTCTTAATCTCACCATATATATATATATATATATATATATATATATATTTTTAGGATTGATATGTAGTTTGCTTGAAGCATTGTGTTGGATAGGTGTGTAAAAGAGATTTAGAAGCCTCACATAGCTACACAACTTCCGGCCCTTCATCCAGCATGCTTTGAATCAACCTGTTACGCAAACCATTTGAAAAGGGAAAATTTTTCCGAAATTAATAATGGTATACGTCGCATAGACTTACAAGTAAGACATTTTACCATACAACTGAATAAATATATATATATAAAAAATATATATATATATGTGTATGTACTTATTGATTTGTAAATCGCCACTTGTTCTCGTCTCCTCTTACCAACAGCGACTATAATTCATTCCTCGCATTGTGACAGCCTTCTAAATCTCTTTTACACATATATATATTTTTTTTTAGATGCATCCTGATATTTCAATCTAAGGTTTTGTCTATCAGTCAATTTGTCACAAATTTGGAATACCAATTTCAATTGTAAGGCAGATAATTTAACTGGTTTTAGAAACAGCATTACTTTTTTTTGGCATTCATGCTTATATCTTCCAAGTTTCAAATCTATTAAAAATCATCTATATAATAAAGTCAAGTCAATCTTGCCCTTATTTCAATGATCAGAATATAATTTTAAACCTTATTTCAATGATTAGAATTTTAAACAAAAAATTTCATTTCAATGATCAGAATATAATTTTAACCAAAATCTTCATATGCAACTTAGGCGAATTTTTCATACATGTTTCCAGAAAATATGTGTACGTTTCATTACCTTTTAAAATTTCTTTCCTAGGTAAGATGCTTCTCTCAAAACATTCATCTACAGACGTTGCAGGCATTTTAGCTCTCACACTAATATTTATTCCGACAGCTCCTATAGTCATCGGTGACCGTTCTTAATGGAGTTATTTTTCCTAAATTATTGCAACTATTGCATGCTTTCCTTTTTACTATTGTCTGTATATTACACTACAAATGGAAATGGAATCATGTCATCTTTTCTAGGGCGACAATTTTATCGTTCCACTCTGTACACTAGATTATAAATTTAAATGCAGATCAATCTTTATTTCGAGTAGTTTTTACTTCAAGCAGTTATCATTACAAAAAGAAAAACTGAACTATCTTAAATTTTTTGTATTAAAAGTACTTATTGAATTTGTATGAACCCAAATCGATTAAAACTTATTCTTATATAAAACAATAAAAAAAATCTTGAGTCTGGCAGCATCTTAGATATTAAAATTAGAAAAAGAAGATGAAGAAGAAGACTAGTTGATACTTACCAATAGTTGTATAGTTTATATAGTAATAAGCAGCAATCATGCCCAAGTTGAGGGGAGCGACATCCATCTCATCTTCCACGCTGATACACTTGATAAAAAATTTTAAAAAATGAATAAGTTTCTACAACTTTAAAATAATATTTCCAAAAGACAACAAATTATGAATTAGATTCTTGCATTATTGAAATAAGAATAAACAAAAATGTAGTTGGTTCTCCAAGGAAATTCAAACAGTATATTTAAAGATGTATAACTCTAATAGATCAACATTTCAATATAAGGAATATATTTATTATAACAATACTAGCGAGACTCTCTGGAAATTCTATGATTGCTTTTTTTAATTGAAATTAATTTTTTGAAAGGTCCAAATACAATTAAATGTAAGAATTTTAGATGATAGTTTCATTTTATATTAAACTACTGTTCTCATCTTGAGTGTGGTTTTCACAACGTTTTGGTTGATATAACCTCCGACCTTCTTCAGGTGTATCTTGTTGAAGTCGAGAATGATTCTATCGAACTTGGGAATTTGGAAGGAATTTCGAGTAGAACCCTTTATTTACTTCATGAGGTTAGCGTGCTCTTGTTCCGTCAGCCATGACTGGATAGAGGTCCTAAGTAATTTGCAAATGTATTTTTCGGTAGCCCATAATGAGGCTGAACCTTCAACGTTCAGGAGAATATCACTTTGACAATTGATTTTTCCCAGTACTCTAACTACTGCGACACAGGTCCAAGATGAGAACAGTAGTCCGATGAATAATAATACAAATAACCAATCCTCATCTCAAAAATTCAGAAACGTCATAAAAAAAGATATATAAAAAAGATATATAAAGGTCTAATAAAACCTCATAGAGAGTACTGGGTGCCTTTCGAGAATTCATCATTGTGATGAGGGAGATAACTCCATTTTACTAAGAGATTTCATTTTTCATACAAGAATTTGGAATGCTAGAAATTATGCAACGAATTGTAAGAAAAAAAGAGATGTAATTACATTTACATTTTTTTTAAACAAAATGCGAAAACATTACAAAAGAAAAGGAATTTTTATTGAAGAAACTATTTTTTTATGTTTAAGATTTATTAATAAAAAAAGTGGTCAATGTTTTTAAAAATGTAATCTTTATAACATTAAGGAAACTTAAAAAAATGTTCTCACAGACTTCTTTTTTTAAATGTTTTCATCCTTATTTTTTTATGTTTTCATTACAACTCTGCAATTATCATTTTCCTTCTTTTTTGTAATGTTGAACATTACAGTTTTTATTATTAAAGTTATAAACTTTTTATATTCAAAAAGTCGTTGCAGCTTTCTTTTTAAAACTGTAAGCAAGGGAAATAACACTGAAAAAAAAAAAAAATCAGTTATTTCCTTTTAGTTAAAAAATGGGTACTTGTACAGTTTAATCAAGACATTAAAAAAATGAAAATATAGAAAAAAGATTATATTGCACATATCCGTTATGGAACGAAGTTCTCTAAAAATAAATTTCACTTCATTTCATCAAGTAGTTTTTTTTTTACAGCGAAAAAACAATTTATGATACTGAGCAAAAAATTTGATTTTTAGAAAGAAAAGCTAGTGTTAAAGATGGGGAGGGAGAGCCAATGTTTTAACTGGAGTTATCTCCCCATGGCATATTTAACAAATTCCATAATGGCTGACTTCAACGCACTCTCATAAGAATGTGTTTTTCTGCTGTAAAAAAAAAAAAAAAAAAAAAAAACTACTTCATCAAATTAAGTGAAATTTTTTTTTTTTGAGATCTTCAGTCCAAAACGGATACGTACAATATAACTGTTTTTCTATATTTTCATTTTTTTAATGTCTTGATTAAATTGTACAAGTACCAAAAAGATGTGTTTACATTTTAATAATATTAAATGATATAACTATTTGATCCTCAAATAATGAATCCTTTTGTTTGTTTGTGCTTTTTTTTTTTTTTAAATATTTTTAGATATTATACATCCAGAGTTATGACAATTAAAATAATACTAACTTTGTGGCTGTTGTGTATTTTTTAAGTTTTAGCAAGACATTTACCCTTTATATAATAACTAGCAGGGGTGCCTGGTGTTGCCTGGGTGTTTGTAGGTGTGTGTTGAGCAAAAAAAAAAAAAAGTGTTAGTAGGAAGGTTTGATTGAACCCATGACACAAAAGCGGAAAAGAAATTGAAAGAAAACGTGGCATCTTAACGCTACGCTATGACGCGATTGGAAATGAAAAGCGGTCAAATTTAACGATGTCAAGCAAAAAGTTGACTTGTAGAAATGGATAGTTAAGTGAATGAATTCATGCAGGCGCAGAAATGAACGTCTGACTTTCTGCCGTTTTATTTATTTGTTTCTCCACAATGTTGGGGAAAACCAACTCCCCCCCAAAAAGTGTCCAAATGAATAGCAATTGTCTGATATGAAGGGTTTCCCCCACATTGATCAAAGCTGATTGCTTTTCTGGATGTCCCAGCTGGGAAGGCCAGGCAAGTGCATTTGCTTTGATCAGTTTCGCTTTAGTCATACGAAAAAGACAAACATTGGAAAGGACGGAATGGCGGGAATTTTTTAAAAGTCGATCAAAATAAAGATAGAGATGATGCCCGTTCACAAATCGGAGATATTACAATCTAAGGAGTATAAGTTCTCACAAAATAGTAACCTTGTTAGAAAACCCTGCAAAAAAAAAAAAAAAAGCCTTTCTTGGACATACAAAAATGCTCACGGCTGTTTTGCTTTTTATATAGATTTGTAATTAAAATTGCTGTCTTCTGAAGAAGTCTACTGCTAAAGACAAAATATCAGCACAAGTTTGATTTGATTAATATTTATACAGTCATTCACTTTTTAAATTTATTTATTCAATATAGTTTAGTCTTCTACATTTTGCAGTAACCAGGAATGCACAATTGGCAGCCATTTTATTTAAGAGCCTGCTAAATTATCATTAAACAAAAATGATTACAAACCTAAAAATAGAAATCAAACAAACATAGCATTAAATGGCTGCAATTACTTACCATCTCTGAATAAAAGCAAAAGAATTAAAACTAAAAGTTGTATTATATTGTATGTAGAATTCAAATATGAAATAAAAAGTAATCTTTACCTTTGATTGCTCCAAATCATTGATCGTGTTTTCTACAAGTTCAGACAAATGGTCAGATAAATGTCGATGTGAAACGCCTAAAATAAAAACAAAAAATAAATGAGATTTTTTAGTGGTATGAGGGACTCCTACTCTATGATATTAGCAATCAAAACAAAAATATTGATAGGATTAAATATGAGAATATTAAAATCGATTTGGTTCGTTTTACAGCATATCAACTTTTTTTCGTATTATTTAATGTGCAATAATTTTCATGCTTCTTTATATCTTTGAACATCATGCTTGGTTTCGTTCTTTTGTTTTACAGCGTATCAAGTTTTTTTGGATCATGCCAAATCCAATTATTTTATGCTTCAAACATTTATTCATGGTGTTTAGTTTAGTTATTTTGGATTCAATCATTTTGGTAAAAGTTTTTATGCTACAAATTCTTAATATCTTCATCTTCGATGTTTTGTTTCTGGTGTTTGGTTATTTTATTTATTTTGTTGGTGCATTTTAAGTCATAAAACTGGTATTTTCAAACAGCCTGGTATGATAGCGCCAGCTAAAATCAATTGGAAACACATTTATTTTTAAAACATAGTGAATGAAATACTGAATTCAAACAGAATTAAGATATTAATGTAAAAAAAAAACAAAAAAAACTAACCAGAATACTCTACTTTATAAAAATTAAAAGAAGCAAAAGTTAAGATTCAAAATATTTCTTATTCTGTCAATGTAAGCATGCCAAAATTTTGCCGAGAGTAGTTTCTATAAAATATGACAAGAGAAATCTTATCAGCATTACTGGTTGAGGACAATGACGATATAATTAGATTTTATTCTTATTCTTGCAATAGTGTTATGTAATATAATAGGGATTTTTTCAGAAAAATTGAAATTAATAAAACAAACAAAAAAATGGGTGCCTCTTCATTATTAGAAATATTGAATTTCAATTAAAACCAATGATATCTACTGAATTGTGATGCTGCGATAATGAAAACATATAAAAAAATTATGAAAAACAATAAGGTAGGAAATTAATTATTAATGAAAACAGTTTTTAAAGACAACTAGTGAAAATTGAGTTTTGCTAAATTGGCCTAAGATTTTCTGTTTTCAGAAAAGATTTACCTCCTTTTTGTTATGATTCAAACTGTTTATTATTTTTTTACCAAAACTCAATTTTAATTAGATTTTTCAAAAACTATTTTCATTATTAGTTAATTTTCTACCTTACTGCTTTTCATAATTTTTGGATATATTCATTATTGTGACATGACAACTAAGTAGATACTATTGGCTTTCCTTAAAATTCAATATTTTGAATTTCAAATTTCACTCATAACGAAGATCCAAACAGATGTCCTTAACAATTGGTTGAACTTTAAATTATCGATTTTGATAAGAATGTACTTTTTGTCTCCATGATATTCCAGGAAGTATTACATTTCCTAGATATAGAAATTGATTTCCAAAGTAACCTATTTGTGGCCAGATCTTCATTTATCCGTCAGGTCCATTTTTTATATTACTTTTATAGATCAGACTATTGTTCTCATCTTGAGCATTATTTGTACAAAGTTTGGTTCGGCCTTTGACCGACCTCAGGCCAAACAGACCGAAATGTTGCAGAAATAACACCCAAGATGAAAGCAATAGTCTAATCAATACAAGTAATATAAATGAGCCCTCATCTAAAATATTCAGAACTTTAAGGTCCCTTTTTATCACTTCTTCACATGTTTTCCCAAGTTTTCCCTTGTGAACTGAACCTGCTACCTCAACTGTTCTACATCTACTAACCCAAGAACTCTCATCTATTCTTTCAATGTGGCTGTACCATATACTAAAACATCATTTATTATATTTAACTGTTTTTGATTTCGTTTCCTTTTTGTTCAGAAGTTTCAAAAAGTTTTACATAGAAGCAGCCAGGCCAATTCTAACTTACCTTGTAAATTGTAATAATTAGGGTTCTGTGTCATTCTGCGATAAAGGAACGTCCAAGTGAGATAGTCCACTGCATCTTGTTTGTTTTCAATCGTCTTGGTGACAATTTCCGCATTGAAGTGATCATGAAGACAATGGTCCAAATGACTCTGAAGGATAAATAACAAAAAAATGTAATAGTTTCTCAAACAAAATTGCACAAGAGATTTCATCTAAAAAAATAATAAAACAGTTTATATTTAAAGGGGAGTAATTCTTTGTTCTTTGTTATCTCCTTTGAGTAAACTATAACAAACAAAAAAAGAGTAACCACTTCTCAAACTAAATTTTAAGATTGTTATTTTCTAGATGAAACCTTCACAGTGTAATATTACATATTTAAAAGGGGAATAAGTCTTTGCCCTTTCTTATTTCTTCTGAGATAAACTATAACAAACAAACAAACAAAAATGTAACCATTTCTTAGCCAAAAATGAAACATTTTATATTTAAAAGGAAAGTAACTCATTGCCCTTTGCTAATAAACAAAAAATATAACCATTTCTTAATTAAAATAAAAATACTCTTTTTGATAAGAGCTTCTATTTCTATTCTATTACTTAAGATAAAAAAGGGTGCTTATCCAATTTGGATAGTATAACCTTTGCAATTGATTTTGAAGTATTTTATTTCTGACATTAGACCAGGTGTTTGTTTGTTGCAGCCAGGTGCGTGTCTATGTCAAGTACATTTGTGTCAAATGATATTTTCAGTACATTTGACCCAGATATTTACAAGTAGGACAAAATTTTGAAATCTTACACAATAACTTTATACGTAACAATGTGAAAGAATGTGGAAAAGTGAAGAACTACGATTCACAGGAATTGACGGAGTCGATTTTTCGGATGCAATCATCAATCAGTACTCATCTTGTTTCATCCTGTAAACGCTCATAATGGTGTTTCGTCTTCTCTGTCAATTATTGAAATTGGACCATCTAGTGTTTTTCTCTTATTGTGAAAATAATGTTTGTATATTTTTCTTTTATTTTGTACTTAACGGACATGGTTTTAATCGCAAAAATCATCTGTGTTGCTAATCATCACATGTGTTGCTAATCATCATATGCTTAACAATGTAATGTTGAAAAACTCAGTTGTTTATTTTATAAAATTAATATCGACAAATATATTTAATATTCCATTTCATTAAAAAAGACAGTATTCTATTTCCGTATTTCTGTGACAATATCTATCAGACCAGGTTTAACATTCAGACGATGTATATGAGGATTGTTTCACTTGCTGTCAAACGTGGGTTTGTTTATTTTAGTCAGGTGCGTGTCAAATACATTTGTTCCTACCAGACAATATCTCCAGTACATCCAACCAATAGATCCAACTTTTAAAATCTTACAAGACAATTTTATACATTAGTGTTGTAAGAACTCATCCATACACAATATATGAACACTCTCAAACTTATAAATATACCAAGATGTATCACTCTCGTGGTATGTGTGACAAACCTCATAATACGCCATCTTGCAACTCTTGTCCAGCATGTATTTAAAAAAAATTTTATTACATTTTCACCCCAAACAAGGCACATTGCCACTTTGATGTAGGGGCCTACTATTAGGGACACAGGCTACAGGGGTACTAGATGGGGAGTTAGGCAGCAAGACGTCAGGTTACACTTGAACTTCTGCATGTCAGTACAGTTGGGGAAGCAGGAACCTGGCAGGGAGTTCCAAAGTCTAGCGGTTCTGGGGAAGAAACTAAAGAAGGCTCTCTTACATCTAGGGATCTCTACTGTGAAGGGGTGGGATTGTACTGCTTGTCAGGTTTGTTGGGGGTATTTACGTAGAGGGGGTACAAGTGCTTGAAGCTCGTCGGAACATTCACCATTAAAGTACTTGTAGAACAGGCAGAGGGATGCTACATTGCGTCGATGGGACAGAGGCTGAAGCTTGGATGATAGTTCATGACCTGTTAGGTTGGCGACTCTCTTTTGAACCTTGTCTAGGAGTGAGAGACTTGTGGCAGATGCACCGGCCCAAATATGACAACAATACTCCATACATGGGAAAATGGTGGTCTTATAGAGGTACAGGATACTTTCAGGGGCCAGTAGCTTTCTAGCACGGTAGAGAGAATCTACCTTTTTCGCAGCACTCCTGGCAATGCTCTTAATGTAATTGTTCCAACTCATGTTTCCTGTGAACGTTAGGCCGAGGAGTTTAAAAGATGTGCTTTCAGATAAAGAGTCTTTGGCCATTGCTATTAGTGGTATTACAAATACAAATACCTTTTTTATATACTATATCTATGTGTCAGGATCTCTTAATGACCTCTCCAGGCTACAAAAAAATGTGAAAAGAAAAGTTCAAACTTACCTCCACAGGTAAAGGTTCATACAAGAACTTTTTGAAAAATTCTTTCTTTGAACTTTGACAAAGGATAACAGCTTTTCCTTCTTGATCTTGCAAGGGTCGGTTAGCATGACCAAGCATTTGAAGAACATCTGTCACTGGATAGTCTTCATAACTGCAGATAAAACAACCAAAACATTCAGCATTTACATAAAACAAATATTTCAGGGAGGAAGAGAGAAGCAATTTTAAAAAAAAATACAAGGTGCTTGTTTACATTAGTGATCATTTAAACCAACACATTTCAGGTGAAAACATTATTACATACTTGTGTCATGGCACAATTGGAATATGATAAAAATTACAGAAAAATGATCTAGTAGAAAAATAATTACAAGTAAAAACAGAATTTATCAACTTATCAAGTTTTAATTATTTTTTGATGTGCAAGAGTTGTGCAACCAATTCAGCATGACAAACAAGGTAGATAACACTTGACGTGAATCAAACAATATTTGGAAACATAATTATGGCTGATTTTTATTTAAAATACTTCTAGCACATCACCTGCTGGACCATTTTTTGTAATTTTAAGGATTTATACTAATTTCACCAAAATACATAATTATGTGATAATGTTTTCACCTGAAATGCGTTTAAAAGAACATTAATGTAAACAAGCGGCAAATGTACAAAAAAAAAATTTTTTTTTAATTTATCAAACCAATTTAATCAGGAAAATAACTGGGAATTTTTTAAATACCTTTGAGATATTTTATGTTTCATTGTGATTTGCAATAAAAATGTAGTCAAGTGAGACAAACATTTAAAACATCCGAAAGCAAATAATTCTGACAAATTTAATGGAATTTTAAAAATTTATCTTTTAATAAACATTTCTTTGGCACATATTTAGTACATTTAACATATTTATTGAGCACTGTCAATAACCTCATTATATTCATTGGTTTTTACCCTTGGGTACATGTAATTAATATATATATATATATATATATATATATATATATATATATATATATATATATAATCCATTTTTTTTTTTTTTTTGTTAAAACAATGAATTTGTTCACATTTCACAATAGAAAATGTATAATTATAGGTGTTATGATATTTATATTTTGAGTGGTTCTCTCCTCTTGGTCAAAAACAGTAAAAAAATTAATAAAATTGAAACAGAGATGAACCGGAATTTTCAACTTTGAACAACATCTCTTCCTTGTCTAAACATGCAAATCAGTTCACACGTAATTCCTCTACTGTTTGGCAAAGAAAAATCTTCTAAAAAATGCAGGTGTCTAACATCATACTAGTTATGAATTTGTTAAAAACAACTGATTCTTTCTTCTGCTATGCCCAGCCGGAATAAATGCCAGACAGAAACATTTCACAGCAATCACCGCTTTGATATACCCACGCGTACGAAGAACGCGCAGGACCATGATGTTGTGATGCGACCATATGCACACATAAAACAAAAGGAACTATGTTACACTCCCTCATGTATATTCATACATACAGTAAACAGGCTGGAACATTCGAGAAAGCCTGTATACAAAGATTTACCCACCAAAATCAAATTAGTTTTCCCTCCAAATTCTCAACAACAAGCACATGCTTGAGGAAACTCTGTCTATTTAGACATAAAATAGCATCACCAAGAATGCCACAGAACAGCCAACGTTTTCTCTTCAATTTCTCCAGCTGTGTCGAGGAAATTTCGTCCACAGGAGATGTTAAAACCCTCGTCATGATTTTATATGCAACAGGCATGAACTTTAATACCCAGTGTGGAAATTTAGCAGATCGAGTGAGGATTTAAGTCTACTTTTAAACAATCTTATTTTGAACTACTGTTTTTATGATATGAACGCACACACATATCCGCTTATATGACTTATGGAGTGTTCTTCTCAAAAATAGACACAATGAATCTTAAACCCACATGTGAAACTCTTATCATAAAAATATCAGTAATTTCAAGCCTCATGTTAACCTCACAAAATCCTCACTTCATTAATCCTTCATTATATTTTGTTGGAACGATTTAAACTCATATTCCTAACACGTAAAGAAATGTTTATTTCATTTTAATAATGTGATTTTGTATTCTTTGTCAAGTATCGTTATTTTCCAGATTTCATTTTTATTTCTTTATGTAAAGATGTGGATTGGTGAAACCTTCTATTACTCGGCGTTCTCATTAAATTTACTTTTAATGGTCCCGTGAATACACTCCCACGATTGCTGATTCCCTACTTCCATAAAAATAGCAATATTCAACATCCGTCCTATAAATTGATAAATCCCGATTATGGATTGGTTACCCTACCGATCACCCCCATCTTAAACAGTGAAGACGTCATATATAAGTAAAATATTAGATAAACATTTGACAGTTTGTAGACATTAAAAAGAAAAAAATATTTTCATTATTAAACGTTCTTTATTGACCAACACTTTTTAAAATCTTCTTCACTCATTCATACATTCCATTAACACCATTCACCATCTTGCACCTGTATCAAGGTCTCATTGTACCAAAATATTAAATAAATGTAGATGTGTGTGTGTGTGTGTGCACTGACCCACAATTGACCAATATATGCACTGGTACTTGTTTCGGCATTCACCCTGGGGCGGTTGTAAATTCTTTAATATTTTATCAAATAGAACCAAACAAAATTCATTCTTTTCTCATTACTAAGTTCATCTCATGTCACTATCAGACTTGGTGTAATGTTTATTTTGTATACTGGCATATGTTTGACAGCTTTCTGAAACTGACTTTAAAAACTAACCTACCTCTGACCAGGTTTTTATCTATCCCTCTTTCTCTTAAATCCATCTTTATCACTTCCTCTCATGTTTCTATTGGCTTTCTTCTATCAATTGACCCTACTACCTCAACTGTTCTACATCTACCAACAGAAAAACTCGCATCCATTATTCTAACATACATGCAAAGTCTCATCTAATGTGGTCCAATTTTAATCTTCCTCTGAGATGATCAGATCTATAGATTCACATTATACAACTATTTTATTTTTTTTCCATATCATTTCTCGCCATGCAACACCTATCTTCAATTCTAAGTTTTACTTTCATACATAGTTATAATGTGTATACATGTATTCTTCTCTCAGTTGATAGTAGTAATATTTTGCTGATTAATAGAAATTCCTTGAACTTACTTCATCCATTCGTAACTTTTTCAAACACATAATTTTAATTATTAGGACTAAGACAACAGAATATCTTCATCATTGTTTTCCGACGCAGACACACTAGCAGCAGTTTCTTACCGTGTTCAAAACTAAAACATTCTCAAGAAAACAATAACATAAAAAATTATGATGCAACTTACGAATGTGCTTTTCCGTCATAATACTGTGTGTCCAAAACAATTGTAAGATGTGCAGACATCGTCATGCCCCATGCGAGGCTACGTGATGCAACAACCACCTGAACAGCTCCGATCATGAATAGTTGCTCAACCACTTTGCGTTCAGCATCGTTGAGGCCTTCGTGCAGATAGGCTACACCATTACTGATGGTCTCCTTCAGCGTCTTTTCATCAGGTTGAAGAAAAAGAAAAGTAAACGTAAACATTGTTGTCAGGCTTTCCAAATCTTTCAAAATCATGTATCCTGTCTCTTTTTTAGGAGTGAAATTTGATACAAACTCTACACTAGCATTTAGTATAAATGAATACAATGTTTTTTTGTTTTTTTCTAAAGAAAAATTGCAAAATCAGCAAATAAATTTGCAAGAAATATGACCAGAAAGTGAAAAAATTCAAAGTCATTGGTTGAACAAAATCATCTGTTCAGTTAAAGAGGGACTGGGGGTGAAAAAAGCAGTTGGCTAGGGACAGCATTTCAAACGAGGCGGATGGTCATGGACAGTGTTTCGAAAGAGGCAGTCAGTAGACATCATTTTGAAATAGGTGACTGACCAGAGACTATTCTAGTTTCTGTTTGGCATAATATAAGCATACTGTCAACTGATAGTCTGTTGAGGCACACTTGTAGCAACATATTTCAGGTTTAATGTCACAAGAATCATCTGATCCTCCTCCCTTATTGACGATTGTTCATTTGACAATATTTCATTTTTTACATGTAATTCATCAGAGTAACAATATGACACTGTGTGATGTGGAACAAAATACGTGGCTGGTCTAAGCTACTGACAGACAGAAAATCCCCTACTGAAAAGAGTAAGTTCACTAGTAAATAGAAGTCACCTGACTCATGGTGGTAACCCCATATTATTCAGCGCATGCAGATTTCAATATTTTGTTTAATTAAAGAAACTGTTGAGAAAGCATGTTATCAAACAAAGTCAAGTAAATATGCAGAAATTGGAGGTAGAAAAATAATTTTTTAAAAATTTTAAAGTTAGAAAATAAATTTAAATAAAAATATATTGAAAACTTTTTTAAATTAATAGAAAAAAGAAAAATTAAATCAGTTTTTTTTATATAGTTTTAAAGGTTTAAAAAACTTACTATATATATATATATATATATATATATATATACACACATACACATTGGAGAGTTTGAATAACCTACTAGACATCATCTTCGAGTGTCTTTGGTTTCTCTATACAAAGATTTGCCAGGAAAACCTAAGATATAAAGATACTTAACACTATAAGTACACACTGATCAAATATTCAAAGTAAGTATTTTAAGATGTTCTTGACATGGCTATACATTGGCTCATACGATGAATGGCTCATACTTCTTCCAGTGACATTGCTTCAAATAACAACACTTATCAAGATACTCCACAAGACCAGATGAATCTTTGTCCTAGAATCCAGTAAAACCAAGGAAACACAAGAACAATGTACTATAACAGAGTTTACTGGTCAACCGGGGAGAAAATATGCTTCTAAACTATACTTGGGAGACATGGTCATTTAAATAAATAATAAAATGGTAAGCACTATTTTCTTTAAAAGAATTGATTTTTTCCTATGAAAAAATAATGTTTCAAGGTACAGCATTAAATAGTAATAAGCAATATTACACCATTATTTTTTTAACTCAGTAAATTTCGCCTTTGCAAAAAAAGTCTACAAGATGAACGACTTTAAGGAAATTATTTTTTTATGTTAAATCAACAACATGAACTGCTGAACTAAGTAGAGAGCAGAAGAAAGGCAGTGGAAAGCTGACGACAGACAACGAAAATGAAGTTAATATGAACTTTACTAACTCAACGTTTGATAGGTTGAGAAACTTTAATGGAATATTTGAATATATATGCATCTCACATAGAGATCAAATGCTAGTCCAAGAAAATAGCCTCTTGATTTCTGAGAACTTAAGTAAAATTAAACAAAAAAATATTTTTTTGAAAAATCATTTTCATTAAAATTGTTATTCAGAGATACATACTTTTATTTAAAACATATTTTTGTCTAACACTCATCATATAACCAACATATAAATCGAATTACAAAATACATTCAGTTTGTTATCATCTAAACATATCAATGATATAATTTTTTTTTAAATAATTATTTTTGATGGTGAAAAGAAAAAAATGTGAAAATACCTTATCTGTTATTTTCCCCAAGAATGGTTCCAAGTCGGTTTCTGTGACATGAAGGAATTGGCTGGGCTGCATGTCTGCAGCACAAAATGTAAGGATATCTATCGCTGTCAAGCGAGTCTGCTTACGTGAGGGAACAAACACAATCACAGGTTTCTTGGAAGAATGTCGCAGAATAGCTTGGTAAACAGGTTTTGCCATGGCAACAATACGGGAAGCATTGTGGCTGATATTAAAACCCTGAAAATCAAACGATGATACAGAGATTTAGAAAAAGAAGAATGGCTGGCATTAAATGAATTTAAAACAAAGATGGTAGAGGTTAAAAATAAAAACATGAATCTTAATTATTGAATAGAAACCTAGTTACAGATAGCCTAAATAACCCGTACCTTTCTCTGCCTCTCCTCACCCAGTCTAATATTCCATACAAGCACTTATTTGTAACTAGCATGGGAGTATGAATAACAAATTAAAAGAGTTAAAACGTTTGTATAACATTTTTCTTTAAAAACTTTCGATGCATGTGTACATTGGTGATCTTTTAAACCAACGCATTTCAGGTGAAAACATTACATAATTATGTGTCATGGCAAAATTGGTATAAATTCTAAAAATCATGAAAAATGATCCAGTGTGTTAGATGCATTTTTAACAAAAAATCATCCACAGATACATTCAGTTAAAAAATGAACGACCCTTAATTTAAGTCAAGGGAGAGAAGTCAGTTTTTTATACTGAATTGGTCGTACATTCTACATTAAAACAGAATAAAATTCGATAAGTTACATTTTTACTTGTAATTATTTTTCTACTAGATCATTTTTTGTAATTTTTGGAATTTATACTAATTTTGAAATAACACCAAAGTATGTAATAATGTTTTCACCTGAAATGCGTTGGCTTAAAAAAAAATCACCAATCTACATAAATACAAAGACTTTTCTCTTTTTCATTTTCTTCTCTTCTATCACGCTTTTTCTCCTACCCCCCCCCCCAAAAAAAAACAATCACTGTAAACCTTCTCTATCCCACAAACTAATTTTGTGTGACCCACAAAGCAAATTCCATATCAAATCATCCATAAAAATTTGAAAATGTCACCTTCAAACTTTCCCATAAACAATCATCAAAATTCAAGCTTCAATTTCCAAATTATTGCAGTTTGGAAAGTTTGAAATAGATTGTGATATTAGTAAATTACATTTTTGTGCAAAGAATGAATTCTAGACTAAACTGTGACAAGGAATCAAAAAGAAAAAAAAAAAAAAATCACACTTAAAACCTCTAAAAGTCAAGTTTTGCATTATTGTATGTTTGCCTAAAATGTGGGTGTGGGACTACCAAGCCTTAAAAAGTATGTGGCTCTATTGAAAAATGTAAATGGTCTTCTTAGGTTCTACTCAGTTTGAACTTTCATCTAAAAATGAACTCTTGTTCTTTCTGCATTAGCTCACAAGTTAACTTGATAAAATGGACATTTTTTTTTTCATGTTGCGATCATAGTCTTACTATGTTCACTGGAGGATAAATAAACCCCAACTCAAATGTTTGACAAATTCATTTTTCATTTTTGCTATTGATAATTTAATGCGTAGACATAAAAATTACAAGTTATTTATAAGGTATATTATAACATGTTTGCAAAACATCAACTCAACAGCTGTTTATGAATGAAGCTTTGCAAATATGGCAAGCGTTTAGCATCCTATCTGAACAACTGTTTTAAGAATTTAATTTTTTGTTAATTTATTTTATATATATATATATATATATATATATATATATATATATACACACACACACACACACACAGACGCATACAAATTTCAATTAATTAAAATGCTATTTTTGACTTAACTACATCAATTTATAAAAGCTATAGCTCATATAATATAACTATATATATATATGTATTTTTAATGTTATATATAGTTCAGCCTAGTCAGTATTAAAATTTGTGATCATCTGAGAATCCCAGATGGTATATGTACTCTTCGCTTATCTTGACATTGTTTCCAGTAATTCTAAACTTCTTTGCCACTGGACTCAAGCAGTGCAAATTCAGGAGAGGTGTGGTGGGAGATTGCACAATTTGTGCCTCATAATTACACATGTAGCTACCTTTATGGGAGTATCCATTATCTTTTAAGACTGAATGGAGGCTATATATATATATTGGAACAATTCACACTTGTACTAAGACTACAGTCTTTTTGAACAACTCCTTCTATGATATGTTTGATGGTTTGAGATCTGGTGCAGATCAAGGAAGAAACAGCAACAATCTTTACTTATATTCCAGGGGTATGTTTTTTTGTTGATTCATAGTTTAAATTATTTTTAAATCAGATTAATTGCATCTTACCTGAATGTGAAGCTCCAGAGGAACTGGACGCACATTAGGATGAAAGTTGAAGAATCCACCTGTGCTGCATCCGAGCCATTGGGCAATATCCTTGGCATTTGACAATGAAGAACTCAAAGCCACAATGCGGATATTTCTGTTAAGTTGGGATGAGATGTACCTCATTCGAGAACATATCACTTCAAGCACCGGCTAAAAAAAAACAAGAAAGAAAAGATCTAACAAAATTCCATGGTGTTAGTAGAATCAATGAAGAATTATAATTCTCATAAAAATTATTTAAAAAAAAAAAAAAATGTCAATAAAACTCAAATTAAAAAAAACAAACTCGTTTTTATAATTTCATAAAAGTATTTCTTATAAAATTTCAAATAAAATAAAAACTTTTTTTTAAATTTTGTTATTAAAAGTGTAAATAATGATTAACTGTGTTATTTTTATCTTTTCATAATTTTGATAATTTTTATTGCATGCTTTTCGGTGTCCTTTTCTTCTAGTTTATTTCAATAAATCGCTTCATAATAGAAATACTGAAGAACAATAAAAGTGAAGGAACCGATTTTTGCCTTGTCAACGCTTCTGCTGATTATAACTGAAAGATTATAATTTTTATAAAAATATGTCAACAAAACTCACGCCAACAATTCCACCAATCAAATGAAGTTCATCAATGATGAATAAATTCACGCTCTGTACATTTTTCCGCTGTTTCCAACGTCGGGATAAAACATCCCATTTTTCGGGTGTGCTAATGATAATGTTACCCTGAAAGAGAAGACAAATCAATTATTTTACCTACACAAAATGCAACTGTCCAAAAATTCAAAATACAAACTTTCTCCAATCTTTATCAACATCGCGTTTCACTCCATCTCAAGATTTATTGTCAGGCAATGCCCGAGGCATCCATAAAATCCGCATTGAAGCACAACTCACTTAGGGAAAAGTCTGTGAGGATGTGTGCGATAGTCTGCATGTCGGCACTGTAGGGACACTGAGCATCCTGTACATAGTAGGTTGTTCCGTGTTTTGGCAACTTTCACTCAAGCCTGGCTCAGTGTTACCCACTCTTTCCAGAGGAAGTTCAGAGCCTGTTGGGAGATTTTTTTTGATGCCAAAAAAGCCTTGCTGTTATTATTTTTGACAAACTCATTCCACTGACACAGGTAGAAGGACGCTGGTGTTGTTCATCCCCAAACTTATAAACAACTTATATTCCAGAAAACTCTTTGTATCACAAATTGTTCAGAAGTCGTTATTTTGCTACTCTAGGTTAACACAGTTCATTCGGTATCTTCTGCACTTTTATCACTTGCTACGAGTGGTAACACAGCATTTTATCACATCCATTTCATTAACTCTTAGTCCTTATCCTCAAGTGGTTTTGGGCCTTGATAATTGGTGATTTATTAGAAACAAAAAACGTTTTAAAATACCATCGTGGTAAAGAAAAATATCATTTAAAAAGAATGACGGTTTTGTCTAGAATTACTATAATATTAATAATGAAAAATCCGTATGATGCATATACCCATGACAAAAGAAAAATATTATATTCCAAAAATCATGTAAATTGATCAAATATTTTTCTTTTTAAATGAGAAAATCAAATTTTATGAGTAACCAAAGAATGATTGCTATTTTGAAAATCTAAAATCGAAAATATAAAGGGAGATAACTCAACATAATTTAACTTGGAATATGTATATCATACAGAGTTTTCTTTATTTTTGTTTTTAATATAGGGGAAATTCTGGACAAGAACCAGAATGATTATGATTACCTTTGCCAACAATTTGAGATCAGTTCCGGTTTCACCCGTCAGCAGTACAACTCTTTTTCCCATCATGAAGCTGAACTTGTTGTACCAGTCAGTGTACGTCTACGAAAACAAAACAATTATAATAAAAAAAAAAAAAAAAGGTAAAAATTATATTACAGCTCATGTAAATAGAATTAAAATAATAAAGAAACTTAGTATTATTGGACATACGTATGCAAAAATAATGTCAAAAACAAAATTTTCTATGAAAGGTTAGATTAAGTAGAAAAGTGGAAAATTCCTGGTGTGTAGATTCATCCTAGGCAGGGTTGCACTAGTTTGTTTTGTTTAGTTTGGTTTGACAATATGTCAACCCTTTGCGTCATTTATGCTATCTAATGATTTGGTAGCCTTTAGCTGACATATAAGTGATAGGTCCTCTTTAAAATTTTTCGATAAAGGCCAATTTTTAGAGGTATAAAAGTAAGATGTGCAGCTTGTTTTTTTTCAAAAAGATCCTTAACAGTTTTTTTTTCTTTATATAAACTATCCTTCATCACTACAAAATCAAAATGTGTTTAATTGTGAGTGAGTTTTGACAGGATATATAAAAAGTATAATCTATTTTCTCAAGAGATATGAATGGGTTAAATGTGTATGGCCCATTTTTATTCTTGCTAGTGTATATATATATATATATATATATATATATATATATATATATATATATGCCAGTGGCATTCAGCCTAGGTGGGCTGAACTGGCTTCCCTCAAAGAAAGAAGTTTCATGGGAATATCAAGTTCATAAGGAGTCCTCACTTGCATGTATATCCTGTTTAGTTGCAGATGACAATGTTAGGTTTTTGCAGTTCTTGCAGGAAAGTGTTGAAGTCCTTCTATATACAAGTGTTGGTATTCCTAGTCACCTATCTGGTACTGACCAGGCTCAACGTTGCTTAACTTCAGTGATCTAAAACTTGTTATGTGTAACCCAAAAGGAACTTTTTCATGTTTAAATTATGCAACAATTACTCACACCTGAGAGTATCTCTTCAAAACCATCATTCGCCCATGCATGGGATGATGCATCTGGCATTAGTCTCTCTCTCTGGGATGATGCATCTGCCATTAGTCTCTCTCTCTCTTAGATAGGGTCCCTCCCCCACCAAAAGTTTTGAATCTAATAACTCTCGCACTATCGGCCAAGCTGTAACCTCTGTGTCATCGCTGCAATATTGCATCTCTGTACCTATTATACAAGCACTTTAATGGAATGTGTACTGATGCACTGATAGCACTTGTGTCCCCTCAACATACATACTCATGATTAATCTGACAAACAACAAAATCCCACCCCTCCACTCTAATAGTTTCTTCCATTGGATTGCAGGATTTTGGAATCCCCATCACCTCGTTTCCTGCTTCCCTGCACGCAGAAGTTTACATGTTATGTTTTACTTTATTTTCTATTCAGGTACTATTACAGGTTACATGCATTGCCTTTAGAAACTAAAAAGACTGTTTATTTGTTTTAATTTAAAAAAATAAGAAAAATATATAAAGGGAGCTAACCTGCAGGGCTAGGGTCTCCAGACATGTCACATAGACACATCTACTGTCAGGATTTTGGGATAACATTCGCAGGACAGCAAATTCTCCACAAATGGTTTTCCCACTGCCAGATGGAGCACCAACGAATACATTGTCATCACTGTTGTAAATAGCGTTGAATACTGGAGAGAGAAAAAAATTTAAATATTTGTAATATTAAAATTTTGATAAATACATTTTTATGAAAAAAAAAAATAAATAAAATAAAACAAAAATTTGTATGATGTACATACCTGTGATAAAACTAAAATACATTCCAAAAATCATGTAAATTGATTAAGTAGTTTTATTTTTATAAAGAAAATCATTTTTAAGTGATTAATGAGAATTTGTAGGCATTACAACAAATCTACCAAGTATGAATTATTATTGAGTTTTTTAAAGATATTTTTCAAAATGATGGAAATGTCACCCCTTGGATACTCATAATTAATAATTAATAATTTGATTTTATTATTTAAATATAAAACTATATAATTAATTTACATGGTTTTTGGAATATGATAGGTACATACATTATACAATTTTTTTTTTGTTTTAATATCGGGGAAATTCTTTTAACGTATGGGGAATTCTGGACAAGAGCAACAAAATGAGCTCAAATATAAAAACAACAAATGCAGATTTATTTCACTCAGAGTTTTAAAAATATCAAGATATTTGAAATCTATTACCATAACATGTAAGGAAACAGTTTGTCCGTACGTCCTCACTCCATATTAGCACAGAATTTCAATTCATTATTCAATTCTATCATCTGTCTTGTTTTAGGACATAATCTTTTCGGGTTATTTAAGAAAAATGAAAAACTTTTTTATTGTACCTACTTGTTATGGTATGAAGATTGTATATTCTAAAAATCACAAAAATTTATCAAGTACTTTTTTTTTATTCATAAAAAACAAATTTGCTTTGCCAATTTTTACGAATAAGTGACTGACAAGGACATATTTTACTAAAGAACATAAAGGGAGGTAATCAGTGATTATTTTGACAGTTTCCAGGTGTATTAGGATTGTCTGCATTTGTCCACCGATTTATTGGATACTTTTTTTTCATCTTCATCGAAACAGTAAATTTTGATTTTCTTCAATAAAAAAATAAAACTACTTGATCAAATTACGTGATTTTTGGAATTTTTCATCTTCGTTCTGTGACTGGTACTTGGTACTTACATCACAGACATTTCTGTATTTTATTTAATTCTAAATGCCACCCTAAGTGCCAGTCTAAATAAACATTAGCGTGCCGGGGAGGGGGGGGGGACGACGACCATCAGCTAGAATTGAAACCGAAACTGTAGCATTCAAAGTTGGTGACGTTAGCACTGTACCAATATGACATGCGTATGAACTGATTAAAAATTAAAAATAAACTAAGATGAATGTACAAAATGCATAACGATTTTTTCAATTAGCTAAAGACCCATAAAAGAATGGAGCCACTTAATGTAAGGAGCTAAAAAACTATTTTAAGGTAATAAGTGTTAGATAGAATAGATTCCTCTGCAGAAAATAGCAATTATTTCTCTTTTAAACATCATGCATTGAATGTGAGAACTAAAGGACAAAATAAGGAAAGTGGTAGTGATGAGACTGCTGAAAGTAAATTAATGGTCCAGAGTTGAAGTCTTGGGATTTATCTCTCCATGGTAATTAGCTGGAATACAAATCTATCAAGAAAACCAGCATATTTTGACGTTGTATGGCCCTTGCCTCATACCCTCACTGGCTAGGGTTTTTTGACGATTTTGCGCAATTGCCCAAATGTATCGACACATTAAGGATTTGCATTTTTTTTTAATTTTTGCAATTTTACCGAGAGACTTTAATTATACATTCTCTGAATTCATATTCATAATTTAATAAAACAAAATAATTAATTTTAAAGTATTCAATTTCAAATTTAAAGAAAACAATAAGCTTAATTTTTGCTTATAAATTCTTTTTTAAAATAGTATCATTAAAGTGGTTTTCATTTTGTTAAGTTATTCTCTTTTACTGTAATAATGTTATATTAAAAATATTACAATAATATTTAAAATTAATTGTATACCATAACATTAGGTAAAATATTTTATCCTTTATTTTCCACTTACATGGCTGTTTCTATTTTTTTTTTTTTTTTTACATAGGGGTCAACACTTATCAAGACCTGAAAGCCACTCAAGTGAGTTAATGAGTGTATAGTAGTCACCGAGACAACAGTGTATTAATAGTGGTTGAAATGGGATAGAAATAGATTAGCGGGGAAGAGGGGGGGGAGCTCACCAAGAACTTGTTTACATTGGACTTGAAGATGACTATATTGTAATCAGCTGGAAAGCTGGCCAGCAGAACAGTTCCACAGGCAGGCAGTTCTAGGAAAGAAGCTTGGTTCATGGAATTTGCACTTACATCTAGGCACAAATAGTGAGTGGCGGAAACTGTTGATGGTTGGTATAGCTAGATAAGTGTTTTTTGTGAAAGTTTGACAAGGGGGAACCATAGATTGAAGCTCAGATGTAGGGTAGATTACTCATCTTCAGACTTATTTTTAAAAATACAAGTGGCCTTTCATTATGCTTCAAGAATCGTTAATAATAGACATTAATAAAAGCACTTTTCAAGAACATTTTCTATGTAAAAAATGAATTTCTATCAATTATTATTCAATTAAAATAAAAAAAATGATCAATACCTTGTGTCTGAATTGGATTAAAATAAGGGAATTTTTCATTGTACAAAGCCTCAAAAGAGGCATTTCTCAAAGCTGAGACAGGAAGAGGTTGTAAGTCTAGCAGTTCTGTAGCAGGCGGGTATCTTTCAGGTAGGATCAAATGGCGGAAGGATACAGGAAGTTGAGTTTCAGCACCTGGAAGAAAAAAAGAAAATAGAATTTCAGTAAATTTCAAATAAAAATTATTATAAACTTAACAGAAAATAAATTTACATAAATTTAATTTCAATCTATTCAAATTTAATTCCAATCTATTTTTTTTAAATGCAAAAAAAAAAAATTTAAAGAAAATAGTGTTATTAAAGTTCTGATTTTTTTTAGATGAAGGCTGATTGTTTATATTATTTGTATTGATTGGACTATTGCTCTCGAAACATCAAGATGAGAACAATAGTCTGATTAATGCAAGTAATATAAAATATTGTTAGTCCAGAATATTTAGGAGTTATTTCCCTTGAATCATATTTGAGTTAATTCTTTTTATTCGGAAGTACAAAAAACACTCACTTCACACATGTAAGAGATTCAAAACTAGATTTTTCCCTTATTCTGTATTTGAGCTTCAAACCAGTCAGACATGTTCGACAAATAGAAAGTATTAGCAATATAAGTTTTAAAGTTTAATTTATATGACTCTATAACCAAGTCTATGTAGATAACAAAGTATATCAGTGTATACAGGTGTTTTAGTTCAGTTTTGCCCTGCCGTAAAGTACACTTAGATATATTTTAATTTGTCCAGATTTCGTATATATTATTACTAGGGCTATGACAACAGAATATTCTTATTATTTTGACTCAAGTATATATCCGAAACAGATACAATTAATCAACCGAGAACCATATCACTCTATATAAAAGCATATAAGATATCAACGGATACACACTCGAGAGTCAAAACAATGAAAAGAATATGCTGTTGTCCCAGCCCTAATTATTATAAAGTCATGATTTCAAAAGTGAAAAAATAAGTATTTCGGTGCCATCAGCTAGAATTTAAACTGAAAGCAAAAGTGTAGCATTCAAAGCTGGTGATGTTACCTCTGTACCAATGTGACATGCATATGAACTGATTAAAAATTAAAAATAAACTAAGATGAATGTACAAAATATATAACGATTTTTTCAATTTCAACACATTTTTTGACACCTTAAAAACTATTTTAACCTGCTAAAGACCCATAAAAGAATGGTCCGTAAAAAATCCAATCATTTAAGGCCCCAAGCACCATTCTGGGACTTTTAATTTCAAAAGATAGAGTTTGAAAATATGGAGACAGACATATAACCTTATATATATCATTTATATTATTTTATATATATCATTTATATTATTTTATATATTATCATTTATATTATTTTATATATTATTATTTATATTATTTTATATATTATTATTTATATTATTTTATATATATCATTCATATTAATTTATATATTATCATTTATATTATTTTATATATTATCATTTATATTATTTTATATATTATCATTTATATTATTTTATATATTATTATTTATATTATTTTATATATTATTATTTTTATTATTTTATATATTATTATTTATATTATTTTATATATTATCATTTATATTATTTTATATATTATTATTTATATTATTTTATATATTATTATTTATATTATTTTATATATTATTATTTATATTATTTTATATATTATTATTTATATTATTTTATATATTATTATTTATATTATTTTATATATTATTATTTATATTTTATATATTATTATTTATATTATTTTATATATTATCATTTATATTATTTTATATATTATCATTTATATTATTTTATATATATCATTTATATTATTTTATATATTATTTATATTATTTTATATATTATCATTTATATTATTTTATATATTATTATTTATATTATTTTATATATTATTATTTATATTATTATCATTCATATTATTTTATATATTATCATTTATATTATTTTATATATTATCATTTATATTATTTTATATATTATCATTTATATTATTTTATATATTATCATTTATATTATTTTAGATATTATCATTTATATTATTTTATATATATCATTCATATTATTTTATATATAATTATTTATATTATTCTATATATTATTATTTATATTTTATATATTATTATTTATATTATTTTATATATTATCATTTATATTATTTTATATATTATCATTTATATTATTTTATATATTATCATTTATATTATTTTATATATTATCATTTATATTATTTTATATATTATTATTTATATTTTATATATTATCATTTATATTATTTTATATATTATCATTTATATTATTTTATATATTATCATTTATATTATTTTATATATTATCATTTATATTATTTTATATATTATTATTTATATTTTATATATTATCATTTATATTATTTTATATATTATCATTTATATTATTTAATATATTATCATTTATATTATTTTATATATTATCATTTATATTATTTTATATATTATCATTTATATTATTTTATATATTATTATTTATATTATTTTATATATTATTATTTATATTATTTTATATATTATCATTTATATTATTTTATATATTATCATTTATATTATTTTATATATTATCATTTATATTATTTTATATATTATCATTTATATTATTTTATATATCATTATTTATATTATTTTATATATTATCATTTATATTATTTTATATATTATCATTTATATTATTTTATATATTATCATTTATATTATTTTAGATATTATCATTTATATTATTTTATATATAATTATTTATATTATTCTATATATTATTATTTATATTTTATATATTATTATTTATATTATTTTATATATTATCATTTATATTATTTTATATATTATCATTTATATTATTTTATATATTATCATTTATATTATTTTATATATTATCATTTATATTATTTTATATATTATTATTTATATTATTTTATATATTATCATTTATATTATTTTATATATTATCATTTATATTATTTTATATATTATCATTTATATTATTTTATATATTATCATTTATATTATTTTATATATTATCATTTATATTATTTTATATATTATCATTTATATTATTTTATATATTATCATTTATATTATTTTATATATTATTATTTATATTATTTTATATATTATCATTTATATTATTTTATATATTATCATTTATATTATTTTATATATTATCATTTATATTATTTTATATATTATCATTTATATTATTTTATATATTATCATTTATATTATTTTATATATTATCATTTATATTATTTTATATATTATCATTTATATGATTTTATATATTATTATTTATATTTTATATATTATCATTTATATTATTTTATATATTATTATTTATATTATTTTATATATTATCATTTATATTATTTTATATATTATCATTTATATTATTTAATATATTATCATTTATATTATTTTATATATTATTATTTATATTTTATATATTATCATTTATATTATTTTATATATTATCATTTATATTATTTTATATATTATTATTTATATTTTATATATTATTATTTATATTATTTTATATATTATCATTTATATTATTTTATATATTATCATTTATATTATTTTATATATTATCATTTATATTATTTTATATATTATCATTTATATTATTTTATATATTATCATTTATATTATTTTATATATTATTATTTATATTATTTTATATATTATCATTTATATTATTTTATATATTATCATTTATATTATTTTATATATTATTATTTATATTTTATATATTATCATTTATATTATTTTATATATTATTATTTATATTATTTTATATATTATCATTTATATTATTTTATATATTATCATTTATATTATTTTATATATTATCATTTATATTATTTTAGATATTATCATTTATATTATTTTATATATATCATTCATATTATTTTATATATAATTATTTATATTATTCTATATATTATTATTTATATTTTATATATTATTATTTATATTATTTTATATATTATCATTTATATTATTTTATATATTATCATTTATATTATTTTATATATTATCATTTATATTATTTTATATATTATCATTTATATTATTTTATATATTATCATTTATATTATTTTATATATTATTTATATTTTATATATTATCATTTATATTATTTTATATATTATCATTTATATTATTTTATATATTATCATTTATATTATTTTATATATTATTATTTATATTATTTTATATATTATCATTTATATTATTTTATATATCATTATTTATATTATTTTATATATTATCATTTATATTATTTTATATATTATCATTTATATTATTTTAGATATTATCATTTATATTATTTTATATATTATCATTTATATTATTTTATATATTATCATTTATATTATTTTATATATCATTATTTATATTATTTTATATATTATCATTTATATTATTTTATATATTATCATTTATATTATTTTAGATATTATCATTTATATTATTTTATATATATCATTCATATTATTTTATATATAATTATTTATATTATTTTATATATTATTATTTATATTTTATATATTACTATTTATATTTTATATATTACTATTTATATTTTATATATTACTATTTATATTTTATATATTATTATTTATATTATTTTATATATTATCATTTATATTATTTTATATATTATCATTTATATTATTTTATATATTATCATTTATATTATTTTATATATTATCATTTATATTATTTTATATATTATCATTTATATTATTTTATATATTATCATTTATATTATTTTATATATTATCATTTATATTATTTTATATATTATTATTTATATTATTTTATATATTATCATTTATATTATTTTATATATTATTATTTATATTATTTTATATATTATCATTTATATTATTTTATATATATCATTCATATTATTTTATATATATCATTCATATTATTTTATATATTATCATTTATATTATTTTATATATTATTATTTATATTATTTTATATATTATTATTTATATTATTATCATTCATATTATTTTATATATTATTATTTATATTATTTTATATATTATCATTTATATTATTATATATATTTTCATTTATATTATTTTATATATTATTATTTATATTTTATATATTATTATTTATATTATTTTATATATTATCATTTATATTATTTTATATATTATCAATTATATTATTTTATATATTATTTATATTATTTTATATATTATCATTTATATTATTTTATATATCATTTATATTATTTTATATATTATTATTTATATTATTTTATATATTATCATTCATATTATTTTATATATTATCATTTATATTATTTTATATTATTATTTATATTATTTTATATATTATTATTTATATTATTTTATATATTATTATTTATATTATTTTATATATTATTATTTATATTATTTTATATATTATTATTTATATATTATTTATATTATTTTATATATTATCATTTATATTATTTTATATATTATCATTTATATTATTTTATATATTATTATTTATATTATTTTATATATTATTATTTATATTATTTCATATATTATCATTTATATTATTTTATATATTATTTATATTATTTTATATATTATTATTTATATTATTTTATATATTATTATTTATATTACTTTATATATTATTATTTATATTACTTTATATATTATTATTTATATTATTTTATATATATCATTCATATTATTTTATATATTATCATTCATATTATTTTATATATTATCATTTATATTATTTTATATATATCATTTATATTATTTTATATATTATCATTTATATTATTATATATATTTTCATTTATATTATTTTATATATTATTATTTATATTATTTTATATATTATTATTTATATTATTTTATATATTATTATTTATATTTTATATATTATTATTTATATTTTATATATTATTTATATTATTTTATATATTATCATTTATATAATTTTATATATTATCATTTATATTATTTTATATATTATTATTTATATTATTTTATATATTATCATTTATATTATTTTATATATTATCATTTATATTATTTTATATATTATTATTTATATTATTTTATATATTATTATTTATATTATTTTATATATTATTATTTATATTATTTTATATATTACCATTTATATTATTTTATATATTATCATTTATATTATTTTATATATTATTATTTATATATAAATGTAAGTCTACTCCCCAAGCTGCTACAAACACTCATACATTACACATGCTGTGGAGGGGGGTCTTTAGCTTTCAGCCCTTAACCTTCGCACGCTGACCAATTGGAGGTCACTATCACTAAACATCTACATTTCTACCGCGAAGGCATACATTATTTTATTCTTACCCAGGTAGATACTTACTAACTATGGTCTGAACTTAGATTTAAGGCTATCTACATTACATAGCAATAGCTGCCTCTTCCTTAGTTTTGCAATGATAAATACAAAAACTGAACCGATACTCTGTAATTCAAAATACAACTTCATGATTTATAAACGAAAGCTGAAGATATCTTCATTAGAAGTGGAAACATACTTAATACTTACAACCTCCATATACTCGCATCTGCTGGAAATCTGCCCATATATCTATTTACTTTATTATACATACTGAACACGGCATAGCTTATAATTTTACTTCCAATTTATACCTGTAGTGTACTTCATATAAAAAATGACGTTACTTGTATCTGACAGCATAGATACAGCACTTAACGCTCATGCCATCTAAAATACCCAGAGCTTGGGCAACCACATCTTTAGTAAATTCTTAATATCAAGCCATTCTGTAACGCGTTATCCTATTCCTAAGCCAACATATAAATAGAAAAGATAAAATAAAAAAAGATAAAATAAAATAAAATAAAAAAATTTCTAAAGTTAAAGGGAAAATATTAAACCATATCTTAATTCCTTCCAACTAACCTGTTGCAAATATAGCTGCTTCCATTGCATGAACTTTTACTCACCCTCTCCTCCAGTAACAATGTAATAGCAATGTCTCTTAATCAATTTGAGGAGTGTAATTTCTCAGTAGACATAACATTTACATACTAACCCAGTAAGATTAATAACCCACGCGGGGTTGCAGAAATACCTGGATTAGGACCAGGCGCGGGGTAAACCCTCTCGGTGCTGATGGACTCATAGATCTTCCCAGGTTATCCGTCTAGGAGAAGGAAAACTCTGAAGCTAAACCTAAGGGGAGGGAGGCCCCTCCAGTCTTGGATGACATCCTTCCTAGAGTCGATGACTCGAACAAATTACCGGTCTGCAAACCTAAACTGCTTAAGGAGTAGATAGGCACTGTCTATCGCCCGGCTTCCATGCTCTTGTGCCTATTAGCCAGGCGTAGAGGTCGAAGCACAGGGATTCGACAGAAATACTCAGTGGTCGATCTTATTTTCTGAACGTCATTTTCCCCCTCTCCCAACACATTCCATCCCCCTCTAAACTGGGCACTTGGGAGTGCTTGAACACCAAAATGCCAGTACAAGTAGATTGGGTTGGCCATCGTCTGATGGGTTGAGGGTACCGGATTGACAGTTCCTGGCTGCTGTACCCGACTGGTAGTACAGGGCCCTAACTCATTGGTAGCGCTTGGAGCGCCTGCTCCATCAACAGTGGAATAATATGGAGATGTTTGTAGTGCCATGTCGCACATGGAAAGGGACCCTGCACTCATCTCCGGGGGGCTTTCCTGAGGCCACAGTCCTAGTAGATGGAAGGTCAGCTGATGGCCTACTTGTGTTGCATGCCTGGTGTTCTCCATAATCACTTGCTCAGCACCCCTTACCTAAACTGAAAAAAATGACAGTACAATCTAAAATTACACTTAAACCAGGACAAAACTCAAAGAAAATCGAATTGCCTCCTCCCTTGAGGCTTGCAGTTACAGACATCCGTAGGCTTAGAACTAATTTAGCTGATGTTGAAGCATTTCTCCTAACAAATACTAAGTGAGACTAACCTACACTCCTCCATCCCCTCTAACTACTTTAACATGTTCGGATATCTCCCACTCTGCCGTAAGGACTCTGAAAGACATATACACGGGCTGGATGTCTGTATTTGAAATAACCTCCCCTTGACTAGAGAAAGAAAACTAGAATTGGACGATCAAGCCTTTATGTGCTTTAGACTTAACATGCAGCATAACGTTAGTGTTACAATAACAGAAGTCTGTTCTTGTAAGTGAGTAAATATGAAATAGGATAGTCAAGGATTCAAACTTGCAAAGCTAGATTTGGAATTGAGAATTCCAATCATAAGTTAAAATAAATACAGAATGTTATTGAAAATAAGGAATGTGGAATCGCAATTGTTTACCTCACACGAAATAGTTAAATATCTGTTTATTGGAAAAGGAATGTAATGATGAAATTTGTTTCTGTTATAAAAACGAAAATTAAAATAAGGAATTTAATCGTCAATTGAAATTGTAAACATATTTTGTAAAGAGGTTACTCGGAAAATAGGTTACTGAACTTGTGGGGTCATGTCAGTGCGAGATGTTTTGCAACGTGACGCATGTTAAGGCAACGTGCTCGATGAGCACATGTTTAATCATGCGATGACGTGACGAGTTCTCAATATAGGTAGAGTTTTAGATGCAGTCTAGAGAAAGAGGGGAGAGAGAGCCGAGAGCTGACACCAAACCTTGGAAGCGAAGGTTAGAGAAGAAAAGAAACTTTGAATTCCTCGAGCGAAATCAGGACCAGTCATGAAATAAAGGACGTCATCATGTGTTTTTGTATCAGCGTCTCCGTGTTGTTATTCAACGAGAAAAGGTATTGTCCATTTATGTTATAAGAACCTTTAATAAAATCATCATCTAAAAAATATGTGTTAGAAAGTATGTGTAAAAGTATTAATGTTATAGAAACACTCCCGTTAACACAACTGTCAAAAGTATAAACGCATTATCTCTTGGTCTATCTATATATCAAATCTCCTCTCATTGCGTATTACAAGCCGTTGGCTCTCTTGTATTAACATGTACCACAAACAGGAACATCTTAAGACATATGAACACTCAACACCTGAACACTCCTAAGACTGTCTCTAGATATCACACTAAGACTTTCTAATACTAACATGAACAACAATACAAATATATATGCCATCTTAATAATAACACCCACCACGTAACATTAGTTACTTCTATTTTCTCTACCGCTCTCTCTCGACTCAGGACTGTACCCTAATAAACAAAGTCTCTGACAGCATAGATACAGCACTTTCCCTCGACACTAGCGCACAATTTGGAGACTTCAATCTCCACCACAACAACTGGCTTGGATTTTCTACTTACACAGACGAAGCTGGTAGCACAACACATAGCTTCTCTATAACTCATTCCCTATGGTTATGTTTCCAACCCGTTTCCCTGACCAGCAAGAACAACAAGCATCACTTCTAGATCTGTTTCTGACCACAATTCTTGATGACTGTGTTGCGAATGCTCACAACCGACTTGGGAATGCTGATCATGTAGTGATAATAGTTAAAATTGCCCTAAACTCTAGAGCCAAAATGGAAGAGCCATTGGTCAAAACAATGAGATATTATAAAAAGGCTGACTGGGAAGCCATCAGGGATCTCATCAGAGACGCCCCATGGCGAAATATCTTTTCACTTCCTGCTGAACAGTGCGCAAATGAGACCACTGAATGGTTCAAAACAGCAATTGAAGCACATGTTCCCACGCAGAAATTTTATAGCAACCCCATTCTCCCCAATGGTTTATTTCCACATGTGCAGCTGCCATCGCGCAAAGGCAGCACGCGTACCGCAGATTTAACCGATATAAATCCAATTCAAACAGACAGAAGTATATAGAAGCCAGAAGTAACTGTAAGAAAGAAATAGCGACAGCTAAGAGAGAATTTACTGAAACCACCGAAAAACGCATCAAAGCATAGAAATTAGGAACCCTGGAAAATCTACAACGGTGTAGTAAATAATGGGCAATGAACAATTCCCCTACTATCCAACAATCATGAAAATGTTTGCTCAGCAACCGAGAAGGCTAACATGCTTGCCAGTCAGTTTGCCTCCAACTCCACACTGGACCCTGCTAGCCACTCTTTCCCGGACTTTCTTTTGCAGAGAGACGCCACACTTGACAATTTGAAAATCACCCCTTCTCAGGTGCATGCTATCATAAAAAATCTTGACACTTCAAAAGCATGTGGACCTGATCTCATCCCGGCTGTGTTATTAAAAAAGTGCTCAGCCAAAGTAGCTCCAATCCTCTCCAAACTTTACAACAAATGCCTCAATGAATCTTGCTTTCCTGGCTGCTGGAAAACTGCTTCTATGGTACCAGTTTTCAAGAATTCTGGCGAAAGAACTATCACCCCATTAGGATCCTCCATTTTTTGCCAAAATATTTGAGTCCATAATTAACCAAGCTCTAGTCAATCACCTTACAGATGCTAAACTATTGATCGACCAACAATATGGATTTAGGCAAGCCTGTTCCACAGCAGACATTCTAACTGTAATCTGCGAGCATATATACCATTCACTTGACAAAGCAGGGGAGGGTAGAGCGGTAGTTCTAGATATATCTAAGGCTTTTGACAGGGTAGGGCATGAAGGTCTTCTCAGGAAAATCAGATCATACGGTATCACTGGAAGAATGCTTAACATAATTAAATCCTTCTTAGATAAGAGAAAAATCCAGGTTGTCCTCGATGGTTGTACATCTATATGATAGAAATGTGGAGTGCCTCAGAGGTCTAGCCTTGGACCTCTATTGTTCCTAATATTCATTAATGACCTCCCCGACAAAATTACCTCTGAGATGAGTATATATGCTGATGACACCACACTCTATAACAGACACCACAAGAAAACAAATGAACACATATCTAAAGAAATGGCAAAAACACTAGAGGATGACCTCCAATCTGTAGTGGAATGGGGACAAAAATGGATGGTCACATTCAATGCTGCCAAGACTAAACTTGTTTCCTTCAATAACTACAAGAAACCTTCTCTACCACCAATAGCAATGGTCAAAGACTCTTTATCAGAAAGCACATCTTTTAAACTCCTCGGCTTAACGTTCACAGGAAACATGAGTTGGAACAATTACATTGAAAGCATTGCCAGGACTGCTGCGAAAAAGGTAAGTTCTCTCTACCATGCTAGAAAGCTACTAATGCCCGAAAGTATCCTGTACCTCTATAAGGCCACCATTCGCCCATGTATGGAGTATTGTCATATTTGGGCTGGTGCATCTGCTACTAGTCTCTCACTCCTTGACAAGGTTCAAAAATGAGTTGCCAATCTGATAGTTCCTTAACTGTCATCCAAACTTCAGCCTTTGTCCCATCGACATAATGTAGCATCTCTCTGCCTGTTCTACAAGTACTTTAACGGTGAATGTTCTGACAAACTGCAAGCACTTGTACCCCCTCTACATAAATACCTCCGACAAGCAGTAAAATCCCACCCCTTCACAGTAGAGATCCCTGGATGTAAGAAAGCCTTCTATGGCAGTAGTTTCTTCCCCAGAACCGCTAGACTCTGGAATTTCATTCCCGGTCTCTGCTTCCCCAACTGTACTGACATGCAGAAGTTCAAGTGTAACGTTAACCGACATCTTGCTGCCCAACTCTCCACCTAGTACCCCTGTACCCTGTGTCCCTAATAGTACTCCCCTACATCAAAGTGGCAATGTGCCTTGTTTGGGGTGAAAATGTAATTAAAAAAAATATAAATAAAAAAATTTAAAAAATTAATTAAAATCGGATTTGAAGTTTATTTTGGTGGGGAGGACGGTTTGTCCAAATGGGTAAATTAGAAGTAAGGTATGTAGATATTCAGCATATGAATGGTAATAGAGATTCGAGACCATTTCCAGTGTTTTCCCAGAGAATTTTACACATATGATATAAATTTCAATAAAATTGGATATATTTGAAATTCATAGCTTAAGGGTGAATTTAGAGAGTTGTGAACACTTTCGTAAATTTTACATAAGAATACCCTTTTAAATTTTATGTAGATGTTAGAGTGCTTATTCAGATTATCACTTATGGTGTTATTTAAAATTAAAGAAAATACAGAAAAGTCTGTATGATGTACGTACCAGTCACGGGATGAAGATGAAAAATTCTCAAAATAATTTGATCAAATAGTTTTTTTTTTTTGTTCAAGAAAATCAAATTTTACTCTGCTTCAATGAGGGTGACAAAAACGATCAATGTATTCGTGGACAAGAGCAGACAACCCTAATGCATGTGGAAACTGTAAAAATGATCACTGATTACCTCTCCTTATGTTCTCTAGTAAAACATAGCCCCATCTGTCACTTATCAGTAAAAAACATCAAATTTGTTTTTCGAAAATAATAATAATAA
The DNA here is from genome assembly GCF_053919585.1 of Euprymna scolopes. Taxonomy (NCBI): domain Eukaryota; kingdom Metazoa; phylum Mollusca; class Cephalopoda; order Sepiida; family Sepiolidae; genus Euprymna; species Euprymna scolopes. The sequence goes on along the minus strand of NC_136489.1, from coordinate 21,843,171 downwards.
TAATAATAAACTACTTGATCAAATTTTATGATTTTTGAAAAATAAAATCTTCATTCCATGACAAGTAGGAAAAATATAAAAGTTTTTTTCATTTTTGTTTATCACTATAATTGCTAATGTCAATAAGCACCGTGGATTCTCGAACGTTTCTTTTTATAGGGAACACACATTAGTTTGAATTACCTACGAGACACTATCCTTGCGTATCTTTAGTCTCTATGTACAAGCGTTTGTCAGATTGTCCTGACATGAGTATACAAGAAAACTGTGCTCAAATATTTAAATTTATTTGAAGCCCAAAACAAGATACCCTGAATACAGCCATACCCTAGCTCATATGAGGAATGGCACACTTTTTAGTGATGTTCAAGCCAATAAGAGCATTTAGCTGGATACTTCACCAGACCAGATGAGTTTTTGTCCTGGAATCCAGTAAAATTCAGAAGTGACCACAATAAAGAGATTAATTCAAATAAAGAAAACTATGAAATTGTTTATATCAAGGAGAAACTAAGATGCAACTCAGAGCAAATAATGGAGTTACATTTTGTCGTTCTTTTTAATCACTGCCATTATTACAACCACAAAAACAAAAATGGACGTTTTTGTAACTGCTACTGCACAGAAAGATGATACAACCATTTTAGCTATGTACAACGTTTCAATAAGATGGCTGGTGTTTTCTGCCAAAAAGATGATTAAAAAAATATTCACAATGCCTCCCCCCTCCCGGTAACGACTACTACAAAACCCGAAAGTAATATAAAACAATAAAAAGAAAACAAAAACAAAAAAAACGAGAAAAATTGCCCTTACCAATCCACCGATCAGAAATTACTTTGATGAAGTACTGTGGAGGGAGAGGTTCAAAAACAGGTACAAAGAATTTTACAATATGTTCGTCCTGGTTGAATTTGCTGGAAAAAAGAAAAGGAATACAAAAGATAGTAGTTAAAAATATATTCTGAGTTTATTTTTTAAAATCTCATTTATAATTGTTGTATGTGCATATAAGAAAACGTTCCATTTGCATATGCGTATAAAGAGGATACGGATAATGTTTGTTTGTTAACTTCATACTTTTTTTTACTTGTTATTTTTGTTTTAATGAAAACAGTGGTTTTTATTTATTTATTTTTTTTCTTTTCAGAATGATTTTAACAGAACAAATTTTGAACCTCTATATTTATGAAAGAGACATGGAGATGGTACAAAAGACCAAAAAGGGATTGAAACATAGTTGCCTTTTGGCTAAGATTGCCAAAAGAAATATTTCTGCATCACCATCTTTGTGTCATGCTTCCAAGGCATCGAGATGGTGACACAAGCACTCAGACGTTACGAAATGATCACCAGCCTCAGCAAATCAATTGGCCTTGTGGTAGGTACCGTGAGCAGTATCACTACAGTCCTGGTTCCTTTCTGTTGGACAAATTGCTCGATTTGAATCTTCAGCATGTTCGGACTTGGCCTCCAGTTCGAGAGGAATTAGTTCGTGGTATATTCAAAGGTCGAAGCGCTGGTTAAGTCTTAGCTTTGAAGGATAAATGTTCGTTAAAGGATAGAGCTGAGCCATGCACCACTTATATCCTCTCATTATTTATCAACTGGTTATACTTTCCCTGCCTGCAAACTGTTGAAAGGTTCTCGGACCCTTCTATGATCGCTTTTCTGGGACAGGAAGAGACACTGGGTTCACAAATATGTCTATATTTAATGTTGATATAAAAGAGGATTGGTAGTGCAAAAGAGGATTAAAATTAATCAAAAGATCCAGAAATTAAAAAAAAAAAAAAAAAAAAAAAAAAAAAAAAGGTATTAAATTCAAACAAATTTTGTGGGGAAAATTTACATTCAATGATGATGGAATGATTCCAATATTTTTCCCAGATTTCAATAAAAGTACCAATTTTTTTTCCCAGATTTCAATAAAAGTACATTCCTGATTCTGATAGAATTATTGATTCCGATTCTTTTAAAATCTCTACACATTTTGGTTTAAAAGGTGGTGTTCTTTTCTTTTTTACTTTTTGATAAAACCCATGTAATATGTGCATATATTTTTGCAAATGTTAACATACACTTGTAGGGGATGGAAGTGATCTACAAATTTTACTGCCAGTTTAAACTAAAAAAATATTTATCATTTTATCATTAGTATCAGCAATAGAAAATTAAATCTTAAAAAAAAAAAAAAATAAAAGAATCGTTTTTGGCATCGGAAAATATAAACAAATTTTTCTGATTCCAATATCAATTCCGATACCCCAAACAATTACAATTTTTATGATTCCTGATTCTAATTAATCAGCTCAACACTAGAAAAAAATAATCACCAGATCAAAAAGGTACAGAAACTTATCTAATAATGTGCAGATAAACAAATGCAAATCTAAAACCTTGACACTTCAAAAAAATGTGGACCCGATCTCATCCCAGCTGTGCTATTTAAAAAGTGCTCAGCTGAAGTAGCTCCAGTTCTCTCCAAACTCTAATACAAATGCCTTAATGAATCTTGCTTTCCGGACTGCTGGAAAACTGCTTCTGTGGTACCAGTATTCAAGAATTCTGGCGAAAGAACTGACCATTCAAACTATCGCCCCATTAGCCTCCTCCCACTTTTCGCCAAAATATTTGAGACCATAATTAACCATGCTCTAGTCCATCACCTTACAGATGCTAAACTTCTGACTGACAAACAATATGGACAAAGGTGAGGGCAGAGCGGTAGTTCTAGATATATCTAAGGCTTTTGATAGGGTATGGCATGCGGGTCTCCTCAGGAAAATTAGATCATACGGTATCACTGGTAGAATACTTAACATAATTAAATCCTTCTTAGAGAAGAGAAAAATCCAGGTTGTCCTCGACGGTCGTACACCTAAACAATATGATATAAATGTGGGAGTGCCTCAGGGGTCTAGCCTTGGACCTCTATTGTTCCTAATATTCATTAATGACCTCCCCGACAAAATTACCTCTGAGATGGGTATATATGCTGATGACATCACACTCTATAACAGGCATGACAGGAAAACAAATGAACACATATCTAAAGAAATGGCAAAAACACTAGAGGATGACCTCCAATCTGTAGTGGAATGGGGACAAAAATGGATGGTCACATTCAATGCTACCAAGACTAAACTTGTTTCCTTCAATAACTACAAGAAACCTTCTCTGCCACCAATAGCAATGGACAGTGACTCTTTATCTGAGAGTACATCTTTCAAACTGCTGGGCTTAACGTTCACAGGAAAGATGAGTTGGAACAATTATATTGAAAGCATTGCCAGGGCCGCTGTGAAGAAAGTTTTCTCTACCGTGCTAGAAAACTACTAACACCCAAAAGTATCCTGTACCTTTATAAGGCCACCATTCGCCCATGTATGGAGTATTGCTGTCACATTTGGGCTGGTGCATCTGCTACTAGTCTCTCACTCCTAGACAAGGTTCAAAATAGAGTCGCCAATTTGATAGGCCCTAAACTGGCATCTAAGCTTTAGCCTCTGTCCCATCGACGAAATGTTGGATCCTTCTGCCTGTTTTACAAGTATTTTAATGGTGAATGCTCTGACGAACTGCAGACACTTGTGCCCCCACAATGTATACACCCTCGACAAACCCGACAGGCAGCTAATTCTCACTCCCACACAGTAGAGATCCCTAGATGTAAAAGATCTTTCTACTCCAGTAGTTTATTCCCCAGAACCGCTAGACTCTGGAATTCCATTCCAGGTCCCTGCTTCCCCAACTGTACTGACATGCAGAAGTTCAAGTGTAACATGAACCGAATTCTTGCTGCCCAAATCCCTACATAGTACCCCAGTAGTTGTTGCCCCTGATAGTAGCCTCCTACACCAAAGTGGCAATGTGTCTTGTTTGGGGTGAAAATGAAGACCCCCCCCCCCCCAAAAAAAATAAACAAAACAAAACTCACCTTTTTAATAAGAAATACTCATGATGCAGGACGACTTCACTGTCGACATCTTCAATTAATATCCAAAATGCCTAAAATAATTAAACAAAAACAAGTTTTATCAAATACTTAAGAAAAATAACTTCCAAACAAGATTATATGTTAAGTAAGCAGAATTTGGTGTGGTTTCATCTTCGAAGTCAGCTTGAACGTCAACAGCAACATGTACCTGCCTGTGCTGGAGAGTGTGGCGATCCTCTGGTGCTATCAGGTGGTTGCTGGTAAACCCTGGATGTGGCAGCAGGACTTGGCACCGACCCACAAGTCCAAAGAGACCTAGGCTTGGCTTCAGAAGGAGTGCTATGACTTTGTACCCTTCTCTCACTACCTCCTCTTCCCCGACTTGAACCTGCTGGACTACTTCATTTGGTCATATGTCAGGGACATCACCAACATGACCTCCCACAACACTAAAGCCAGCCTAATCACTGCTCTCCGGCAACTATTTGCCAAGCTCCCACCAGTGCTTGTGGAAAAGGTATACTTCCAGTTCTGTATCGAAGCAGTAATTGAGGCTGAAAGCGGCTACATTGAATAGATGTCTGCTCTACTACATAATGAAGTTATCTGAATTGATTTTTTTAATAAAAGTTTTAAAATAAAGCTGTAGTGTCGTTTTTTTAGGACGACAACTTTATAGTTCCACCATATATATATATATATATATATATATATATATATATATATATATATATATATATAAATAATCTGAGATTATTGTTTCCATAACTAATGAAGTTAACAAGGTTAATACAAGAGTGCTCAATACCGAAGTAGAGCAGGGTATACTCTTTATTTGTTTTTACTGCCCATGTAAAAACAAAGTGTATGCATATATATATATATATATATATATATATATATATATATATACACACACATACACTAATGTATATATAACTAAGATACACTGCAATACCAAAAAATAAATACAAGTGATAATTTCACTTAGATAAACATATTTTCACCTTCATGCTACAAAGCAAAATCACAAAATGAATTCAAATTATTCAAGAATACCTTCTACATAAAGTTTGCATAATAATTAAGTAAAAGATAGAAAAATCTCACCTCTGAATGACCGTGAACTTTCTCCTCCCATTGAAAATCTGGTGTGATGGTAAGTTCTACCCTGAGGGTCGATCGAGTAATAGGCTGAATATGCACGGACAATTCTAATTTGGGAAACTGATGAACATATTTATGAATTGTTTTACCCATCTTCGGCATCCGGATGAATTCGCCAATCTCATTGTGATTCAAGTCGTACAAGCGGTCAAATGGGAAATTCTTCTTCTCTATTTTCTTGATAACTTCTTCAGGAATTTTTCGGAACTGTCGTAGCGGACTCATGGATTGCCACCTGAAAATACAGATATGCATGTTATTTCTAAAGATAGAATAAAAAGCTTGTTTTGTGAGAAAAATAATGTCCAGGATCATCTATGCCCATAAGCCCGTAGCTAGAGACTGGCCAGATGTTATCTTCAATGAATATCTCGAGCAGGGAACCTCTATACAGTCGGATGGGAACCACCAACAAAAGGCCAGAGTCAGTGAAAAAATTCCATAATCAAGCCAAATAGGAGTTGAACATTTGAAGCGAGCAGTTGGTTTTTGAGAGAGTTACTGGGCAGTTGGCTTTACTCAAGGGCTGCAAGTAGTTCAGACAGTGTTTCCCCGGGTTAGTTAGGCTGCTAGGGGTGAGGGCGGGGCTCTTGGATGAAGGACTGTGTCAAAGGGACTTGTCAGTTTCAGTCTGGTCAGGCAAATCATCTCATAATGCAGGTCTGTCATTCAACCTTGAAGAAGCGAGTGCCACGTATCCAAAATTATAAACATCGTTATTTGTATATAGTTTTTATTTTTTTTAAGTAAGAAAATCAAATTTAATGAAAAAGTAAGACATTATTTTGTGATGCGTCATCTATATATCTAGAAAAGTGAACGTGTCTGTGTACATTTCCCTACACAATAACTCTGCCAATTTTACAGACTCAAAATTTGATATCCAGGGTACTGAGATTTAGAAAAATCTTTGTGATTGGTTTTTGGTCAGAAATTTGGCTGTTAAGGAGTCAAAGTTCAACGATTTGACCTTTGAGAACTCTATGAAACTCCAACAATTTTGAGTCTAAACACTTGAAATTTTAAATATGGGTTACTTGGACATGGACCTAACTTAATAACTTGATTTGAGCCCAGCACAATAAATGTTAAGGGGTCATAATAGGGGGCAAATTTAAAAAAATATTGACCGTTTATTTATTTTTTAAAAATTTTTTGCTCAACATACACCACCAAACACCTGGGCAACGCCAGGCTGAAATGCTAGTATTTAATGAAGGGATACAGCTCAATTTGAACTACTGATATTTTAAAATCAGTCTTGTAATGGCTACAATGCATTATTAATCTCTAAAAATCATAAAAAATGATTTTATAAAAAAACTAGCATTTCAGCCCGGCTTTGCCCAGGTGTTTGAAGGTGTATATTGAGCAAAAAAGAAAAAAGAAAAAACTGGTAGTAGGAAGGCAGGCTCGAACCCGTACCGCAAAGGAGGAAAAGAACGGGGGGGGGGGGAACTGACGTCTTTGTTGTTACGACCACCGCCAAACAGAAAGTGATGTAGGTTTAAATTAAGGCTAGACAATCGAACGGAGAGGATGACTTTCAAAAAAGCGACCCCCCGCCCTGTAGAAAAGTGCCCAGTTGAAGGTGAAGATATTAATGTTTTTAGCCAATTTTTCAATATTTGTCGTCTGAAAGGTCAAACTTCAAAATGATCCTGATCTTGTAAATACCGTCGTCTCTGTCGAAAGTTTTAGGCAGACATGCAAACAGACATACATACATTTATATATTGGTAACTAAAAGTTTTCGACCTAAACCGATTAAAGAGTTTGCCCTATCTCTGAATACTCTTTATGTAAAATTTCAAATGTTTAGACCAGAAATTGTCTGAGTAATTTGGTAGCGACCGCAGAGGTCACATTTTTTAAAACTTTGACCCCTATTATGACCCCTTAACATTTTATGGTTGGGGCTCAAATCAAGTTATTAAGTTAGATCCATGTCCAAGGAACCTATATCTAAAATTTTAATTGTTTATGCCCAAAATTGGTGGGGGAATTTGGTAGAGTTCTCAAAGGTCAAATCGTTGAACTGACCCATTAACAGCCAAATTTCTGGCTGAAAACGGATTACAAAGATTTTCCCAAATCTCAGTACCCTGTATATCAAATTTCAAGTCTGTACACTTAATATTGACAGAGTTATTGCATAGGGAAATGTACACACACACACAAATACACAGACACGTTCACTTTTATAGATATATATACTTGATTAATTTACATGATATTTTGGAATATGACATTTTCATTCCATAACAGGTATGTACATCAAAGGCTTTTTCTGTATTTTGGTTTTATTAATTAGGTTGAATTCTGGATAAGTACCGGAATTCCTTACTAAACTATTTCTCGGTAATCATTATTTATAATTACATAATTTTGAATTATTATTATTTATAATTACATAATTTTGAATTATTATTATTTATAATTACATAATTTTGAATTATTATTATTTATAATTACATAATTTTGAATTATTATTATTTATAATTACATAATTTTGAATTATTATTATTTATAATTACATAATTTTGAATACTAGAGTTACAGTCCTTACACCAGTTGGAGAAAGAATTCTTCAAAATAGTTGCTGGGGTACTGCAGAGAGACATATCAACTTTGCCACTGTACTTGACTATGTGCAAAACTTTTGCTGGTAGGGTGGAGGATATAGGATTCGGTCTACAAAAACAGAAGTCTATGTGTTTCTCCTGGTTGTTATTACCAATCTTGGTTTTATCGTTGATATAGGTCTGCTAATGGAAAAATTGACAAGAACAAGAAGCAGGACTAGTAAATTTACATTGTAATGCAGAACAAAAAAAAAATAAACGAAATACAGTCTTTCAATCAGGTAGATATAATCAAAGTGAAAATGCATGATGGTAGCCAACTTGTTGTAAATTTCAAATATCTTGAATCATGGACTAAGAGCACAGAAAAAAGACTTTGAGATCAGAGAAACACTTGCATGGAGCATATGTGTTGCACATTCGATGACATGAATTCTCTATCGATATAAAAGCCAAGTACGTCCAAGGATGGAGTACTGTTACCACATCTGGGCAGGAACTGCTAAAAACAGCCTACCCTGCCTTGACAGAGTACAAAATAGATTTTGTGGCTTAGTGGGGGATGCCCTTTTCTCTTCCCTGCAACCTCTCTCCCACAGAAGAGACGTTGCGAGCCTGTCTTTGTTTTATCATTATTTCCATGGCAAGTGCTCGTCTGAGCTCCAATCTCTGGTCACCTCTCACTAATCTTTCACGAGAAACACCCATCTAACTGAATCCACTGTCAAAAACTTTCCCCACTCTTTATCTGTGCCTAAATCAAAACGTAGATTCCATGAACAAAGCTTCTTTCTCAGACGTGCACGACTGTGGAACTCTCTTCTGTTTGCCGGTTTCCCACCTGACTACAACTTGGATGTCTTCAAGTCCAACATAAACAAATTCCTGATGAACCGCCCCCTTAAGTAAGACATTTTATCAAATCTCCAATACTAACAATTACTACAATACTATCCCATTGATTACTGTATACGTAATAACCCTTATCCCCATGTGGCTTCCGGGCCTTGATAAGTGATAACCACCATGTAAAAAAAAAAAATTAATGAAAATAGATAGTGAGTTTACGTATATACAACTGTACACTTTATTCAAAACAGCAAAAAAATATTTAGACTTTTTTACAAAAAATATCTTTTGATGAAAAATGCATAAGACATGTTGTTGATCTTTGCTGATCAGGTGTGAACTGAAATTAAATATTTGGTAATTCATGATTGTACAGTTTGTTTTAATAAAGCTGGATAGCACATGGAAGTTTATCTCATTACAGAATCGGTTGCGTGTGTTAAACACACTTGAAGCACGTGGCACACACGTCCTATCGTGTGCCACTCAAGAAAAAGAGAGAAAGAGAAAATTGATATCACAATCTATCGGCTGAAACACACAACAGGGGGTGATAATCGTATAAGTCTCAAAACTGAAAGTGTTGTGTATTGTGTGTCCGTGTGTTCGCTATGCACAAAACACTAATGCATCTCCAAAAATGTCACAAATTGAGAAAAGTATGGTCACCTATGTCATCAATTTTAAAGTTAAATTCTTGTAACCGTTCTATTGTATGGTGGTGATGCATTGTTGCTGGGTTTTTTGGAATCAGATACCACACTTACACACACACACACACATTTGGAGAGTGCTGGGTATCGTATTCCAATTACTGACCGAAATGACGTAAGCTGATTGAAACAAAGTCCATTCAATTTCATATGTAAACAAAGTAACCAACCCACATTTTGACCTCTTACGTCAACAGTCAAACAAAGATACAATGGGAATTTGATCAATATAAACGCATGCACAACAAAGACAGGCAGTGAGAGCCAGACAAGCATACGTGTGTGCTCGCATTTATTTACTGCCACCCTCATCCTCTCTTTCGCACGTACCACTTGTCACAAGCTACATAATAAAAGACAGTTGTTTTATATCAGTTGAGTTGTTGCGTTATAAAAAATATACACTTGTAAGTCTTTGAAAAGTGCAATTGAGAAATTATACATGTTCTTCTATAACCGACTCAAAACAGTGAAACATGGACCGTAACAAAAAAATTAGACGGATGCTTTACATAGATGCTTAGGATAACTCGCAACATATCTTGGAAGAGCCACACCACCAACTACTAACTACATGGAGATTTATCGCTAGTATCATCGACAGCGCAACAGGATGCGACTAGCTGGCCACTGCATGCAGCATCACAGAGGAAGTCAGCAAACTTATTCTCTGGATGCCTTTAGACAGTTGTCTCAATCGAGGCAGAAGAGTCATATTCGTCGACAACCTACTACAGGACACTGGATTTGAGAGTATGTAGGAATTGCAAACAATTATGCAAGTTGTGTGGATTCTGTGCTGAATCACACTGAAAAAAGATGGAGATGATGATGATGAGATAAGTAATTAAGCATCCAAAATCATATGGTATTAAGTGCCACTTAAAAAAAAGACATCAGAAAATGGGTTCAAAGTTTTACTTTATAATCCGTGTATCTCAGGAACTAATAGAGATATTCGTTTAGAGTTTGTTTTAAAATGAAGTATAACACTTAAGCTATCATATCCATGTTGCGATCATCAGATTCTTCACCAACAGCCGCAGTTGCCTGGAAAGGCGGGTTATCTTCCATGTTTTGAAAAAGAGCTTTTTGTTCATCTAGAACATGGAGAGAAGAGTACAAAAGGTGAGCAGAGTGTCAACATCAGTCAGTTTGTATAAGTAGTTTGTATAAGTAGTTTGTATAAGTAGTTTGTATAAGAAGTTTGTATAAGAAGTTTGTATAAGAAGTTTGTATAAGAAGTTTGTATAAGAAGTTTGTATAAGTAGTTTGTATAAGAAGTTTGTATAAGAAGTTTGTATAAGTAGTTTGTATAAGAAGTTTGTATAAGAAGTTTGTATAAGAAGTTTGTATAAGAAGTTTGTATAAGAAGTTTGTATAAGAAGTTTGTATAAGCAGTTTGTATAAGTAGTTTGTATAAGTAGTTTGTATAAGCAGTTTGTATAAGTAGTTTGTATAAGTAGTTTGTATAAGTAGTTTGTATAAGTAGTTTGTATAAGAAGTTTGTATAAGAAGTTTGTATAAGTAGTTTGTATAAGTAGTTTGTATAAGTAGTTTGTATAAGCAGTTTGTATAAGTAGTTTGTATAAGAAGTTTGTATAAGTAGTTTGTATAAGCAGTTTGTATAAGAAGTTTGTATAAGAAGTTTGTATAAGAAGTTTGTATAAGCAGTTTGTATAAGTAGTTTGTATAAGAAGTTTGTATAAGTAGTTTGTAAGTAGTTTGTATAAGTAGTTTGTATAAGAAGTTTGTATAAGCAGTTTGTATAAGCAGTGGGACATAGAAACGAAACCTTCATAAACATTGGATTTTGACCATGTTGTCAGATGTATTCTGTACCTCTAACCTGCGCTCTGTGCTTAGGGAACATAGTAGTATACATAACCCGTTTTCCCTATATATGGCGCTTAATATCATATGATTCTGGGGTCTCAATTCTGGTCTTCACATGTATGGCCCCCTCTAGTTGTAGACCAAATCGTATGTTTTTAAGTCTGATATTAGCATTGGTGGTGACCCATTAATAGAAAAGAAAAAAAAAAAATCACTTCTGAGATTTCATTCAGTTGTAAATATGTAAAATAACTTACATTCTTTTATCCACCATTTTGCAGAGTGTGAGAGCTTTGTCAGCCAACTGGGCCCAACCATGATGCAATACAATTTCAAAGATGGCTCTCATCAAGCGTCCAGCAGATTGAGTAATGAACACCATGTCAGCCATTAAGGCAAACCCTTCCAGCTTCAGCTGGGAAATATAAGCTTGAAGCAAAACATTCACCTAAAAAGAAAGGAAAGAAATAATTCAAACACTGTTTCAGAGAAAATTGCATTTTAAACTTGGTATCATCCCAGTGTTTAGGGTTTTCAAACAAATAACACAAATCATGATCATTGTCTAGAATTCTTCCTATATTAAAAGAAAACAGAACTAAAGAAAAATCTGCATGATATATGTACTTGTGACAAAACGAAAATATCATATTTCAAAACTGATGTAAATCGATCAAGTAGTTTTATTTTTAAATAAGAAAAATCACATTTTATTAGTATCCTAGATGTGATTCTCTCGCCTGCCATTTTGCAAAAAAATTGAAATGGAGGGAGATGACTCAATTATTCATACTTAATAGATTCATGTTTCTTACAAATGGTGATACTCCAAATGCCTTGTTTCTCTAGACCTCAAGGATTGAAACTAGCATATCGCAACTGACTCCTAGGTCAAATAACATTAATTAAATGGAAGGAAAGTGAAGGTATTAGCAGTAAAAGTTTTTAAATTCACTCTAATTTGTTCCAGATTTCTTTAGAGTCATTGGCAGCAGAAAAAAGGACTTGCGACTATGGGAGGGTTAGCTCTTGCAGCTCCCTCTATGACATTAGTAATCAAAACAAAAACTGTTGATTTATTTCTGAAAATCAATGGGCATAATAATCCCTTTTTGTTTGAAAGATTTTGGTGCTCACATTTTTAATGGGTCAAATGAACAAAAGACTGCCATACTGACAAGCTAAAATAATTTACCTGACACAGTTGTTTTCTGTTACTTGTTGCCATTTTAGAGTCTTTTTTGTATTTATGATTTAAAAGGCCAAAAACCTATTAGTTGTTGAAGTACATAGGCAGAGAGGGGAGGGTAATAATAAAATTAATAAATCTGATCAGTTAGTAGCTAAAGTAATAGATAGATATAAAAGTAACCTTTAAATATAAATCCAAGCAATTAGCCTGGTGATTTCCCAACAGGAATTAAACAAATGTTTCTGTGTAGGTTACTTGTTATTTATATGCGGGATATATCATTTCTTACTCGTGTTATTTTACGAGCTCCCTCCCTTTAGTAATATATATATATATATATATATGTTTGATCCCTTTTTTCTCTTCTCCTTTCTTTCCTCCCTGTACATACTTATTTTATGGTAATTGTATATATGGTTTTCTCATTTTCACCTTATTTTTAATTTCTTTCCCCTATTTTCTTTTTTAAAAAAATCAAAATGCCATCATTCGCCCCTGATGGGGATGGCAAAAAATGTCTCGGGTTAAAAAAAAAAAACTCTTCTCCGTCATATATAAATTTTGTACCCCAAATAAACTTTTCCACTATATATATATATATATTCTCCTCTAAAATTAAAAATGCTCTTACACCTTTTTAATTTTCTTGTCTGATGAGATCAGTAATGATTGAAACGGTCTGCACACTGTAGCAAGATAAGATTATATTTACATAAAAAAAAAAAAAGAACTTATGCGTAGATCGTCATTTAATGATTAGATCACTCTCTGACTGACGTTAAAAGCATTTAATAAGAATAAATGTTTAAATTCAACTATATCTCTCGCGGTTGACTGTAGCCTAATGGTTCGGGTCCTCGCTAATGAAGCCAGACATGACTTCTGTTGCCGGGGTAGGAGTCTCTCTCTCGACTTGCGTTAATCATGACACCCTGTACTGATAATTCCAGAAAGGATAAAACATTAGTGTCTGTAGGTATTTAATAATTATCATAGTAAACAATATATATATATATATATATATATATATATATATATATGGGGAGGGGGGGGTACAGAACATTAGAACAATATCTGTATCGTCGGTTTCAAATTCAATCAAAGTGGACCTATAATTGGTTGCCAATGTTGGTAACTCTTATGTTTATCTATGGAAAAAAAATTTAATTTAATTTGAAACCAATGGTACTAATGTTGTTCTGATCTTCTGTAACACAAATACAAATATTATGTTCCTATTTTTTAATTTTCTTCATAATCAAGCACTCTGCTGAGGCTTGCTTCCATTAACCTTACATATACACACACACATTTACCGTTTTATCCAATTCTTTCATTTCATATTGAAATGTCATCAAGCCAGTTTTTTTTCTCCTAATATTTGCATTTTGTATAATCATGGGCCTTCTCCTCTTTTGATGAGAAGCATTTAGCTTCGAAATGCCATGGTCTAATGAGTTTTTTTTTCTCTCAACTTTCCCGTATTGTTCTTATGATATTATAAAGTATTATATAACTTTATTTCTCATCTTTCATTTTAATTATATATATATATATATATATATATATATATTTCTTGTTGATTTTTTGTAACGATAAATATGGTGAAATAGCGGCTTCACATCGAAGCTCATTTTTATTTACTTAGAAAGTCGCCCATTATTAAAAAAATAATATATATATATATATATATATATATATATATATATATATATATATCATGAACATAAAAAAAAGTAAAGTAACGTTACTTATAGACAGGAAGTAAAAAACAAATCATATTTATTTTAAAAAATGTAAAAAAAATGTTTTTAAAATCAAACATTTCTGAAATATTTTAGATGATACATGTTGAAGTGGTGCAAGCAATTCCATACCTTGGCACTGGGTTCCTCAATACTTTCTTTGATAGGAATAGGCACCCGTTCGAGCAATTTGAGAAGTTCAAGTTTTTCCTCCTGAAAATAAACACATCAATATTTGATGAATCATGATAAGATAAAACAACTACTTGTAAAATTATTACATTTCATACATAAAATATGCTTTCTACTTATGAGCTGAGCCCTCTGGTAGTGATATTTCCAATTACTGTAAAGAAATAATATTCTATACAAAGAATAGAGTTCCTTTAGGTTGCCAGTAGCATGGAAAATATCTATATAAAATTGGGTGCTTTTATATTATACAAATGAAAAAATTTTGAATTTCAAGTAAAACAAATGGTACCTACTTAATTGCTATGTCACAAATAGTAACATATCCAAAAATTACAGAAAACGATAAGGTAGAAAAATATTTATTAATGAAAAACTGTTTTCGATGAAGTTTATATGGGGAATAAATTTTGTCCAATATTTTGAATTACATTTATCACATGATGTAAGCAACAGAACTTAATTTTCTCCCCTGTCAACTTATCTCTTTTTTAGTAAGAGTAATATAGTGATTTTGCTTCCCTTTGCAAATTTCTTTTTACATTAATAATTGTTTTTTGGATATGTTACTATTTGAGACCTGAAATTTGCATAGGTATCATTTTTTTCACTTGAAATTCAATTTCTTTTTGTTTGTATAGTATAGAAACACCCCTCCCCCCCAAAAAAAAGAAAGAAAAAAATTCTATAATTTCCGGTAAAGTTGATAACAAATTTCTACACATGTGACTGGGGACGGTGTATGAATGTAATAATCCCTTGACACTTCCTCCTGTTCAACCCACTTAAGATGAATGCTGATGCCGTGCGTACTGGCACTGCCAGTCCATGCAGCCATGAAATAACAAATTTGTTGGTGCAGAAATAAGAAATCTGACACCGTAGATCACAGTTGAACTTGCCTGGCATTTGAATGATAGTCAAGATTGGC
This sequence comes from Euprymna scolopes, assembly GCF_053919585.1. Lineage (NCBI taxonomy): Eukaryota > Metazoa > Mollusca > Cephalopoda > Sepiida > Sepiolidae > Euprymna > Euprymna scolopes. Next base: position 21,828,021 of record NC_136489.1, on the reverse strand, counting down.
TGTTCTTTTTGATTTTTAGTTTCTGCGCCACTGAAGGGACAACAGTGACAAGTAAAATAAGGTTCCTTTGATTAATGATTATCTTCCTCCTACATAACATGAAAGCGCACTCCATTCCCATGTTAAGAATGGCCTTCTTGTTCACTTTACCATGTGTAGTTATCTTGCAAAATGGAACGCTGAAAGAGAAAGTCAAAAGAAGCAGACAATCTTGACTATCGCCAAAATTTGGGTTTGGAATCTCAGAAAAAATACACTTGCTACTTCTAGCCACATAGAAGAGGCGCAATATAAAGAGCCGTCTTTATAATCATTATATAATCAATAGTCGCTTACATATGATAGGTCAGTACTCATTCATCTTTTGACCCGATTTCTGTGACATTGGTGCAGGTTCTACTAACAACTGACAAGAACGGCCGGGAAAAGCTGAACGCTGATCTCAGGCTCGACCGTCAGCTGACGAGAACTGCTAGCAAAAAAAAAAAAAAAAAGATCTCAAAGATTTATTTATTTTTTTTTTAAATGCATTAAAAGTAATTTTTGGGGGGGGTGATGAACGGGGGGAAGGTATTTTTACTTTTTTATTTTTCAAATCATTTCGCTGAGCACTTGATAAGCCAATGAAAATTGGAATTTTGAAATGGAAGCAGACAACTTTCTGAATAAATTTGAGAAATTGATCCAGACGCCCAAAGAAACATTAAGTTATTGCCAAGAGATGAATCTAATAGCCTGGGAATAATATCCTGTTCGCTAATAGGTTCTTTCCCCACGAAAAAAAAAAACAAAAAAATATAAATATATTTCAGCTTATGTTGGAAAAAAAAAATCTGTCAACTGTATTAAAAAAAAAAAAAAAACTTTTGTTACAACAAAAAACAAATTTTATGGCAACTTTTCTTGAAAAAAACCCGAAAATCTTGAAACTTTTCTTGAAAAAAAAAAACAAATATATAAAAATTAAAACAAAACAATATTGATTGAAAATTGAAAAAATGTAAAAAATTAATTTGCAAAAATATATGAATTTTCACATTCACATATTTTTGCAAATATTTCTTCAAAGTCTAAAAAATTAATAAAATTATTAATTAAAATTAAGGTAGTTTTTTTTGCTTATGTTTTATTAATTTTTGTTTTTTCTTTTAATAAATCTTGTTAATTATGTTTCCCGGCGTCTATTTCGAACAGCTTTTTCCAGCAGTTCTTATCAGCTGTTGTTTGAGCCCATACGAACATCACGGAAATTTGTGTAAAAAAATGCAGGAGTATCAATAGGCCTAATCGATAGCCGCTTACATATAAACACCTAATCAGTACTTGCTTGTATAAAAATGTCTAATCAACAGTTATTGGAAGTTGTTATTAAATACTGCCCTCCCCAACTGATATTCTGTTTAGTGCAAGTCCATAACTCCTCGACCCAAGAAAAAACAAAAATAAAGAAAAATTTTAATGGTGTAAATACAAGTTACATAAGAAAATATCATATACCAAAAATTATGTAAATTATTCAGGTAGTTTCATTTAAAAAAAAAAAAAAATCAAATTTTATTACTAAAAGACAGTTGGCGATCTCTCAACGCAATTTCGCAAATACTTTGAAAGACAAGAAAAAGAATTCTAACTCATTCAAACTAAACTTTTGCTGGATTTTAGAAAACCATTCTTAACTTTGAGAGGGATAGACATGGGAAAACCCAAATTCATCACTGGTTAACTTCCTGGTTAAAATCACTCTTCAGAAATAATTTAAAATCAGCCTTGTACATCATCGTTATGCCTACAGATTCCAATTAATCACTTAAAAAAAGAATTTAAAAAAAAAATAAAACTATTTGATAAAATTACCTGACTTTTGGTATACAGTAATTTCTTTCCGTCATGAATACGTATAGCATGAAGATTTTTCTTTTTTTTTTTTTTCTTAGGACTTGCGCCTTTTCTTGACCCTTTGGACCCTGATCCAATTAAGCAATAATTAGCCAAAAAGTAAATAGACAATTAGCAAAATTCTTTGATAGCATATTATTAAAAGGCCGGAATATCGTCGGTGTTGTCTTGTTTAGCTATGTTATCAGCCGTGCGGGGTTAGAAAGATTAAATATGAGAAACAAAACTTGCAGACCCCACCCCCATCCATAGTTTGGGATTAACACAAGAAAAAAAAAGATGCTAAATAAAATATACTGACCTCTCTGACAGTGATGTTTTTAAATTCTGACGACAAAGAAAACACACGGAACAGTTCAATTTCACTGAGGGTTTGTTTCAAAAGTTGGTTATATGTTGCCATCGTCTCATGTGTACAATAATAGTGACTGGCGATGCGTCCAAGTTCAGTTACCTGAATGATTAAAATTGAAAAATTAGTAGCGATTAAGTTAGCTAGCATGAACTTTGACAAGGGTCACATTTAATGCATGTTATAATAACCTTGATCTGCAAATAGAATCATTATCAGAGATGGGCGACGTAAAGTTAAGGTAGGGGTCAAACGCTTTAGACAAAACAGAGTCGATGAAGAATGCCGTTATGTTTTCAAGCGGAGAGAAAACTAAGGTTCTCAGATCAGTCTTTCCATGAAATGAGAACCCACCAATAATGTAGAATAATCTAAATAGAATGTTACCTTAATGTTTGTCTGCATGTGTCACTCATTTCAGTAAGTTAGGAAGAATTAAATAATTAGCAAAAGGAACATAAGTCTCCTCGGTACAATTCTCTACAAATAAAACCTTTTATGAAAACTCTCATTAACATCTCTTTGTGTCCGTTTTCTTCACAAAAGTAAACTTATTTCTATAGCAACCACTAGATTAGGGATCGGCAACTCATTCGACCATGCGGACCAGATTGTTATATAATTATAGGTCGCAGGCCAGACGAAAGATCATTATTGAAAAATTAAGAAAGATTACATATGCAGACCCCAGTCAGTCAGTCAAATTTGTTTTCACTTTATGCATTATGTTTATTTTTATATTTTACACAGAAATGGAGATTATTGAGTTTTGATTTTGTTTTTCCGGTCATAGTATCAAAATTTGGTTGAGTGGATCAGAGGAAGATAACAGCAGGCTTTTTGTTGAATTCAAAAGCCTTGTCTCTCATGTTAAAAATAGAGTCATTGGTCACTGGATTGGGCCGGCAGGGCATAGGTTGCTGACCCTTGTACTAGATAAAACCGTGACGATGGAAAGTACTGACTATAACAGAAGCAGAAAGCACATAATAGACCAGCACGTACACACATGTATTAAGAACATCTTTTATTATTGAAAGCGTTATAAAACGTCAAATGGCTCACCTGAAAGTTTCCAGTTTTCCGATCATATTTCATCAAGTTGTGTTTGTCAAGTAAAGATGCGGCTGAATGGATGAGGTCCTTTCTCCTCTGCTCCAAGACAGCATCATCTTTTTGGGTATCGGGGCCAATACCATAGAGGGAACCAGAACGCAACATCCGAATATAGAGATAGGTGTACCCGAGCCAGTTGATGGCTTCTTTCATATTCTGAACAGTCCCTAAAACCACTTCTGCATTCAGATTATCAGCAAGTTTGGCAATGAATTGACTTTCAATTGGTAACTGGAAGAAAAGAAAGAAAAATGAGTAAATACAATAGAGACAATGGAAATGCTATTTAACATATACTTTATAACATATGCAGATTTTTCAGGAATCGTACAAATACTGATACTTATTCAGAATATGGCCAAATTTCCAGCAACTTTACATCCACAGTCAGATGATGCTGACATGATTAGCCAATCAGCTGCCAGCAGACACTTTTTCATGCAAAGTGTTAAATTCATATAAGCAAGAAAAAAAGTGGTATTTCTTTTAAATCGAAAATTAATTACAGCACAATATATGAACGTCAATGAATATCCTGAAAGACGTCATCGTTTTCTGTTTCTTGCAGACTTATAGCAAAAACAAAAAACAATGCAAAAGGTGCAGAATGATGACCAAAAAGAAGACGTTTACAAGTTTGCATGGCGATACATGATTGTGAAATGCAGAGGAATAAGGACTGACACATTTTTTTTCTCACAATCAAGAATGGCCAGAGATCAAATACTGAAAGTGATGATATACTGATATAGACATTGCAATTGTAAAGAATTTTACCCTCTCCCCTCCATTCCACAAAAAAGACTTAGTGAAAACAAAAACACCTTAACTTTAAAAAAAAAAAAAAAAAAATTATTTATAACAGTTATTTTACGTATGTTTTTGTTATAGAAAAAAAAATTATTTATTAGAACTTGGAGGGGGGGGATTTTTTTTTTTTTTTTTACATATAATTAAACTTATGGTAACTATTTTCTTTCTTGTTTTACAGTTTTATGTCCAGTTTGATTACACTGCCAAATTTTCAATTCATCATCATCTGGTAGTCTTTACATTAATTTTTTCCAGCTGCTTACGTAATCATGCCATGCTATAAATTATATAAAAAACAGACTATATAAATAAATCTATAAAAAAATAGGCTATATAAAATGTAATATATAAATCTAAAAAAAAACAAACAAAAAAAAATGGCTAAATAAATCTATAAAAAAAACAACCATATAAATTTATAAACTATATATAAAAAAAAGACTATATAAATCTATAAAATACTTACTTGTTGGTTCATAAGCGAAAGATAATACTGAAGTTCACTGTGATTTGTGATCATAATTCCTTCTCCTCGTGTGTCATATTGAGGACGGCCTGCTCGTCCAAGCATCTGTTAAAGACAAAAGTTTTTATTCTAATTAATAAAAAAACAAACTTATGATGTGTATGCAAAATGGCCTAGAAAGAAAATGGCTGCCAAGTTCGGGTTTATGTAAAACTCCAAAAAATCCTTACTCCATACACAAATTATGAAGATAATTGTTTGTAAGGAAAGTTGATTTTGCTTAAAAAAAATGAGTCTGAATGACCAAAATCCATCTTTGGAACATTTCTACTTCTAACCATCAATGCACATGGTAAATTACAGATTTCACACTGACAACAATTGGCTATTAACAGATGCTCAACAACCCATTATATCATTTCAAAATTGTCAGTCAGCTTCATAACTAATCGTAATATTGCAATTTCTTTAGTTTGCATGAAATCATTATCATAAACATGTTATTAAATGTTCTTAGAACTCAGTGGCCATTTTCTTTCTGGGTTGTTGTGTCTTTTACACATTACAAAAAAAAAAAAATATATATATATATATATATATATATATATGTAAATATATATGTGACTTTGTCTGTCTGAGAAACAGTCTCTACTATATTCCTCAGTAAATTTTTGATCTACAAACTTGAAACAGGGTGGAATGATAAATTTGTCGCCCTACAAAAGACAACGTGATTCTATTTCCATTTGATGGAAACTGGTTTTCTTTTTTTTTTGTTGCAAACTATCTACTAATCGGCCAGTTGTGTACAAATCCCAAGAGCGATAGGAACCTTCTATCATGTCTGAAAATGACACAATGTTCAACAAGCAAGATCGGAGATGTATCGCTGTACAACTCATGCTGTCTACCGATCCAAGTTATGACAATAGGACCACTGCCCACACGCTCAAAATGCATCACTGGGTTGCCATGACTAACAGGGATATACTTAAGGTGATGAAAACAAAGTTTCCTACCACGGTTGTGGTCTTTGGTGTGGTTTCACATCATGCCACCTAACATCTTCGAAGGTAGCTTGAAAGTAAACACCAAAGTGTACCTGGATGTGTTGAAAAGTTTGGTGATCCCCTGGTGCAATCAGGCGGCTGTGGCAGACGGGTATGGCAGCAGGACTTGGCACTAACCCACAAATCCAAAGAGACCCAAGCTTGGCTTCAGAACGAGTGTTACGACTTTGTACCCGTCTTTGTTTGATCATACATCAAGAACATTACCAACATGGTTTACCACAACACCAAAGCCAGTCTGATTGCCGGCTTCCCGCCGATGCTTGCAGAAAAGTTATGCTCCCAGTTCCAGACTAGTATCAAGGCAGTGATTGAGGCTGAAAGCGGCTACATTGAAGAGATATCAGCTCTACTATATAATCAAGTTACTTGAATTGATTTTTTTAATAAAAGTTGTAACATTGTTTTCTTTAGGACACTTTATTGTTCCACCCTGTACAGGGATTTGGACCTGTGCAACAAATTTGATTTGGTTTTTAGCAGGTAAAAGTAGCTGCTAAGAGGTCAAAATTTTTAAAAAATTGGAGCTTGGCAAGCATAAATCAACTTAAAGCATTCTTCTACGTATGCACAAATATACATTTATATCTTTTACGTTTTTTTGAAAATATTTTTTTTGCGTATATGCATATTCAGACGATGCTGAATGAGGCTGGAGAGCTGTATGTTTTAGTTTTGATTCCAGCTGATAGCACCCAAGTCATTTTTTTTTAAACTTTTAAAATTATTACTATATATTATCAGTAGAGTATTAGCTTTATAATAATAAATACAAAATCTGCATGAATTAAAATATCATATTTAAACATATTTTACAATTGGGCCATACCAATGAGTGTATACTACTATATATTGGGTACAATATAATAATAAAGAATTGACACTATAATAATAAATATACACTGCATAAATTAAAATATTATATTTAAGTGTATTTTACAACCGGGTGGTGTGTGTGTGTGTGTATATATATATATATATATATATATATATATATATATATATATATATAGAGAGAGAGAGAGAGAGAGAGAGATAAAAAGGAACAAATATATACAGGGTGACCCAAAACAACAGAGGACATTCAATTGTTTTTCTGAGCATTTTACAGTCAACGGAGAAAAAAAAGGCCAAAGACCCTAGTGTTTTGATGTGATGTTTAGAATATAATAAACTAGTTATGACCAAAGTTTCATTTCATTCGGACAAAACACTAAGAAACGGGGCCAATTAGAGTTGGGGCCCGTTTTTTTGGGGGGGTCAGCCTGTATATATAATCTGTTAATAACCGTTTTCTCAATTACAGAATTAAGGAGATATTGATGCAATTACATCCTTAGAACACGCAATGAATTCTTGTATTTTTTTTTATTGAAATCGCTCCAGATAAGGCATGAAATCATTTGATATAAGAAGCTAAAAAAACTCTTAAAAATCAAAAACTTGCCAACAATAAGTGTTAGATGGAATAGATTTGCTATTTGTCAGAAACATTGCTCATGGAACACAAAGACTAAAAGACAAAGGGAAGCAAAAGTTACGAGGCTGCCGAAAGTAAACGCAAGGTTCACTTTCTACTTTCCTTATATAAATGAGATCGAGTTGATGCACTTTATTCACCAGAAACAGCCTTAAGGAAAAGAAGAATCTTTGCATATACAGTAGATCCCAAGATACAGCATTAAAAATTAGTAATAAAATACAATACAGTATATAATACACATCTATATAATCAAATAACATTATAAATAACACCATAAGGCGGGGCAAATACCATAACCAAGGCCCGGAAAAACATCATATTCCACATCGTAACCTGAAAAAACCCTGTATCCTGGGGTTCTACTGTATAAAATTTGCATCAAAACCAAATATGCCTAGGATCGTAAGTGTTAATTGGCAATTGTTTATATCGTGTGTTACTAGTCTATAACAAGCTGGTGTCTCAAGCATAGAAGTGCATGTCATACATAGTATGATGCGCTGGGCTGAGAATTTAGTTAGAATGGAAGATGACAGGATTCCTAAACAACTGCTCTATGGGGAACTGCAGCATCGTAAATATATGATACAGAAACCAAACAGAGAGTTTAAGTAGCAGAAGTATAAGAGTTTAAAACACCTTAGCATTGTAAACATGCGCTGCACTGCATGTTTTGGTGGTGATATGAATGGCAGACATTGCAGGGGATAGATGCTCAGCCAAAAGAAGAGTGGAGAGGGCACAGAAAATTGAAAATACATCTTTGACTGGAGTCCGACCACAGAAGAGATATTTTCTTTGTTTGAAAATATAAGTATCTCATCTATATAAATAAAACAGTAGATGTACGTACGTACGTGTGTGTGTGTGTGAAAATATTTAACTGATAAACTCTTAAACTACTGCTTACATAACATTGAAATTAACAGGAAATAGTAAGGATGGTTTATAACAAGTAAAATCTTTGTTTGGATGGATGAATAATGCATACAGAAAAATGTCAGCAAATTGAAATGCAAAATGTTCAGTTCAACTGGCTGACATATTTCTATTACTTTTGCACATGCACAAATTCAATCTTTTTTATCTATCTGTTGATAGCTCAAATGGTAGGAACATGGCTGGAGCACTAAATGTTTTGGTTTTGATTCTAGTTAATGGTAACAAAGTCATTTTTTTTTTAACTTTTGAAATCTATACTATATATTAGGTACAATATGATATTCAATAGAGAATTGACTGTAATAATGAATATGAAATTTGCATGAATTAAAATATATTTAAGCATTTTACAACTGGGCAACATCAGGCATCCCTACCCCCAACACTAGTCAATAAATATTCCCAAAATTTCAATTTCTTTGGAGTATTTTAAAGAGTTGTCGAAGACATAATATTGGTCCTGCCTCCCATTTGGAACTTTAAACACTTTAGACTAGCATGAAATTTGCTTAATAGTTATTAGCCACCAATCAAGCAATATTCCTTGAATTTCTATTTCTTTTTAGACATTTTTTCTAGAATCAAAATCATTTGATCAAAATTGGAATAAAGATTTGAGTATCTCAAAATTTTAATTTTTAGTTGTGCAAAACTGTTCTATTTGAAGAATTAACTGTTTTTTTTTTTTTAGCTAGGAAGAAATTGTAGTATCTGTTCTAATTCTACATTCTGTTCTTGGTCAGTGAAGGAGAAATACTTCTGATTGAGCCCCCCCCCCCCACCTCCAGAGTCCCATTTTTGAAGAGCTGCATTTAAAAATAAAACTACTTGGTCAATTTACATGAATTTGGGAAAACGATATTCTCATTTCATCACAGGTATATAGATCATAAAGATTTTTCTTTAATTTTGTTTTTTAATATTGGGGAATTTTGAACAAGAACCTAAAGTTTTATAAGTTGCATTTACAAGAAAACTGAATTAATACTTTTAGCTAAAAGATCTTTTGTTTTTAGTGAAATTAACATCGACACGAATCATTTTATAAAATATCTGAACACTTACCTGCATGACATCTAAAGCGCTCAATTCAATCCATCTCCCCTTTTCGGGATTGTAGACCTGAGTTCCCTTAATTATGACTGTATGTGCTGGCAAGTTAACACCCCAAGCCAATGTTGAGGTTGATACCAACACTTGGATGTGACGATCGGCAAACAGATCTTCTACAAGAGCACGATCAACTCTGCAAAGAATACAAAAGAAAAATCCAGTTTTCTTCATCAAATTAAGGAATTATCATCAGATTTGTTTTGATGTCTATTTTACATGCTGGCATGTGTTGGACGGCTTTCACAAATTGACTTCCTAATTAACTTACCGTTGTCAAGGTCTGTTGTATTTGTGCTGTATTAAAAGAATGATGACATACTGAGATTCTTTTTTTAATCTGTTTTTATTTTTTTCACCCCAAACAAGGCACAGTGCAACTAAGGTGCTACTTTGGGACAAGTTTTGTAGGGATTCTATGTAGGGAGTCGGGCATCTAAATGTCTGTTCACATTACACTTGAACTTTTGCATCTAGGGATCTCTACAGTATAGAGGTGGGATTTTGCTGCTTGCGGGAGCTTTTAAATCAATGCTTTGAAATTGTCTGAGCACTTTCCATTAAAGTCCTTATAAAACAGGCACAGAGATGAAACATTTTGGCGGTGGGACAGTGGTTGGTTTGGTCGACAGTGTGGAATGTATTAGGTTCTTTTTTGAACTCTATCTAGACTCGTGGCAGATACACTATCCTAGATGTGACAACAATATTCCATGCATGGGCGAATAGTAGCTTTGTAGAGCTACAGGATATTCTCAGGTGTGAGTAACATTCTAGCAGGGTAGAGGGAGCCCATTTTCCTCGCAGCAGCCTTGGTAATTAGCTCAATGTATTTGTGCCAATTCATGTTGTTTGTGAATGTTAAGCCTAATGAAAATATAACAATATATCTTTATTGTTGGTGATGATGATGACGCTTAATTGTCAGGAGGAAAATGCACATACAGGAATTGATTGGGTTGATTCTTCTCGGGCCGAAATCATCAATAAACACTGATAACCATTTGTGACGACCTCAAACACCTCCTTGGGGCGGCATTGTCATTGTAGCTACACTGCATTTTATTGAGTGATGGTCGTTCCAATGAATTAACCTGACTTTCAAATTGATTACATCTGTGCATACATTTTGTTGAAAATAACCTCTCAAACATCCAACATTTAATTTATTTTTTTGACCATCAATCATGTTGCAGGTGCCTGGTGTCAGGTTCATTATTTTTATTCAATCTGCCTAGGGTGACTGAAGCACTAGACAGTCAGATGGGTACTACAGCTGATCTACAAAACAGCCCGAAACAGAACCTGCAATGTTAAACTTACTTTGTCATTCCTGCATGATGGATAGCAAAACCATATGGTAGCAAGTCTTTCAGTTCCAAATTCTACAAAACAAAACCACAAAAAAAAAAAAAAAAAAAAATAGATAAAAACATTGAAATTAAATAATAAATGAATGAATACATGTGTAATCATTACGATTTCATTAAAACAAGAAATATTACTAATAAAAAAATGAATAACAGAAGTACCTGACATTGCCTGGATGACTTGTGTAAATTTAAAGAGTATAAATTCATATAAATATTCTATTAAAATCTTAAAGAATGTTCTCAATAATTTTATTTTTTTCTGCTTTTCTTTTAAAAATTTTAAAAATAAATTAACAAATCAAAGTGCTGTATTAATCAGTCTTTTTTTCTCATCGATAAAAAGAGAAAGTCTTTCAGATTGCAGTAATTTTTATTTTCATCCCAAAATTATGTTTTTTTTTTCAGTTTTTATTATTTAAAAAAAAGGAATTAATCTGAAGTATTGTAATTGTTCTTATATTACAACCATTTCTCTCATAGGTCATTTAAATAGCAATACACATGGCTGTTAAAACGCTTTTGATAATCACAGATTTCAAGGGGTTTCTGCTAAAATAGTCATATTTTAAAAACCAAAGCACTTTAAGTCTTCAAAATACCACCGTTTTGTTCAGAAATGAATATACTTTCAAATGAATTAGTAAATAATAACATACATTATATATTTTTAGAGTTTTAAGCAAATAAAGTGATAAAAATGTGAACATCATAAAACAGCATTTTCGGTAAGATTTTGTAACGACCCCTCCTGATTTCTAAACATTCGTACCGTGTTTCTGTTAAGAATTTTTTAATGAAATTTGGAAATTAGCCAAAAGAGATGTCATTTTTAATAATTTCGAGTGTCCGAAATTCATTTGACCACTCGTTTTTTTGTTGTGTTAAAAAAAAGATTTCAAAATGACGAGTATTGAAAGTTTTGAAAAAAAAATTTCTTCGGACACTCACTATTAAATAAAACAATCTTTTTACTATGTTTATTCGTTAAAAAGATGATTGGACAGTGTTTTCTCTAGTGGTACGTAGCAATTTAAAAACATAATATCCGAAAAAATCATTATGAATTTGAATCAAGACTTCTGTAGTATTAGTGATAGCAGAATCAGCGATAACATGGCATAAACAGACGTTTGTTTTTGTTGTTTATTTTTATTCCAAATCGATTTTTTTTTTAATTGAAAATTTGGTTATAAACAAAATTCTTACATGTTTAGTTAGAGCTATTTTGGTATCAACCATACAAATATTTAAAAAAATTGGGTAGCAGTAAATTTTAAAATATTTTAACAAGCGAAAATGTGAAATATGATGTTTTGGTTCACGTGTACGAACGGTACACACACTTCTAATTTTCCTCCCTTAAAAAATGTTTTCAGTGAATTATTATTGAATGGAAACTAATCTATCCGATTATTAAAAAAAAAAATAAAATAAAAAAAATAATATTTAAATATTTGTAGGAGGTGCTCAGTTAAAAAATAACAGAGGTAGGGAAAGACATGAAATGTAATTAAAAATCAAAATAACATTAATTCAAAATTTTTAACAATTTGTCAGCTTTAGCACAAATTTGTTTCTTTTTTTATATTTAAATAGAATTTAAATACTTGATATTTTTCCAAGCATCATGTTTTCTGTTAGAGGGACGTCACTTTTTTAAATAACCTTTCTTTTTGTTTGTTTGTCATAATTCTTGTAAAGTTTCACAATGAGTATCAAACATCCTCTTTAAAAAAAACTCGCTTAATTCTATACCTCCTCCTAAAACCTTTAGCCTTAACAATAATACTAAGTACAAGAGGCAGAGCTCCCCACTAAACAAACTTCCTCTGTGAGCTCATATAAACGTTAAAAAAAAAAAAAAGCATAAAAACGTTTAAAGAAAAGTACACATAATTACCCCCCCCCCCAATAAATTAGTCAACTTTCCTAAAATGCTAGGATCGTCTTGAAATGGTGAATTATTTTACATTTATGTGAAACCAACCCCCACTCTAAATTCTAAAATTGTTTTTGTTTTGTTTCTATCAAGTTTCCAGGATGTTCACACATAATTTTCCTTAGCCCTATCATTAACCCAAAGTCAGAGTGGCAACCTTCCTACCTTCTCATAATTGCACAAAGACCCTCTTAAAACCATGCATAATCACCTTTTAGAAAACAAACAAACAAACAAACAAACAAAATCACCCAGGATTTATCTATCATAGGAAAAAGGGGGGGGGGTAACTGCCCTAAAACGCTAGAATGATTCAAAATGAGAAATCATTTTACATTAAATTCTAAAATAATTTTTGTTTATCTTTTAAAGTTTTTCAAGTTGTTCACATGCAATTGTCTATAAAGGTAGAATCACATATTTTGGAGAGGTGGTCAGAGGGGGAGGGGTAACAGAAGGTATTAATCTACAATAATACCAAAGAAATATTGCAATTAGTGGTGGGACGATTAATCGGAATCGGAATCGTTAATCGTAAGAATCGTGTATTTTGGGAGGTATCGGAATCGGAATCGCATCGTTAAAAAATACCTTAATTTTCCGATTCCTTCATTACGATTCTTTTAGTCTGATGTTGAAAAAAAGAAAAAAATTTCCTGATATTTCTAACCGCAAGAGAGAAATGTAGCATGTTATAAAAAGAAACCAAAGAAATTCATTATTAACAGGGCAATGCTTAGTGCCCCTCCCTTACAAGGTTCATTCATTCAGATCTATTGTAATCAAAACTACAAAAGAGTTAACTTGAAAAGAAGTATGCAGGGCTCTACATTGCGAGTAAAAAAAAAAACCCACTTATCTTTTTGGCGATTGTTTTTTTTTACTGACAAATCTTCTAATACTGAATGAAAATGCTTTTTCAACTTATATTTTCTTAAAATAAAACGAGCAAAGTCAAATTTTTTAAACAGTAAACGGTTTAATAGAACAATGTACTTTTTTTCTTTTTTTAAAAGAAGGCTTTTGAAAGAAATATCTCTAAAATGAAATTGATCACGTTGTATTATTTCGCAAAGTTTTGACAGTTGTCGGCTTCTTTTGATGTTTCCAAAAAATCGACCCCATACCTATCTCTTCCAAACCTAAAGTTATTAAATAACCCCTTCGTTAATTCAAGGGTAATTAATTCAAGTCAGTCAAGTTTTTTTTTTTTAATTTCATTGAAATAAAATCCATTTTTTAAATTTTTTTCTCCAGAAAGATAAAACCCTGAATTTGATTATATTAAAAGCAGAATAATATAATCTTTTTTCTAGAATTTTAAATTGAAAATTAAAAGTGTTTTGCGCAGTTTTTTGCCGAACGAAAAAGAAATTAATATATATATTTTTAAAAGGTTTTGTAATCAATTAATTTTTATGTCTAAATAATATTTACGATTAATTAAATAATTTCATTTTAAAAAGTATTTATGAATAGAATTTTACTTCAGACTTATAGTTTAGCAATATTGAACCGCATCAACCATGTGGGAATTGAACACAGTCAACCAAAAAAAAAAAAATTCAAAAGAAAATGCATATTTGCATTTCATTATGTAAACTTTTATACATTGGTTTCAAAAATTAAATTCTATAAGTTTTTTTTGTTAACTACCGGTTGGTACAATTTACCGCCCCATCCCTTTATATTTTTTTCTTTTTGTCTTTTTTAGCGGATTTTTTTTTTTTTTTTTTTTTACACAGTGATCACCACTTATCAAGGCCCGGAAGCCACTCAGGGATAAGGGTTATTGCAAGTACATTACGTTAGTGTGGAGATTTGATGAAATGTTTAATTAGGGGGGCGGTTCATTAGGAATTTGTTAACATTGGACTTGAAGACATCCAAGTTGTAGTCCGGAGGGAAGCAGGCAGACGGAACAGAGTTCCACAGGTGTGCAGTTCTAAGAAAGAAGCTTTGTTCATGGAATCCGCGTTTTGATTTAGGCACAGATATAGAGTGGGGGAAATTTTTCACAGTGGATTCAGCTAGACGGGTGTTTTTTGTGAAAGATTGGCCAGGGGGGACCAGGGATTGGAGTTCAGACGAGCACCTGCCATGAAAATAATGATCAAACAAGGATAGGCTCGCAACGTCTCTTCTGTGGGAGAGAGGTTGCAGGGTAGAGAAAAGAGCATCCCCCACTAAACCACGAAGACTATTTTGTACTCTGTCAAGGCATGATAGGCTGTTTTTGGCAGCTCCTGCCCAGATATGGCAACAGTATTCCATCCTTGGACATACTTGGCTTTTATATAGATAGAGAATTGCATCAGTAGTGAGATATCTTCTGGAGCGGTAGAAGGATCCCACCATCTTTCCAGCGACCTTGGCAACAGACTTGATGTATGTGTTCCATTTCAGATCAGGAGTAAAGGTCAAACCCAGAAGCTTGTCAAAACACGGGGCCTCACCCAGACGAGAGCCATCCATCACAATTGATGCCAGATGGGGATCAGAGCGTTGATGATGTAAGGATAGGAGTTTGGTTTTGGATGCATTAAAGGTAACCAGCCACATCTTCCCCCACTGAACCACGCGATCGAGATCAGAGGAGAGAGAATCAGAGAGAACTTTGTCATTTACAGCCTTTGATGTGTTGCCGTAGATGGTCGTGTCATCAGCATAGATGTCAACGAATGATTTAAGTATGTGTTTAGAGAGGTCATTGATGTAGATCAGGAAGAGAGTTGGGCCCAGGATTGACCCCTGAGGGACTCCAGCATTTATATTGCAGGCCTCCGATTTTTGTCCATCTACCACTACTCTTATGAGCCTATCGGAGAGAAATGATTTAATGATAGAGAAAACATTTCCAGTTATACCGTAGCTGGAAATCTTGTGAAGTAGACCCTTATGCCATACCTTGTCGAAGGCCTTTGATATGTCAAGAGCAATTGCCCTAGAAAGGAAGCCTTTGTCAAGAGATTCACTAATCCTGTGGGATATAACCGTCAGCACATCTGCGGTAAATCTTACAGAGCGGAAACCATATTGTGTGTCACTAAGAAGGTTATTCCTGCTGAGGTGGTTGACTATTTCTCTATTTAATATGGATTCCAGCAACTTACTCATAACACACAGGAGACTTATTGGTCTGTACTGAGAGGGAGAGGACTTATCACCTGAATTCTTAAACACAGGGCAAACTGATGAGGTCTTCCAGGGAGTCGGAAAGCACTTCTCCTTAAGGCAGCGCTTAAATAGTTTTGTAAGTATGGGAGCAAGTTCTGGTTGAAGCTTTTTAACACTATAATTGGGATGCCATCAGGGCCAGTTGCCTTACTAGAATCTAGGTTCTTGATTAGCTTGGCGACTTCATGCACGGATATTTGTATGTTACCTAGCTTGTTCTGTGTTGTAGGAGGAAATATGGGGAGTTGATGGCCTTCGTCGCATAGGGTAGAATTAGCTGCAAAGTTCTTTGCAAATAGTTTGGCCCTGTCTGACGCTGACTAGATGACCTCTGGTCCATTGATAATGGTTGGGATAGAACGCACAACGCCAAAGTCCAAAAAAAATCTTCCATGGAAACTTTTTGAAGTTGATGAAGATGATGAGTTGAAAGCCATTTGCAAAGTCTGTCAAATTAAAATATCGCGAGGAATAAAACCATCTAACATGACCACAACCAACATGTTAAAACATTTAACTATGATGCATCCAAATAAATTGGAGGAGCAAAATAAAAAAGAAAAGGAAAAAAAAATTACCAACTAGTCACTCAGAGCAGTTTTATTAGTGAGGGTCGAAATCGCAGTGTCTCTTTTTTTTTTTTTTTTTTTTGCCTACGTCACCATCTAAGTGTCACCAATTTTTTTAACCCTCCTTAACTTCAAAGAGTAAATACAATATATACAACTAAAAAAATAATTTTTAAAAATGCTGATTCTATTCATGAAAAATTCTTTTAACTAGAAATTAAAACTTAGGTAAAGATAGCTGACTGACAGCAACAGGAGAACTGGTTAACTACTGAACCACGTGGAAAGGTGTGGGGGGGAGGAAAAAAAGGAAATTAAATGATGATAATAAATTATGATAACCGTCTTTGAAAGGCACTAAACTCCTAAAATTTACTTCTTTAAAATTTTAGGCGGCACTCCCCGGCGATTTTAAAGCACTTTCTCTCTCTCTCAAAAAAAAAAAAAAAAAAAAAAAAAAGATTTAATTTTTAAGTTTGGGAAAGATGTATTTATTATAACCGAATTCTTGTATGAAGACTGGATCTACTTTATTGGACGTTAATTTGTGAGATAAGTAATTTTTCAATGTTTAATACGTTTTTAAAGTTTAAATTATCAATTAAATTTTTTTAATTGCGTTTATTTTTCAATTTATTTAAAAAAACAGGGTTTTAAATGTATTTTTCAAGGTAACAAGCTTCGAAAGAAGTCTAATAAAAAAAAATCACTTAATTTTTAATTTCGACAACCCTGAGAATTTAATTATTAAAAAAATATTGAAATGTGACATTTTTTTATTTAACATTTCTATTAGTTCAATTAATTTTCTTTCAATAATTCATTTCACTCAACAAAGTTCACCATTTTTTTTTTTTTTATCGTTTTCTGTAATTTTGGTAATTATTTTTGCTCAATTTTATCTAGTATTTCATTTGTTTTTTATAGTGGTATCATTTTTATATGTGTTCCTTTGATATACCCTATTTCAAAATTAGTTTGGCTAAACTTATTCTTCACGTTAGAAACAACGTGTAAAAGCAATGAAAAAGTAATAAAAAATAATAGGTGTTAACTACTACTTGTGAATTATGGAGGTCTGAAGAACTGCCGTCACAAATACAACTATCAATAGCCAAATAAAAAATCGTTTTTGAAATTCCTTTAATTGTAACTTTTCGCTATACCTACCTTTTTGGTATAAAACACAAAAACTTTAGATTAATGGTATTTCTCATATATGGTCGTTAACTTTGGAAAGGTTATTTTGTATCTACGGCGCCATGTCACATGGTATATTGTTTTTTTTTTTCATTACGCACGTTCATTTATAAATTATTAAATTAAATATTTATCTTTTTTATATTTAATTAGTATATATTTTCTTTCTCTTCCGCTATATTTTTTTTATTTAATTCATTAAATCTGTTAATTATGAGGACCAAAATAATGAATCGTGTGTATTTATTCTCTAATTTTCTTGTTTTTGTTCTGTTATATAAATTCTATTTTATTTGTTTTTTTTCTGAAGGATAAATTCTATTTTCTTTGAGTTTTTTTTCTGTATTCCAATTAAGTAAAATAAATTTTCTCTAAAATAAATTTTGCTAAGTTTTCCGTTTAGTTTATTATATAATAATTTTATTTAAACCAAAACACGACGGTGTACTGGTGTAGACATAAAATATCTCTTCCAAAGTTAGAGAACATATTTGGGAACTACCGACCATAAGTATAAAACTACCTGGTATATTTCAAAACAATAATTCCCTAGGAATCGTACTTGGTATCGGAATCGTTAATCAATATTTTCCTGGAATCGGAATCGTATAAAAATTAGGAATCGTCCCAACACTAATTGCAATATATTCATTTTTAACCAATCCTAGATTTTGATTTCAGTTTTTGGCACATAAAGTGAATTACAACTAAACTGAGTTTTCTAACTTCTTTTCTTTTAATGGATACATGACATTTTTAAGCAATCGCAGAATATTTATGTGCATTTACTGCAGATTATTTGGAAACCATTCATTTCTGGAGATTTTCAATAGCATATTCAGATTCCTTGCACAAAAATACACTTATATGGCAAATTTCATTGCTTAGTCTTGTGTTTTAACAAAGATATAGCATTTTTACTGAAAAAGTAGTGCAAAAAATGTGACAAAACGCATAATGGTCTTAAAGAGGGGAAAATATCCAAACACACAGGGCATAAAAATAGTCATAACTTCCTTGATTTTAATTGGATTTTAAAAATT
This sequence comes from Euprymna scolopes, assembly GCF_053919585.1. NCBI lineage: Eukaryota > Metazoa > Mollusca > Cephalopoda > Sepiida > Sepiolidae > Euprymna > Euprymna scolopes. The sequence goes on along the minus strand of NC_136489.1, from coordinate 21,809,472 downwards.
AAAAAAGATTCTTTCTTAACTTATCAAGCTCTTTCTATATATACCAATATTGAAATATTTTAAGCCATTTAAATTTTTTCATGTGCATTGCTAATTTAAAGAGAAATTCTTCTATTAATAGATTGTGGCAATTTAAATTATTATCACAAAAATAATGATTTTTTTTAGAATACAATTAGCTTCAGTAAGCGGTGAAAAAAAAACATTTTTTTTTGATATTTTTTCTTTTCAATAGTCAACTACTGGCTTGATTTTAATTAAAAAAAGTATTTTATATTTTTTCCAGGCAATGCCAGGACACAGTGTTGCTCGGTCGTAAAGTATGGTTAAATAAAGAAATTAAAAAAAAAAAAAAACGGAACTTGGGTGCCATGTTATCAAGAAAAAACAATGCAGCATGGTAGATGCGCATAATAAAGTTAAGAATTTTAAAAGATAGAAGAGAAAAAAGAAAAAATATGCTGTGTGCTGGGCATGAACTTGCAAAACCTAAGTTCATAAGAGAACACATTATCAATCGCACCACAATGACACATGTTATAATGCTGCAAATTTAACTTTTTAAAATGAAACAACGAATCGATCATTCATGCATACGCGATTAACAAAGTGTTGAAATCAAAATTTTACCTAATCCGCCCTCTTAAACAAAACAACATTTCTACATGAAATAATTGACGATTTTTTTCTAATGTTTTTGATATTATGTGTCTGAGAGATTGCTCTTTTTAATGGTACCACATTCATGCCGCTTCGATGCAGATAACAAGTTTTTAGCGGACATACAAACACATACACAAACACACAACAGATTTTTCTTAAATATTTCAATCAATTTCAACTAAGACGAAAATGAAGAGGAAGACACTGAGTGTGGGATGGGGGAGACAGAAAATTATTTGTTGATAAAACAAGTCATCTAATTGACTTGAGGTCATAGCTTTAATGGAAAAAATACCATTTTCAGTTTTCAGAGAAAACTGTCACAAGAGGGAAAAGGAAGGCAAGATAAGGCAGAAGAGTGAAAACAAAAAAAATAAATAAATAAAAAGATAAAGTGAACGAGGGGAGGTAAGGAAAAGAGAGAAATGAAATCTAGCTAAATATTGAAAAAAAAAAAAAAGGTGGTGAGGTGCGATTGGACAAAACCAAGCTGCAAAAAAGGTGGATTTCAGCCAAAAAGTGAAAAACTTTAGCAATTTAAGTGGAAGTCTGCTAACATAAAAAAAAAGTGTAGAAAATGTCTACGTATTTCACATGGGGTACCTAAGTTAACTGAATCATGAAGGTTGGAAGTTAAGGAAATTATTTGTATTATTTGAAATTTTCAAGCTACTGTCTTCATCTGGTGAGTCATTTGCAAATTTTGGTTGATGTAAGCTTTGACCTTCTTCAGGTATATCTTGTCAAACCTGGGAACGTTTCTGTCAAATTCTAGAATCTGGAGGGAATTTCAAACGTAACCCTTTATTTACTTCACGAGGATAGTATACTTTGTTCTGTCAGCCATGACTGTAACGTTACCCAACACGTTGTAGCCCCAGTCACAAAGTAGACAAAGAATAGGAAAGAACTTCAACTCGCTTTTTCCCCATTGTAACAACAACATTTATTTCCTCAATCTTCTGCCATGTGCGACTTTTCAAATGTGATTGTCCCCTCTAATGTGCTCTTTCTCCTTTTCTCTACTGGTGACGTCACTTTGCATATTACAACTGGGTATAGGTCCTAAGTAATTCGCAATTGTATTTTTCAGTCACCCACACTGAGGATTGAAACTTTCACCTTCAGGAAAATTTCAATTTACAATTGATTTTTCCAAGTAACCACTGTGCCATGGCTCCGATGGATGATTGTCGAATAAAATAGATGCATTATTTAATTGAAATAGTCACAATAAATAAATGGATAAATAAAATAGATGTACTACAAATAATACAAAGAAAGAAAGAAAAAAGAGGAAGGGAAAAGTATTTTATCTCTGAAGTTAAATTTACCTTCACTTGTTCAGCTTCGTTCCGTAGAACCTCAGTTGATGCCGACCCTTCTTTGAGGAACGAACCAAGGGTGTCCTTTTCTAAACACATATCACGGATGGCGCGGGCTGTTTTTCCAGTTTCTTTTCGAGAGTGAACAAAAACTAGCACCTACATGAGAAAACATTGAAAAATATATTTAAGAAATTAATTCTGATTTCAGTCACATAAATTTAGTTAAAAGAATGCAATCATGCTGGATTAATTTCACCTCTTCATTAAAAACAAAGACATTCACTCTTAGTATCATTTCCAAACATGCACATACCGACCCCTTCCACTCTTTGAACTCTCTATGCTCACTTCTAGTCAAGAAACTGCTGTAATGCCCACTACCACTTTACTTTCATTCCTGCCATAATTCAGTTTCTTTCCCACACATTAATCATGTACACGATTTAATATCTTTCATCTTTAATATCTTTAATATTTAATATCTTTAATATTTAATTTTTTTAATTTTTAATATCTTTAATATTCAATAATCTTTAATATTTAATTGTTAATATTTAATAATCTTTAATATTTAATTGTTAATATTTAATAATCTTTAATATTTAATTGTTAATATTTAATAATCTTTAATATTTAATTGTTAATATTTAATAATCTTTAATATTTAATTTTTAATATTTAATAATCTTTAATATTTAATTTTTAATATTTAATAATCTTTAATATTTAATTTTTAATATTTAATAATCTTTAATATTTAATTTTTAATAATCTTTAATATTTAATTGTTAATATTTAATAATCTTTAATATTTAATTTTTCATATTTAATAATCTTTAATATTTAATAATCTTTAATATTTAATTTTTAATATTTAATAATTTTTAATATTTAATAATCTTTAATATTTAATCTTTAATATTTAATAATCTTTAATATTTAATTTTTAATATTTAATAATCTTTAATATTTAATTTTTAATATTTAATAATCTTTAATATTTAATTGTTAATATTTAATAATCTTTAATATTTAATTGTTAATATTTAATAATCTTTAATATTTAATTTTTAATGTTTAATAATCTTTAATATTTAATTTTTAATGTTTAATAATCTTTAATATTTAATTTTTAATGTTTAATAATCTTTAATATTTAATTTTTAATGTTTAATAATCTTTAATATTTAATTGTTAATATTTAATAATATTTAATTTTTAATATTTAATAATCTTTAATATTTAATTTTTAATAATCTTTAGTATTTAATTTTTAATATTTAATAATCTTTAATATTTAATTTTTAATATTTAATAATCTTTAATATTTAATTTTTAATATTTAATAATCTTTAATATTTAATTTTTAATATTTAATAATCTTTAATATTAAATTTTTAATATTTTATATTTAATATCTTTAATATTTAATATCTTTAATTTTTAATATGAATATCAAAAATTAAAGATCTTGAATATTAAAAATTAAATATATTGAATATCTTTAATTTTTAATATCTTTAATATTTAATATCTAATATTTAATATCTTTAATTTTATACCAACTTTTATTTCATTGCTAAATATAATTTATAAAGTTTTCATCATTTTAACCATTTATTGTCTCCATCTTCCAATGATCACGACCAGTTCTTGTGTTAGAAAGAAGTATATTCCTTCAATATAATATTGCAAAGTAAAATAAAATTTAAATAAGTAAAATAAATATAATAATGACTTATCGGATGTCATAATTTTTACGAATAATTAAGATGTTTTTTATTGCTTAAGAATAAAAAGTTATCTTTGTGCATGTATTATCTTTTTATGAATAATTAAGACGTTTTTTTTATTAGTCAAGAAAATTTTTTCAACAAGAAAGATAAACCTTAAAAGATGTTGCTTTTACCAACATTACGAAATGGAAGAAAATATCTTCAAAGTCAACTATCCTTCAAAAGAACAGAAGAATACCAGGTAAGTAATTATTTGGGTGTATATATATCATTTTCAGAAGCTGGCTCCAGTAAAGCAACCGGCCCTGACAGTATTCCAATTATAGTACTCAAAAAACTTTTTCATTTTCATTTTATATTGAATTTACTTATAACGGCACTAGTTGAATTTCAGAAGCCCCCCCCCCCCTCCAAGTCACTAGCAAAAATTCAGAAAGTGATCATGCCTTTGTTTTAACGGTTAATTAAAAAAAAAAAAAAAAAAAATTAAAAGTCTTTTGGAACACTGATGTTGTTAAAGCTAGAATTCTCTTCAATCAGTTTGCACTCTGAAGACGAAGCATGTTCGAGATAAGTGGCTGCTATTTTAATTTTTATGTTTAATTTTAAATATTGATAACTACATTTTATTTCAGTACTTAATTTATATTTTTATTGTTTTATTTAATGATAGCGTTTTCTAGTCATAAATGTTTATTTATTATATCTACCAAGTTGATCTTAAAGATAGCATAGACTCAACAATTATATTTTCTTTTCAGACCCACCCCCTCCATTCCTGTTTTTTCATTCTATCTGAATACTGTGAGAAATGATGTAATTATTTCCACAGTTAAGCAACGTCGCAGCCCATATATATATATATATATATATATATATATATATATGTAGTTACTGTAATTGACATGTAATAATTTGGCTTTGGTAATTCTTTTTCTCAAAAAAAGATTGTGCAAAAAGTGATAAATTAATTGTTATTTTACAATATAAGTTGGAATTAATTTCTAACACTTGAGGAGAGTCAGTACATTTCATTGGCCACTGTGTTTTTGGTTTAGTTTTGTTTAGTTTTTTACATTTAAATTTCGAATTTCCGGTATTGTGGATATTATATGGAAAACAATAGATAGTTTCATGATAAAGGGACGTAACTCTTGTATCGACAATAATACTATGTAATTTCAGAACAATGTATTTCGATTTTATTTTCAATATTTAAAAAATAAACGAGGGAAAGATTTAGAAATCGCTACTCAGAAAGAGCAGTCATCTTTCTGAGGAGTCCATGGAAGAAGAATCCAGGATTGACATAAAATAATGGTTATTCTTCTATGAACAAAATAGATCCATAATTGTACTGAAATTTGTTGATCTGAAAGAAAAAATGATTGGTAAGATGAATAAAATTCTTTGAAATATAGCAAAATGTTTATTTATGCTCTGTTGTTATATGCTAACAATCATCGAGCTTTCATTTTGAATAGTTTGATATATATAAAGAATACACAGCATATGCAAAAACATTTTTTCACACACCTATACCTGAGTGTGTATGTGTATGTAACAAACCTGATTTTTGCCAGCATGTTCCATAATTTTCTCATAAACAATCTCATTCATTATCTGAAATCGTTTCACTGCTTTCTTCTCTGTGATTCCGATGAACTGCTGTTCAAGAGGCACTGGTCGGTAACTGTTATCAAAGAAAAACAAGCCACGGGCAGCATCGACTCTCAGGAATGTCGATATATCTTCGTAATTAGGCAGAGTAGCGCTGAGGCCAACAAGACGGACTTCTTCTTGGGTTGTTTCGATATTACGGATCGTCCTAAAATATGGAATAAAAAAATAGTGAAAGATATTTTAACATGTTCAGTGTTTAACATTTTTTATTGCTATTGGAGAGGGGGTTAGGGTTAGAGGATGGGGAAAGAGGAAAAGGAAAGGAGCAGGAAGGAAAAAGAGTGAAAGGGGAAGAGAGAAATGGTAAACGATGGAGAGGATGAAAAGGGGAAAGAAGGAGACAGAAAGAAAGAGGGAAGAAGGAAAGAAAGTGTGAAAAAGGGGAGGAGGAGAGGAAAAACGGAAGAAGAGAAAGAGAGGGAGAGAGAAAGAGAAGGAGAGAAAGAGAGGGGAAAAGGAAAGAGGGAAAGGAGGGAAGGGGAAGAGAGAGAAAAGAAAAGGGAGAGGATGAGAAAGAAAGAAAAAGGGAGGGATGCAAAAATAAAGAATCATAATTACCTAGCAACCAGGGATTCAAGCACTGGTCCTCGGTCATCATGCAGTAAGTGAATTTCATCCTGTAAAGAAATTAATTTTATCATAAGTTGATGCACACAACAACTTTCATTTCATCCCCACCCCCACATTTATAAAAGTGTTTTACAATTTTTTTTTTTTTTCAGATTGATTTGCTGCCATTGTTAAATGTCATTTTAAAATTTTGTACCATAAACATTCGGTAAAAATAAAATATGCAAATTTTTTCACATACATGGAAAACAAACATTTATCAGATTTACTTGGAAAAAAAAAAAAGAAACAAAAAAGAGAAAAATGATTAAGAAAAAGAAGTAAAAAAGCAAAAGGAAAAGAAAAAAGGAAAAGAAAAAAAGGAAAAGAAAAAAAGGAAAACCGTCTTTCTTGTGGAAAAGTAGACTCCAGATTCAAATATTTTATTTATTTCTCGGCCAACCAGAAAATGTGCTGAACATGGTGTTTATCAAATAAGTAAAAATCGGTTAAAAATATAGCAAGAATTTTTCTGGCACTTCGTACTAGCATCACAAATGCTACTACCACAAATTTTTGACAAAAAATGCATACAATGAAACTAGTTCATACTGGCACACTTCTGCAATCAGTGCCAGAACTACTGTAACGTAACATAATAAACAAAGCTGTAGCATTACATGTGGGTGGAGTGGAGAAATTCTTTCAAATTCCCCCCCAAACAATTGTTTGTCATCTTGTTAAAGAAAATTGTAAACAGTTGTGGGTTTAAATGATACGTCGAAGGTAGCAGTTGTATAGATCTTGATCATTTTCTTTTTAAGAGTGACAGTATTTCTATTGTTTGAATGCGTTGAAATCTGAAAATTAACACGTTAGAGACCAATCAAAATGCAGATTTTCTTTTTGATAAGCATATTTACGAGATGCCTTCAATAAGTTTCCAGACTTTTTTTGTACAGGCATTTAAAATTGTTGTAAACGATTGAAAATCCAATATGTTATTGCTGTACATCTTATGATATGACTGACCAATTTTTATGATTTCAGGTTCAAATGAACAGCTACAGCAAGAAACCTGATCATCACAGCTGGTGAATTTCAAAAATGCAATCTTGACATGAGGACACTTTAGAAGAAAGATATGCAATAAAATTTTGTTTTAAACTTGGAAAAAATATCACAGAAACGTATGGAATGCTTCAGACTGCATTTGGACCGTCTTGCATGAATCGAGCATCAGTTTTTGAATGGCATAAAAGATTCAAGGAAGGCAAAAAGTCTGTGAGGGATGATGAGAGGTGTGGGAGGAGCAAAAAAGTCAGAACACCAGAGTTAATTGGCCAAATAAAGAATTTCATGGATAATGACCGTTGTGAGTCTCTAGAGACAAGTGCACAATTTGATGTCAGTGTGGGAACTTACACAAAATTATTCGCAAGGAACTGAAGATACAGAAGATTTGCACTAAGTTTGTTCCAAGGGTGCTCAGAGAAGATCATACTATTTGAGCAAGATGGGCATCAAGACAGTTCCTCAGCCTCCCTATAGTCCAGTCCTTGCTTCCTGTGACTTTTGGTTGTTCTCTCAGAGGCTGTCATTATGAGACAATTGAGGAGATGAAAGAGGCTTGATTAATACTTTATTAATTTTTATGATTTTTGGAATATAAAATCTTCATTCTGTGATAAGTAGGTAGAATATAATTTGTTTTTTTTTTCATTTTTGTTTGTTGCGAAAAGTGCCAATCTGAATAAGCACCACATAAACTATTGCAATTAAGTTAGTTTAGTGCAAATATGCAAAAATATTAGAATTTGGAATAAAATTATGACTCCTACACTACTTCAAAAATTATGTTCCATTTAAAGAACAATGGTAGGAAAAACGTTAAGGAAGAAACAGCAGTTGTAATATTTTTGTTTCTTAAAATTCTTTTATGTAGATTTACCACAAGTCCAAATCTGAGGTGGCATTAGCGCACACATGAGAGAGAGAGAGATATTAGTATTCTTATTAAGAATAAATGTGTGGATACAATGGACATCTTAGGAGGAAATTTCGCTCTTGGTGACTATCAAAGTTTTCCTTTCAGTTAATACAGCATTATTGGTGATCTATCACATGCCATGTTCATGGACAAAATAATCTAAAACTTTTGCTTCTGTCAACACCGTCATATCCTGATGATTCTTGGTTTTCACTCTACTTTGACCTATTACTCCATATTTAACCTTCAAGTCATCTCTTATTGTTATTTTTCATGGAAATTGAATTATTTCCCAAACTTCATGTCACTTTTTACCTGCAGTTAATTCAACTCTTGGTAGGATTAACACTAGTTGATGTAATTACTATCCAACATAAGGCTATTAATTATATGTAAGACATTCTCTTTAAGAAAAATTAATAAAGAAATCAACTCATATTCTGTTGCAATATTTTTGGTATAATAAAATAAGGTGTAATTACAGAAAAATGGAAGGTTCTATTGATAGGAATTGACCAATCAAATGGAAAGATGCTCTGCTACCAACCAATCAGAAACCAGAATCACTCCATAGCAATACAGAGCTAGATACTCTACTAAACTAGATGAATTCTTCAACTAGAATCTAATAAAACCAAGAGACGAAAAGAAAGATATACTATAATATATTAAAATGGTCAATTAAAGAGAAGAAAATAATGTTCTAAACTTCTTTACTCAGTGTTTGAGAGATAAAGAATTTTAATGAAACATTCAAATATCTATGTATCTCAGAGAAATTTAAGTGTTAGTCCCAGGTAGGGAGCCCCTTGATTTCGAAGAACTCCAACTAAAGGAAAATGAAACAAAGAGTTCTGCACATACTTTTCGTTTTTCACATGAGAAAGAACTTTGCTCTTCAGAACTTCTAAGGATTAGCTATCCAACAGGAAACTATTCTCTTTGCTTCTAAAACTAAAATGGCTTACAACTTGAAATATTCTTTCAAAGTTTTATATCAATAAAACCATTTAACTTTCGTTCATTCTTATATATTGCGATCCTCAAGAGTCGAGCGACAAGATGGAATGCCTCATATTACAATCAAAACTTCATGCTTATTTAGCTTCAAAAATTTTTTAGTAAAAAAAATGCAGAAAAGTCTTTATGATTTACATACCCATCACTGAACAAAGATGGCACATTCCAAAAATCACATAATTTGATCAAGTAGTTTATTATTTAAGAAAATCACTTTTATGACTTTTCAATGCATTAGAAACCAACTGCCATATTTGATTGAATTCAAAATTCATACCTGGTTAACCCACCCACAATAACAACCTCTTTAAAAGCAACTGCTCATCAATAGTTGCTAAAAATATCTAATCTCTAAAAAAATCATAAAAATTTGATTTTTTTTTTTTAAATATATACTCGATAAAAAATATATACTTGATCAATTTTTGTGATTTTTTGGAAGATAACATCTCTATTCCATCACAAATCGGTACACCAAACAGGTTTTTCTTTCATTTTTGTTTTCCTAAATAAGTACAAGTCTAAAGAAGCAACCAAAACTCTTCTACAATATACAAGCATGAGTGAGCTTCATACGACACAAACTCTGCGTATGTTTCATCATCATCAATTGATGATTGAAAAAAAAAAGAAAAGATATTCACTTTATACACATGCATGAAAATGCTAAAAGAGAAAGGATACTCACAAATATCATAAGCCGAACCGTCTGAGTGTATGTTCGTTCTCCTCCTTTTCTTGTAATAATATCCCACTTCTCCGGTGTACACACAATCACTTGAGTGGCTGTTATCTGTTCCTTGGTCAGTTGGTGGTCACCGGTCAATTCAGCTACTTTTAAGCCATATGATTTCAACCTCTATTCAATTAAAATATAAAGAAAATGATACTAATAATAAAATGGTAATAATAACTAGATTTTCATAAAGCAAATATTTAAGACAGACATTGTTTCTCAGAGATAAAAGGGATACTTTGCATGGTTTGGAGGAGATCAGAGGAAAGGAGATCTACAGGGTGTCCCAAAAGAAGCTGATGGTTAAAAAAAAAAAAAAAAAAAAAAAAAAAAGAAAAGAAAAATCATAACTTTCTTAAATTTTTTTACATTTTTCTTTTATTTTTTCAGATCATCTAGAGTAACCCTTCCAAGGTCATCATGAGTCGTTACACTACCGAGGAACGGATATTTATCGTAGAGTCGTATTTTCGGTTGAATGAGTCAATATCAGAAACTAAAAAAGAATTTCGACAAAACTTCAACACAAGAAATTCCCGTACTCCCAATGCAATAAAAGCTATGGTGGCTCGATTTCATGAGCAAGGGTCTGTATGTGACCTCCCTAAATCTGATAGACCCCGTACGGCAAGAAGTGATGAGAATCGTCAGAGATTAGCAGAGATTGTGGCCGAGGATCCATCCACATCAGTAAGAAGGAGATCAAGTCAAATTGGGGTCTCTTGATCAATGTTGTTCCAGCAGGACAGTACAATGGCGCATACGGCACGAGAAACATTAAACCTGCTCCAGGACATATTCGGCAACTGAATAATTTCTGGTGGCTGTGAGATAAATTGACCACCCTGCTCACCAGATCTCACATGTGCAGATTCCTTCCTTTGGGGTTAACTCAAAGAGCGGGTATATGCAAACAAACCAGCCACAATAAATCCCCTTAAAACAATATAGAGGAAGAAATTAGGACCATAAGCCCTGAAACATTAAGTGATGTGCTGGACAATGCCCTGCAGCGTACAAGAGTGCGAAAATGAAAATAGTGGACATCTGAGTAACATCATTTTTCATAACTAAAATTAGACCTTGTGAAAAACATACCCTAGATTAAGTTGTGTAAATAAAATTAGAATAAGTAGACTATGATATCTTACTTTATCGCAAAAAAATCACGGAAAGGCTCATCTACATACATATGAAAATTGGAAAGCATAACTTAAATATTGAGGAAGTTAATCAAATTTAAAATCCGTCAGCTTCTTTTGGGACACCCTGTATATATAAAATAGTCCCTCTGTAACATGATTCTTACATCTTAAGGTTATAGTCAGTTAACATACTTCCTAACTTCTGGCATAGTGCTACTGAAAGCGGTGACAAGGTAAATCAGTTCCTTCACTTTTTTCTCTCACGCATATGCAAGTAAATCTAAACAATACAATATAAATGCGGAAAGTGTCTCAGGGGTCTATCCTGGGACCTCTGTTATTCCTAATATTCATAAATGACCTCCCTGACAAAATTGCCTGTGAGATGGGTATATATGCTGACGACACCACGCTCTATAACAGACACGACAGGAAAACAAATGAACACATATCTAAGGAAATGGCAGAAGCACTAGAGGATGACCTCCGATCTGTAATGGAATGAGGACATAAATGGATGGTCACATTCAATACTGCCAAGACTAAACTGGTTTCCTTCAATAACTACAAGAAACCTTCTCTGCCACCAATAGCAATGGCCAGTGACTCTTTATTTGAGAGTACATCTTTCAAACTGCTTGGCCTAACGTTCACAGGAAACATGAGTTGGAACAATTACATTGAAAGCATTGCCAGGGCCCCTGCAAAGAAGGTAGGCTCTCTCTACCGTGCTAGAAAACTACTAACACCCGGAAGTATCCTGTACCTCTATAAGGCCACCATTGTTGTATTGTTGTCACATTTGGGCTGGTGCATCTACCACTAGTCTCTCGCTCCTAGACAAGGTTCAAAAGAGAGTCGCCAATCTGATAGGTCCTGAAATGTCATCTAAGCTTCAGCCTCTGTCTCATCGACGAAATGTTGCATCCCTTTGCCTTTTCTACAAGTGACGAACTGCAAGCACTTGTGCCCCCTCGATGTAAATACTCCCGACAAGCAGCTAAATCCCACTCCTTCACAGTAGAGATCCCTAGATATAATAGAGCCTTCTACTCCAGTAGTTTCTTCCTCATGACAGCTAGACTTTGGAATTCCCTACCGGATCCCTGCTTCCCCAACCGTACTGACATGCAGAAGTTCAAGTGCAACGTGAACCGACATCTTGCTGCCCAAATCCCAACATATTGCCCCAGTAGTTGCTGCCCCTGATAGTAGCCCCCCTACACCAAAGTGGCAATGCGCCTTGTTTGGGGTGAAAATGTAAAAAAAAAAAAATAAAAAAATATCCATTTATTTCTGGGATGTCACACTCGCGCAATGGTTTTAACATTTGCATATTTGTCAGTGGCTTTGTTACACTTCTTGAACAGAGTGCAAAAACAAATTCCTACTTCAATAGATTCTACACTGGTTGCAAATCTCTACCCGTCACATTGCTGCATCTATGTGCTTATTTTACAAATACTTTCACAGACTGTGCTCCAATGAACTTTAGGACTCTTGGTTTAGGAGATATCTAAATAAACAAATATGAAAATTTTAATGAATTCTATGCAGATCTTGAAAATACATAGAATTTTTGTTTATAACTTCAGAATGAATAGTTTTTTCTAAGCAAAAAGACCCTTTATGCACTTAGCTTTTAAATGTAACACTTTAGGACTTTTAAGAGATATTTATATAAACACAAATATAAATACATAAAATTGAATCCCCCCTCAATTTAAGTACCCCCAACCCATCTGACTAGCAGCAAAATCACACCCCTTCACTGTAAAGGTCTCTAAATGCCAGAAGATTTTTCTACTCTAATGGTTTCCTTCATTGCTTGGATTGCTTGCTTGCAGGATTTTTTACCTTCTTCCAGAAATCTTGAAAACAATTTTTCAGAGAAACAAAATTCGGTAAAGTATTCGTTATAGAGTTTGAAGAGAACTGGAGCAATTTCAGTAGAGTATTTTTTTCATTAGTATAGCAGAGATGAGATCAGACCCACACACCTTTGAGATGACTAGGTTTTTTATATCAGATGAGAAAGGGTGATTTTCATATGATCAAGTGTAGCTAATATTTGACAAGGGAAATTTAGGTAGGAGTGTTTTATGTGTCTCAGTTGCTATACAAACAATGTCATGATTGTTAGATAGTAGGAAAATTGTTGATTGCCCATTATTTACCACACAGATAAATTTTCCAGAAATCGCAAGTTCCTAATTTGTGCGACTCAATGCGTTTGCTGGTGATTTTGGTATGCTTTCTCTTGGCTTACAATTATTTCTAGATTCTATATACTTCTATCTATTTGTACTGGACTTATGTCAGGTAAGTCTGCAGAATGCATGCTGCCTTTGAGCAAGAGTAGTTGCACAAGTAGAAGTGAAACACTGGGGAGAGTAGGGTTTTATATAAAACTTCCATGATGACCTAGAATGCATTACACTTTTTACATCTAAAGTAGTTTTATTTTTATTACAAAAAATCATTTTTAAAAGATTAATGGAAATCTTGCAAGTTTGAATTACTACTGAGTTATTTCCCTTGTTTCTTGAAATGATTTTCAGATGCTCACGTGAGACAAACATTCATTTTACTCATAAAATTTTATTTTTTTAGTTGAAAATAAAACTAAATCAATTTATGTGATTTTTAGAATATATTTTCATCCTATCATGATTATATACATCACAGACTTTTTTTTTTTTTTTTTTAATATAAGGGGAATTCCGGACAAGAACCAGAAAGCTTTTATTTTTTATTTGTATTTATGCAGAATAAGGTGCATGCTATTGTTAGAATTTTCTGGGCAGTTTAAATAAAATGCTGAACTGTGCCAAAATGCTGACTCAATAAAATCATAACAGCTAACATCATTTAAGAAAACATTTATTTGCTATCATTGGTAGCAAAAATGAAATAAATATTTATCTTGATTTGAAAAAAAAAAAATCTTAAAAAAAAAAAAAAAAAAAAAAAAAAAAACCTATCAAAAAATTAAAATGTTTTTGCTATCAGTTATTTATTACTTAAAAAATAAGTATTTATTCATAAAACTTACCTTAAAATGATTGTTTTTTTTTTTTGCTTGATTTTAATTAAGTTTCATAAAAATTGTTCAATAATTATTCATTGTATTTTCTTCATAACAATAAAACGAATATCATTTTCATATTTTTCATTTTCTCAGAAATAAGAGGATATATTTTTCATAAAATTTGGCCAACATTTCTGTGTTAAAAAAAATCACGAAACTTTTGTTCCGCCCTTTCTAATGTTTTACGTAAGCTGTTCAGAAAATTACGATGATAGCAATGTCCTTATTCTGTAAATTCAATGTAAATATTGTAGTCTATAACCTTTTACATTTTAAATTAAAAAATGCTAATGATGTGTAATAAAAACAAAAAAGGGATTAGATGTCATACCTCGGTGAAGTTTCCCACCATTTCTTGTACTAAAGATTTCATTGGTGCAATGTAGATTATCTTGAATTCATCAGTGTTGATGGTTCCATCTGAATTGATGTGTTTACCAATTTCTCTCAACATACAAAGCAAAGCAACATTTGTCTTACCAGCTCCCTGGAGAAAAAAGGATGGAAAAAAGATTTGGGGATGTCTGTTTTATAGCATGTCAACACTTTTGAGTTACTAACAGTTAAAAGTACATAAAAGTTTATAGAACACAATTTGTTTAAAAAAAAAATGACATAATTTATATAAAAAGCATTAGAATAAAAATACCCACCTAATTTTAACATGTGGAAACAATTTATAAGATTTTTTTTAAATGGTAAAAATACATAATAGTTAACACTATTTGTTCTCCCTCTTTTCTCCAGTGGAATCCACTTATTTTTAATATGTGAAAACGATTTATAAGATTTTTTTTAAATTGTAAAAGTATAGAATGGATAACACTTGATAACTTGCAGTTATGAAACAATTATAGATTCTATTATTTGGATTACCATTTTCATCTTGGTGTTATTTTCACAACATTTTGGCCAGTAGCTCCCAACCTTCTTCAGAACAGTAGTCCAAATAATACAACATAAAACGAATTATCCTCATCTAAAAAAAAAATTCAGAAACAAAACATTCTCATCTACAATATATATATATATATATATATATATATATATATATATATATATATATATATATATATATTTTTTTTTTACACATTTCCCCATTATCGTAAACAATTTTATATAACTATTCAAAAGATGTGATTATTTTATAAAACCATTTTTCACGTAACGTTCGTTTTTCTGTTTTTTTTTTTTACTTTACTTACCCACCCCCGACCACACACCTAAAAACACCCGGGTATCCACCGATTTTTTAAATTTTAATATCAAAACAGGCTTATTTAAGCCATTTTTCACATGTTCGTTTTTCTGTTTTTTTTTGTTTTTTCGATTTTTACATTCAACATCATTCGTTTGCCTTACGTTAGTTTTTTTTGTTTTTTTCCTCAATGTTTTGATTACCCCCCCCGCTTAATTTTTAACGTTGTTTTCTTTTTTTACTTCGCTTATAACAATGCTTACGTCGTCGTCGTCGTAACGTTCGACGACTTCCGTGCGAGCACCTGTCAATTTGGTTCTTATTTAAACAAATTCAAACATCTTTCAGTAACTCATTCTTGGGGGGGGGGATAAAAACATTGAAAAAAAAAAAAACTAACGTAAGGCAAACGAACGATGAAAACGGAAAAACGAACACGTGAAAAATGACTTAAATAAGCCTGTTTCGATATTAAAATTAAAAAAATTGGTGGGTACCCGGGTGTTTTTGGGTGTGTGGTCGGGGGTGGATAAGCGAAGTAAAAAAAAAAAAAAAAAAAAAAAAAAAAATGAACGTTACATGAAAAATGGCTTAAATAACACTGGTTCAATATTTGAATTTAAAAAATTGAAAAAAAAAAAAAAAAAAAAAAAAAAAAAAGAAAAAAAAAGAAGACATCTCACACCATGATTCGAACCCAAAACGTTTAAATAACGAACCAACGCGCTTATCAACTGAGCTAACGCGACGTACATGAAACTTAGTCAATTTGTTCGGTTTTTCAACTATTTAAAGTAAATCAGGTCATGACGTCATCTGCCGCATGTGTAGAACCGGTCGTTGTCACAAGAAGACCGTTTTTCCAGCGGCCTTGGCAACAGATTTAATGTATGTGTTCCATTTAAGATCAGGAGTAAAGGTCAAGCCCAGAAGCTTGTCAAAACATGAGGCCTCCCCAAGACGAGAGTCATTCATTTCAATTGATGCCAGATGGGGATTAAAGCGTTGATGATGTAAAAATAAAAGCTTGGTTTTAGATGCATTAAAAGTAACCAGCCACCTCTTTCCCCATTGTACCACTTGCTCAAGATCAGAGGAGAGAGAATCGGAGAGAACTTGGTCGTTTACGGTCTTAGATGTGCTACCATAGATAGTAGTGTCATCAGCATAGATGTCTACAAATGATGTAAGAATGTGATTTGGAAGGTCATTAATATAGATCAGGAAGAGAGTTGGACCCAGGATGGACCCCTGAGGGACTCCAGCATTAATATTAAGAGCTTCTGATTTCTGCCCATCAACCACTACTCTTATGAACCTGTCAGAGAGAAATGATTTAATAATTAAGACATTTCCAGCTATACCGTAGCTGGAGATCTTGTGAAGTAAACCATACTCTATCAAAGGCCTTTGCTATGTCAAGAGCAATTGTCCTAGAAAGGTAGCCTCCGTCGAGAGATTCGCTAATTCTATGAGATATAACTGTAAGCACATCTAGCAGAACGGAAACCATATTGAGTGTCACTAAGAAGGTTATTTTTGCTCAAATGGTTGATTACTTCTCTATTTAACTCAGATTCCAGCAACTTACTCATGACGCACAGGAGACTTATTGGCCTGTACTGTGAGGGAGATGAGCGATCACCTGAATTCTTAAATATAGGGCATACTGATGAGATTTTCCAGAGTGACGGGAAGCAATTCTCCTTAAGACAATGTTTAAACAGTTTTGTAAGGATGGGCACAAGTTCTGGTTGAAGTTTTTTGAGTACTAAAATTGGAATACCGTCAGGGCTGGTTGCTTTACTGGAATCAAGGTTTTTGATTAGCTTGGTAACATCACGTACATATATTTGTATATCACATAGCATGTTTTATGATACAGGAGGAAATATTGGAAGTTGGCAGCCTTGGTCGCAAAGGTTAGAATTAGCTGCAAAGTTCTTGGTAAAGAGTTTGGCTTTGTCTGATCCTGACGAGATTACCTCAGGTCCTTTTATGAGAGTTGGGATAGAGCCCACACTTCTGTTCAGGATTCTGTTTGCTATTTGCCAAAACTGGTGGGAACTAAGCCGCTGCTCAGCTACTTTGAACTTGACGGACTGAGCATACAACTCTCTTGCGTTCTTTATTACTTTTTTACAGTGGTTGCTGGCAGTTCTGAAAGCGGCTTTAGTCTCAGTACATCTATTACGTTGGAAGCAAAGTGATTTCTATGCGCAATGGCAGCAGCACATTCCGGAGAGAACCACGGCTGGCTGTTAGGTTTTTGTTGGAATTTTTTTGAGGGTATGAAACAGTCTATACCTACAATCAATCATTCCGTCAGGTCTGATACTAAAGAGGACACATCCTTTTTAAACATGGAACGCAGAGGTAGATCTGATATAAATGTGCGGAAGCTATCCCAGTCAGCCATAGACTATCGATATACTGTAATTAAAAATTAGTAACAAAATACAGTACAATATAAAATACACATGTATATAATCAAATAACACCATCAGAGCAAATACCATAACCAAGGGCTGAAAAAACATTGTATTCCACATCATAACCTGAAAAAAAAAAAAAAAAAAAAAGAACGTATCCTAGGGTCACCGTATCACAGTATTCTACTGTATTTTAATGGAATGTGCTCTGATGAACTCATTGCACTTGTACCCCCTCGATGTAAATATCCCCAACAAACCCGCTTGGCAACAAAATCACACCCCTTCACTGTTGAGATCCTTAAATGTCAGAAAGTTTTCTACTCAAATAGCTTCTTCCCTAGAACGGCTAGACTGTGGAATTCCCTTCCTGCTACCTGCTTCCCAAACTGTACTGATATGCAGAAGTTCCAATGCAATGTAAACCAACATCTTCATTTTTCTTCGGCATGGTCCGAATTAGTAGCCCCTTACGTTCAAGTGGCAATATGCCTTGTTTGAGGTGAAGGTGAGTAAAAAAAAAAAAGTATTCTCATCTTAAATCTTCTTAAAAATATTTGCTGTTCTATAAATAGGAATACTGAAAAAAAAACAAAAAAACTTACAGTGGGTGCACACAGTAATATATTTTCAGACGATTCCAAAGCTGTTTTGAAAAGCCGACTCTGTATACGATTTAAACTTTTGAAGCCTTCAAATGCAGGTTGGGCATATTTCGGCAGACGATCAATGGGAACCAGAGTCTGAAAGAAGACAAATTATTACCAAATAAAATACACTTATAGAAATATATTAATAATAATAATTTTCTTTTCAAATGATTAAATTTTATAAATTTTCAATATTGTTTTTAAATCTCTATCTCTACTATTGTGTGTGTGTGAATTCATTCCCTATCGACTTGAAAACAGCTGGGCCGAATTTTATGAAATTTAACACAAAGGTACTTTATGTGCCTGGTAGGGTTCTTAAGTTTTGTATCAGAATCTCTTCAATAAGTATTGATAATCAAAATAATCTGATGGAAGAAGAAACATGCGATTTTCAGTAAAGTTAACACCTTACACAGCCTAACATCACAAGTGCATTTGAGAAGTTTTATTACCACACAAGCCGAAATATCTGGCATAAAAAATAATCAACAGTGGGTTCTTTTATATGACAGGTGTGCATTTGAAAAAAATGCTTCTGTTTAGAGCACAACCATGATACTTGACTTTTGTAAATTGTATTGTGGACTAAGTCACTGCAGAAAGGCATTTGAGGCTTCCTCCCAGTGCACAATCGATTTGATTGAAAAATGAGATATTTCATTGATTTCAATGACAATAAAAATATGGGAGTGCGAAACATTTGTTGGTCATTATTCAATCCCAGACAATGTCGGGTCTCGCTGCTAGTACTTAAATAGAAGTTTTATTAAAAAAATATATTTGAATACTAACCTCATTTTGATCAAATGGTTTTGGCTTCAAAGCAGGTACGTGAACTTCTTCATAGCCTAAAAAAAAAAATTGAACATTCACACAAAAATAGCAATAAAAACAAAAAAGACATTAACACAATAATCTAAAAGAAAAAAAAAAAAAAACATGTTTCCATACAGTGTTCTTTTACACCAAAATTAAGTAACATTGAGTCTGGTCTGATCAATATTTAAATGAATAGGTGCTTTCTAGAACTTGGTCTGAGGGGGATAACTCCATCTTACTAATAAATTTGTTAATTTTTTTCATATGAGAATTTAGGACACTAAAACCAACCAATTCTAGGAATTAAGTAAAAAAGGACACAACTACTTTTTTTTTTAAACAGAAAACATTAAAAAAAATAGCAATCTTTATTAAAGGAAATTGTGGCGCAACTACTTTTTTTATTAACAAGTTTTTTGAAGCATAATCTTTTAACATTACAAAAAAGAAGTAGTTAAAGAAAAATGATAAATTTTATTAAAGACATTTTTATTTTATAACTAGCATTTCAGCCCGGCGTTGTCCGGATGTTTGGAGGTGAGGTGTATGTTGAGCAAAAAAAAAAAAAAAAGTGGTCAATTTTTTTAAACTTTGACCCCTATTATGATCCTTTAAAATTTATTGTTTTGGGCTCAAATCAAATTATTAAGTTAGATCCATGTCCAAGGAACCTATATCTAAAATTTCAAGTGTTTAGACCCAAAATTATCAGAGGAGTTTGGTAGAGTTCTCAACGGTCAAATTGTTGAACTTTGACCCCTTAACAGCCAAATTTGTGGATGAAAACCCATCACAAAGATTTTCCCAAATCTCAGTACCCTGTATATCAAATTTCGAGTCTGTAGACTTAAAATTGACAGAGATATTGCATCGGGAAATGTACACACACAGACACGTTCACTTTTTATAATAAACTATTTTATATTTTAATAAAAAAAATTTATTTTATAATTAAAAAAGTAGTCAAAAAAAATGAAATAGGCGCGTCACAGTTTTCTTTAATAAAAATTCCTTTTCTTTTGTAATGTTTTCATGTTTTTGTTTAAACAAAAAACTAGTCACATCTTTCTTTTCTTACAATTCATTGAAGTTGAGTTGGTTTCAGCATCCTAAATTCTCATATGAAACCAAAAAATTAATGATCCAGTAAAATTGAGTTATCTCCCCTCATCCCAATTATAACATAATGTATATGAGTGCATGGGGAAATAGCAGCAGCAGCGAAGGATGGCTGGCTTGCGAAGAAATTAGCAGCAGCAGTAGCCAAAAATGGCACATATGCAAATTAGGAAGTATGCCAGAGAAAAAAAAAAAGGAAACGAGAAATAATACATCACATGGTTGGAGAGAAAGAAAGTCGACGCCAAAGAAAATGGATGTGTAAAGTTGAGGATAAGAATGGGCCAGTTGTGGCCGGTATGCGGTCAGAGGAAGAAGAAAAGTGTATACCAGGCGAGATGGATGATGGGGTCAGGACAGAAAAGTAACGGTAATAGAAACTTTTGTTAAAAAAAAAAAAAAAAAATGCCAACACGGATTTTTATTTTTTCCAATGTTTGTATGTAACAACAATGTGACACAACGACTGGTTCTAGAAGAGCACCAGTAAGTGACAACTTGAGAATACCAGGTGCCACCAGTTTGAGGTAGAGATAATTGTAAAATAACTTTGTCCTTGGAAACTGTCTTATATTTTTATGATCAGTTATTTTTTTTTAAAAATTGGCATAAACACTTCGAATACATTTCAATAACAAATAGTTTTCCATTTTGCTTCATTTACAGTGTTTATTTATTATCTCCCTATGTATACAGTAAAGACAGTCCTCCCTATTTCATTGAAGTTAATAACAATCTTACTAAAGAAGGTATGTACATAATTAATTCTGTTTTGTCAGAGAAATATTGATCTATATTCTAAAAAATATATAAAAATTATATTTCTAATTGATTTTAATATTTAATCCTGATCAATGTTTTATTTCTTACTAGTCATAAATAAAAGTGGAGGAACTTTTACACTCAAGCTAAGAAATCACTCATAAGACCAGGAAAAAAATTAAAAGCAGACAATTTTTCAAGATTTATCAGTAGACTTACATTTGATGTCAAGAGAAAAGGGGGGGGGGGTAGTAAAACAAGCTGAGCATGCAATGTCCCCCTCCACAAATGAAAAATTTTCTTTCATCATGACTAATGTTTGTGCAAAATTTCAAAAAAATTCAAGGTGCGCTTATTGATGAAAGTGTAAACAAATGAACAAAGAGACAATTTTTTTTTTGGGGGGGGGAGAGCAATTTTTCTTCTATAATGCCCCCAACGGCAACCAGAGTTATCCCATTCTGGCATAAATTTACTTTCACCATGACTAATGTTTGTGCAAACTTTAAAAAAAAAAAAAAAAAAAAAAAAATCCAAGACGTGAGAAAAATGCTAACAAACTAATGGACAAACGGGAGTGAATTACTAGGTCCAATCCATCATTTGTCGGGGACCAAAAACTATATCAGTGCTGATTTATGTAGTTAATAAGGCTGCCATTTCCTAGTATCCTTGGTGGCATAATCAGTGCATTATACTTACAGAGGTTGTGTCTTCAAAGCTCACTTGCAGCATAGGTATTTTACTGATATTGTTTGAAAATGAATTTAAACATTTCATATTACAATATTAAGCAGACTGTTTAGTTGTATATGGTTTTGTAATCTTTGGAAATTTGAACCACTGACAATAGGATAACCTGCTAGTATAATTGTTATATATTAGGATCCTTATATTAATAGCAATTAAGTTAGTGTGAATTTTGACAATGGTCATACCGAGTGCATGTCATAATAACATGCAAAACAAGAACATTCCCAGGGTTGAATCCAAGATGGATAACATGTAAGGTCAAGGTTAGCTAAGGTAGACAAAACAAGTTGACAGATGATGTCATATTTTGCAAACTAATAGAAAATGTCTTCAAATGAGTCTGTCTATGGGAGCAAGTACAAGACACACCATCGACAATGCTGTATGAAAATTTGATAACCAGGAAGTGTGAAATGTTACCTTGATATCTCTCCGCATGTCACCATTTCAGTTAACTTAATAAATAGCTAAGAGAATTATTAGTCTCTCTTTGGTATGGATCAATTGTCTCCAAAAATAAAATCTTCAAGAAACTCAGCAAATGTTTACTTATGTCTTTCACTAATGAAAAAAAGCAAAGACTCATACAAAAGAAGTGAAAATAAAAGCAAACCACATTTAAAGAACTTCTTTTGTTTAAGGAAAAAACATAACATAATACTATTACGCGTGTCACCAGTTTGCCCGTCTTAGTGGAAGACTGCAGAAGCTCAAAGCGTTTACTATTTTGTGAACCTTATTTTCAATGCTTTCTGCATCTGAATGTCAAAATAGTGAATTTATGTTTCTGAACTTTTGAGATAAGGATTGATAATTTATATTATTCAGACTACTTTTCTCATCTTGAGTGTTATTCATTCGTGCATCTTTTCAAACTCCAAAATCAGTACGAAATTTCAATCGAAACCCTTTATTTAATCCACGGAGATAGCATGCTCCATTTCCACCAGCCAGGACCATAGAAGCAACATTAATGATTGAATTTTCAACCTCCAGAAAAGTGGCGCTTAAAACTGAATTTTACTTAGTACTTTATCAATCATGGCACTAGTCCTTGCAACAAGACACACCTGGAGATTACAGTGGCTGAAACGTGAGGACAATACTCAAGATAAGAACAGTAGTCGGAAAAATCCAACTAATACAAAATAATGAGTGTTATGTGTTACAGTGTAGGCACACTGCTGATGTAATACATGGTGTTTTTGTAGATAAAATAGGTTCAAACAAACACACACCTTTGCGTTGTTTTCGGAAAGAACCATCGGGCAGCTGACATCTTTTATTCGCCATCAAATGACTTCCTTGTGTAAAAATCAAATCTTCCAAGTCCAATAATTGAACACTTCCAACAGACTGAAAATAAAATACAAAATAATGACCACCAACAATATTCAACCTGATCAACTGACTTTCAAACTTCGAATCAATTAAGTTTTAATGATCCCCCTCCCGAAAAGCAAAACAAAAAGGAACACCGTCTGCTTAACTCTAGTTTATGTTGTGATGAAAAACTGAACCGTTTTATTGTTTTTTTTAATATGTTTTTACAGATGCGTCCTTTTTTTTGTTTATTTTGTGGGGTTCTGAAAACTTAATTGATCCCAAAGTTAAAAAATTTCACATTTACACAAAAATATACAGAAAATCTACATTTTATTTGTATCTAAACAACCGCTAATTTATAAATTAATGTAATTTATTGTATCAACATTCGTACATTGTACATTTTTCAGAGCTTATCCAGTAGAAATATGTCCCGGGTAACATTGTGGCACAATGAAGAAGCTCCCTTTTGGAGGAGCTGGGGCTTCTACATTAATAAACCTTGTACCTAACTTAGGATGGGGAGGCGAGAAAGAAATGCATTATTATTGAAAAAAACTTGACAGCTTTAGTAATTGTTGGTATGATTCGAGCCAAGAGTGACCGTTGTTTAGATTCAACTAAGTCAAAATCTGAGACACCATATTCAAAAAGTCAAACTAAAAAAAAAACTGGTCACAGGGCCTACAAAAACTAAACAATATCTCTTTCTCTCTCTCTTTGTCTAAAGGAGAATTGAATTGTTTTAAACAGTTGATGTTTGACTCTTATAAGCAACAGATGTATAGCAGTTTGAGTTGAACGTTAACTGATTTAAATAAGCTCCTCCAGTGTTAAATAAAAGAATTATATTTTTAGAAAGAATGCTTTTGTTCACTTTTTGTGCAAACGTTAAATTTCAGCATGCAGTCTCTGCAATATCGACTTGTTGATGTTTCTATCATCCATGTGCCTATCGTTTATTACCCTGAGGAACTGGTTGCCGTTTCTCAACCAAGTACTCTCCCTAAGTAGTTATTGCCATGCAAACTTAGGGTTGTGTGCATTTTGTGCACCCAGAGAATCAGAGCGCTGATATCCAGTGAATGTCTGATTATGTTTTGAAAGGGTCCATCACTAGACGGAGATAAAAGTATAGCCACTGGGACTCAGAGTTAGTGCACGTCGTGCCTTGACTGTGCTCGTGCGTGACTGATCCACTCGGTTTTGTTACATACTTAGTTCTGTGATTCTGTGCAACGTCCCCACCCCCTGGTTACATTATCACAATATTAAAAACTGATCGTAAAAAGAAAATAAACAAGTCAAGCATGCAGAGTCCCCCTCCAGGAGTGAAAAATTTACTTTCAGTGACTAATATTTGTGAAAATTTTTTTAAAAATCGAAGGCATGGTTATTGAGAAAAGTACGAACAAATGAATGGATGAATGATTTGAGGCAATTTTATCCCAATAATATATAAGGGGGAGCAACCAGAGTTATCCTGGAAAATCTGTTCTGGCAAAAATTTACTTTCACCATGATCAATGTTTGTGCAAAATTTCAAAAAAAAATTCAAGGCGTGGTTATTGAGAAAGTTGCAAACAAACGGAAGTGAATTACTATGTCCAATCCCTCCTTTGTCGGGGTCCAACAAAATGGCACAAAAAATTTTATTATTCAGTTACGTGTTAGGTTTAAAAAAGACAATACACCAAAACTTATGCAAAAAAAAAAAAAAAAAACATAATTTAATGATGAATATCTCAATTGACATTTTCTAACACTAAGGGGAGATAATTTAAGCTGTCATTGAAGTAATTTTTATCACAGACATAATAATATGAGCTAAAAATTGTTTAGCGATCAAATTTTATTTTATTTCATAAAAACAAAAATACTGGATGATTGCATAAATTTTAGTGTACAGCCTTTTTTTTTTTACCTAACAGGTAAGTACATAATAAAGATTTTGCGTGATTTTATATTATTGAAGTAAAACTGGATACACACCCATTTTTCTGTCCTCATCGACACTTTCTTTAATCTTATTCTTTCATCACATTCGCTATTCTTTCTTACCACCTAATATATTCTATATGCAAACAAGCAAGATTATCAGAGTTTTAGTATTTAATAAATTTGAATTATAACAACACTAGAAAAATATTCGCCAGGGTTTATATATTAATGTTTGTCTATTCTATTTGTTTTCATTTTGCCAAACAATCGAATACTCGGCCAATCTGGCTGAAATTTCGTATGGACCTTTATTATGATAAGGTGCAGCAAACTAAGTATTATGGTATCTGTTTGATGCATAGATAAGGATTAATAGTGATTAGTATTTAATGTAAAAATGATCACAAATTTAACCATATTTAAGCATTAAATTTAGCATAAAGCATTCATTCTAAATCAACATGCTATAACTTTTGCCTTTAAAAAAAAAAAAAAAGAAAAAAAAAAGAAAAAAAAAAGAAAAAAAAAAAGAAGAAAAAAAAAAGGCTAGTTTTTATATAATTTCTCTCCATGCAACAAATGTCTTCAACCTTCACTTGCAAAGTTTCACTTTTATACATCACCACACTGTGATGTCCTATAGACTCTTCCTTTGCAGTTAAGATAGAAATTTCTGAACATGGTCACAAATGTAAATCATTATACCTGATCAACCCCATCAGTATGCATAGATTCCATATCCGCAGCCATACGTGATTGCCGCGCTTGGTGTCTGCGTGCTCTCTGCTCGCTGACAATATCTTCTTTTTCTGTTGCCTGCAATGCCAATAAAATAGTGGACAATTCTGCATCTGCTTCCATTTTCTGTTCAATTTCCTTCCTTTCTGTTGCGCTCTGAGCCTGTGCTAACATTGTACAGTACAACACTATAAACAGAAATAAAAAGAATATAATTAAAAATAAATCAAATAGTCTAATCTTCAAATAATGTCCTGTGCCAAGAAGGAGCAACACTGGTGTTGTACAAAAATTATATGTGGGTATCTAAAAATAATGTTAGAAACAATATTTATCCATATAAAGACAAAGTAAGAAAAAAAAAAAAAAAAAAAAAATAGTGGAAATTTTACTTATTGTTTACTTTGAAGAAAAAACAGTTCTTATTGAGAATTCCCTCCAAAAAATAAAGAACAATCTGTATGCACATACCAGTGACAAAATGGAACTATCATATTCCAAAAATTATGTAAATTAATCAAAGAAAATCATTTTTAAATGATTAATGGGAATTTGTAGGCATTACAAAATAAATCTCACAAGTTTGAATTATTGAGTTATCAGCCTTTGTTTTTTTTGTTAGATCGTTTTCAAAATGGCAGACAAGACAGCTGATCTCTGATTACTTATAAAATTTGTTTTTATTATTTAAAATTAAAACTACTTGATCAGTTTACATGATTTTTAGAATATGATATTCTCATTTTGTCATGGCTACACACATGATATAGCTTTTTTCTTTATTTTTGTTTTAGGGGGAATTCTGAACAAAACCCTTCTTTTAAATTTAAAATGAATAATTTATTAATTTAATAAAATGTTCACTTATATATTTTTTACTTTAATAAGAATTTTTATTTTATATTTATTTATTTTACACAAACAATTATAGAGAGGTAAAAAAAATTATATGCAGGTGCGTAAAAATGTTTAAAAACGGTATTTTTCCACATGAAGAAAAAAGTGGAAAATTTGACATATGCAAGACCATGTGCTCCCCCATTGAAAAGTGCCACCTCTACGCTATTTACATGCTGTGGTCTTCCATTATTCTTTCTGTCTTCTTGTTCTGGCTGTGTTGTCGTCTCTCACGTTGGCAAATGCTGAGGACAAGCACTACTTCACAAGTATAAAAAATAAACAAATTTAAGAGAAACAAAGGACTTAAACACATCAGTTGTATTCTGGCGTGTGTGTGACACCATCGACCCTCTAAACACTAATGTACACATTTTAAGTTTTCTGTCAAGTCCATGTTCGCCTGTCGGTTGATCAATTCATCTCTCCGAGCTACAATTTACCTTTAACTGTCATTAACTGTGGCCTGTCGTCAATACATACAAACTCAAGACAGTCAATAAATTTCTTTAACCATTGCAAAACTCATTAGCATTCTTAAAACTACCTCTAAATATATTGACCTCTATGTTTGGTTCTTTGTCTTAGTTACCGCCACACCTTGATTAGCTACCCTATTTTGAACACTTTTGTGTGCCTTGGTGGACCAGCTTCCCCATCATCTTTCTACTAACCTTATTTTATATATTTTTGTTCTGTTCGTCAACTCAGTTCCTCTTTTTAAAAAAAATTTTTTTTATCACTTCCTAACACTTTGCGGTAGGATGTTGCTAGTAGTTTCTGGTTATCTGGTTATTCCCATTCGTGACCTGAGAAAATTTGTGGAAACTGCAGCTCAGTAAAAGCAGAAGTACCAAGATAAAATTTATCAAAGTAAAGTTTTTCATATTTGATAATGTTGAAAACTTCTTCAAATTCAGAGGAAGTAACAGCAATGTATGATTTTGACAATATAATTGTAATCGGCCATTAAAAAATAGCAAACCGTTAAGACCTGTCTTTTTGTAAAAATTAGTTCTAGCTAATCTATCATTGATTGCGATTGTTGGACTGACTTCCTCATCTTGGTTGCTATAGTCACAACGTTTCGGCCGTTTTGCCCTCCGGCCTTCATCAGGTGTTTTGTATCGAACTGGGGAACCGTTTGTTAGGAGTCTCGAACCCAACCCTTTAGTATTATTACGGGGGTACCGTGTTCGGACTCCAGCTAAGCTCTGGGACATAGTTTCTGATTCTCTGTTTTGAATGTTACCTTTCACTGCCTTCGTTCAGGATTGAACTCAGCACCTTTGGGTAACTGTAAACTTTGATACAATGTCTAGGACCATTCGGCCATATGTCACTGGAGTCCGAACACGGTACCCCCATAATAATAATAAAGGGTTGGATTTGAGACTCCTAACAAACGGTTCCCCAGTTCGTTACAAAACACCGGTGGGCAAAATGGCCGAAGCGTTGTGACTATAGCAACCAAGATGAGGAAGTCAGTCCGACAATCTCAATCAATGAAAACACCTCATCTAAAAAAAAAATACAGATAATTACTAGCTAATCTATCATTCGTTTATAATTTTTACTAATTTTAACCTTACATGTAAATATGTAATAGTGTTTTTACTTAAAATGCATTTTTTGAACTCCTATTATATCGCACAAGCACTGAATGATTTTCTTAAATGTGTATGTTTCTTACATTGTCTACTTACCTACTTGTCTGTGTTGCCTGAGTAACTTAATGAACTCAAACTGACTGACCCCCAACAGTATGACCAGTTGATTTTCAGCTTCACGGTCATCTACAGCAGTCTAGAAAACAAAATCAAAGAGAAATATCAATAAAACAACAAAGTAAACAGAAAAAGAAATTAAAATTTTAACATGATTATGTCATCTGTCAGATTCAGTTGAGTTTGCTTCTTTTATGATAAATCAAACTATTTTGCATCATTCAGTACATAAAAACAAATAAAGGTAGGCCAGTAGACAAGACCAGTCATAAAAACGGGTCACTAGACAAGATCAGTTATAAGAGATACCAGTAGACAAGATCAGTTATAAGAGATACCAGTAAACAAGATCAGTCATAAAGGATATAAGTAAACGGTCAGTCGTAAATGGTAAATGATTGTAGGTGTACATGTTATAATTATATTTCATCCCATTCACTTCTCAAAACTCAACATCATTTCCTTTGCAAAGTCCTCTTAATCTCCGTCAGAGAAATGTAAACAAAAAAAAAAAAAAAAAATCATTGAAAATTGTGTGATTACCTTCAGTATTTCCAAGACTTCTTTGGATCTTGTCTGGGCCACAGTGGGATCATCAGGATAATATTTGTTCAATTTTCGTTGTAACCAAAAAGCATCAATATCCCGGGGATGAAGACCACCTTCCAGCTTCTTTTTGTTTTCCTCTCTTTCAGCCAACTAGACATGAAAATAGCAAATTTCTAATTAATATATGGAAGCATATGACTGAATATATTTAAATTTGCTTTCCATATAGTGCTCAGTACACATATTAAAGCTATAATTTTTTTAACACTAAAAACTAAAATCAACAAGCAATAAAAAAGAAAAGTGTAAAGTAATGAAATAATAAAATAAAACAATGAACATTTCTAAAATTTTAGATTGTTGATTAAAAGTATTTTACATACATTTGCTCGAAGTGTTGCATCCATCTCGGCCTCTTCTCCCTCATCATCTTCCTCTTCTTCCTCTCTCACTTCTCCATAGACATCGGCATTATCCTACAACACAAGCAAAAAATAAAATAAACAAATAAAGATAAGCTATGTTGAGTATGACTTCATGTTTTTCCCAACAAGGTTTGTAGATAATTGGACATAATAGATCAATTAAAACTTAAATTCAGACAGCAGATTCCATAATTTATGAAGAGTTATCTTCCCTTGAGAAGGAATGGTTTTCTAAGGCAGTTATTCTATTTTGTGCTTCTATATTATAATAATGAAAATATTGAATTTTAAGTAAAACAAATGGTACCTATGTAACTGTCAGGTCTCAAATAGTAACATAGCCAAAAATCACGAAAAACGATAAGGTAGAAAAACAATTCCAATGTTTGATAAAGTTACACGCTGTGTTGTCATATTGGGTCACGTGAACTAAACAAAAAAGGGAAGTAACTTAGTTGAAACAAATTGTAGGAGAGAGAGAATTTATTAAAACACATATAACATATATACTTTGTGAATTTTTTAAAATAATCTACACAATGTTTTTAAAACTTATCAAAATTACTTTTCTGAAATTAACATAAGATTTCTGAGAAATTGAAAACTTAATTAACTCCCCTATTAGCTCTCCATTTCAAATTAGTAGATTTTGAAACCTAATCGCTAGAGTTTACAAATGTCTTTTTTCATAAATAATTAATTTTCTACCTCATCATCTTCATAATTGTTGGATATCTTACTATTTGAGACCTGACAATTACATAGGTATTATTTGTTTTACTTAAAATTCAATATTTTTCGTTATTTAAATATAGAATCACCTTTTATTTAGCTCGTCTTCAGGTTAAACACAAGATCAAGTGGAATTCAAACTGGATTCAAACTTGGCACACCCAGTTTTCAGTCTATGTCGTTAACCACTTAATCACTTCATCTGCAAGTAAACTGCAATACTATAGACGCCCCCACACCACCACCACCATGGGTGCTGGGAGATAGGGGAGAAAAGTAAGAGAAGTATAATAAGAGAAGAAGAAATAGACAAAGGAGGGTTACGGTCTGATTTTAATTAGGATGTTACAAATGACGAGAACAGGGCATTTTTTTTAGGTGCGGTTGTAATTAAAACATAACAAAGGACCTGAGATATATTTAGAATTGGAAGCAGGTTTTATGATGGTGAAGAGTAGTTTGTGGAGTCTAGTGTTTTGCAATCATTTTACGACAGCCTATTAACGATGGTTAGAAGTCCAATTTATGACAATACAGACAATGGGAGTTAAGTTGGGGTTTGGACATAGCTGAAGACAGCTCATGGCTCAGAGCAGATGGTGAAATGAATGCATCAACTGACAGACAGACACAGGCTCGACAGTAGATGGGGACTTTAGCATTTAGAGGGTTGGGGGTGTCACACATGCACCCAGAATCCAATTATCCAAGAATGTGTTGTATTGCGTTTTCTTTTGTGTCTGTCGTTTGATTTTAGTTTTATACTTGTGAACCTGGGTGCACCTGGCCGACAGCAACCAATGCGTAAAATACAATTACATAGCACGAACCAGAACGAGAGAAGATAAAAGAAAAATCCATGGCATGCAACATTGGGTTGATAATGTTTGTGGTATCACAAAGATTGTTCTGCCATTTGGTAAAATCTATTTAATCATCTAAAATCAAGTTTCTCCCCTTTCACCACTAATGCTCAGATCCTCACATTGCACCAGTTGAAATGAATGATTCTCTGTTTCAGAAAGATCCATGTTCTAATACCGATTTTCACACAAGCCATTTTATTCATTTTTTTTTTATTTTTATCTGTTTGTACATTTTTAAACTCAAGGTAGATAACTGTTGCATTCTTTACTTCAATGTGTGCAGAGGAAAAATTGGTGCTTGTGTAGATTAGTGATCTTTTAAATTAACCCATTTCAGGTGAAAACTTTATTACGTAGTTATATGTCATATCGACAAAATTAGCGTAAATTTAAAAAAATTACGAAAATGATCCAATAGAAATATAAAAGTAAGATTTATTGAGTTTATCGATTTATAGTATTATAGGCCGTCTCCCTAAGGATATCCTCTACAGAGAACTGGCAAATGGATCAAGAAGCCGCGGTCGCCTGGTGCTGCGCTTTAAAGACGTGACCAAACAGGATCTGATCGCTCTTGGCATTGATGTGAATGTGTGGGAGGAGCTAGCTGAAGATAGACCAGCATGGACGCGTGCCTTGAGTAAGGGTGGTAAAGGACTTGAGAACCTTTGGTTCGAGAGGTTGGCGCAGAGAAGACAAAACTAGTGACTACGTTTACTGTTGCTTGCATTAATCTTTCGTAGATTGCTTGCCATTATTAGTATTATTGTATGTTTTGATATGGAAAAGTTCCAAAATTTTTAGGGGAGGTAACTGCACACGACCAATTTATAATTTTAACATGATACATAAGTATGTAATGTTTTCAATTGAAATGCTTTAGCTCAAATGACTTCATAGGCAACGTGGAATAGGTACAAACAGTAATGCATAAAAATGATGTATGTATTTGCTAAAAATGTTTGAAATTTGATTACCTCATCTTCAGATTCTTCAAACTGTACATTAACACCATAAGTTTCATCAATATTTTCATCTGAAATTAAACAAACAACAAAGATGAAACAAATTGGAAGAATATTTTTTTCTGTCAAAGATTAACTACAAACAAAATTACCTAAATTCAATAAAATAATATCTTGCTCTTTTTTTTTTGGGGGGGGGGGTATTTTTAATCTGGAATATATACATACTAGTTGTATATACCCGTCAAAACATTGCCCAGTCAAAACATTGCCAAGCAGAGGGATTAGTCATATCCTATTTAGGATACTCTGTATATCCTAACTTGTTATGAAGTGTGACATGTATTTAGAGAAGCTTAAAATACATCCATCTTGGTGTATCAAAATCAAATATGAACTTTACTTTCATAGCTTAAACAGAAAATAACTCTCATAACTTAAATAAACTTCTAGGTTTAAAAGCAACTGTTGCCAACTATTAATAATTAAAATTAAATCTAAATTAAATTAGTAAACTTTAAAGAATATTTCCAAATAGAATATTTAAAATGATTCTGTTATAACAAATAATTAATAACTTAAAGTTAATTATTAAAATAGATTTTCTTTCATGTAATATGCAAATGAGGGTACATTAATGTAAATTTCTTTTGAATACATAGTACATATAGAAATCATGCTAGAAGGAATAAAAGTGTATATAAGTATGTTTTTAACATGAAAATTAATTTGTGAAACAGGGCACCATTTGTACATATTAATCAAATTGTGACAGGAATATGACTTTATTATAACAGATTATAATCAAGACATTAAAAAATGAAAGTATTAAAAAAAAAAAAAATTATATTGTACATACTCGTTATGGAATGAAGTTTTCATACAAAAAAATCAGTTAATTTGATCAAGTAGTTGTTTTTTTACAGAAGAAAATCAAACTTTAATGAGATCGATCATGTCGCAACCATCTCGTTTATTTCACGGATGAGGATGCCAGGGGAGATAGCCTCATCACCGCTTAAAATTTGTCAAAATTTGATGAGATTATTTTGAAACATGAGCAGAAAAAAATACCTAGATAAATATTTTAGTTTTTTTTTCACTTATTTTACAGGGGTTCTCTGTCCTTTTTTAATCTCTTTTTCATTTCATCCTTTGTTAATCACTTTTTTGTTTAAAAGCGCCGGCTTCCTGATTTACGAAATAAGCAAGATGGCCACAACACAATCAATCTCATTAAAATTTGATTTTCCTCTGTAACAAAAAAAAAAAAAAATTACTTCATCAAATTAAATGATTTTTTTTTGTATGAAAACTTTATTCCATAACAAGTACGTAGAAACGTAGAATATAATTTTTTTCCAATAGGGGACTGTTTATGAATTTGATATTCCCATGAAACTTGCTCCTTTGGAGGGATTCGGTTCAACCTGCCTAAGGTGAATCTCACTTCAGTACGGTAGCGGTACATAAAATTCTGCTTATTTACGGCATATTTCATTAAATAAAATTGACGTTTTTTTGTCTAATCTATTTTCGATCCTTTCCAACTTCCGAATATCAGTCTACACTTATGACGGGAACTGGCTGATGTAATCACCATGTTTATCATGTCTGGGTACTTTCCAATCCGTCAGGATTCACCGTCAGGAATAAATTAATCTAACTGATTTTTCCAATGGAAAAAAAGGATAAATAATTAACCGATGAAGAAGAAAAAAAACAAAAAAAAAACTTCATAAATAATTCAAAATCAGATTAATTTATCCCTGGCAACGAATCCTGAAGGATTGTAAAATACTCGGATTTATGGTAAACATGGTGATTACATCAGCCAGTTCCCACCAGAAGTCAAGACTTATTTGGAAATTGGAAAGGATCAAAAATAGAATTAATAGACAAAGAACATCTATTTTATTTAATGAAATATGCCATAGAGAAAAAAAGCTGCCTAACTATATCAATTTTATAGACAGCTGCTAATGAATTGTAGGATTTATTCACTGATTGTTTCTTAACCCCTTCCCTGTAATAAAAAAGGGGAGATTTTGCAGTTCTTGCAAGCTGTTGATATCCTCTTACATACGGTACCCATGCATTTTTTTTTTAATGGTTCAATTTTGACATTCTGGTTTAGGGAAAAGAGGAGTTTGAACATAATGCAATAACAAATTGTGTATAAACGACAAAAACAGTTTTACGCTATTGTTTTTTGATATTTAATTAGGAACATTTTGGAGTTAAAATCAGTTTAGTACAACACATGTAGTCTGAAGAAAAGCACATTTGACATGCGTAAATGTTACAAGCATGATTTTCAAAAGCTCAAATCTTATGGAATGGCACTATGTTTGTTTTTTGCGTTACTTAAAACAACAAAAAAAATGTATTAAAATACCTGTTTCTCTACTGATTGACAGCCTTCATTTAGTCTTGAGAAACAATGGATATCCCTTTGTAAAGAAGCTATGTGCATTCATTGTGAAGCAAGGGTTGCGCAATCAATACTACGCCTTTCTTGAATCAGCACTGCTCGATTCCAGTGGCAAGAAGAATCCAGGGCAACTGGAAACGATGCAAGTGGAAAGCATACACAGCACCTGGAATTCCCAAATGGTCACCCATTTTAGTATTGACCACGTTCAATGCCACTTAACTTCAGTGATCATGCCATACAAAAACATATTTATATAATATGATTGGTACAGTAGTGCCAGAATATAAATGCACAGTTATATTACATATTATTACATCTGTAATGATTAAGTTAGCTAATGTGAATTTTGACAAGGGTCACATTTAGTGCATTTAACAAAACTAAGGTTTTCTGATCAGTTTCTCAGTGGAAGCTGTGCAAATGAGCCACAGCTAATAATGTGTCACTCATTTCATTAAGTTAGAAAATTTAAGTTTAAGAGGTAAATAACTTTTTTATATTTTACAAAGGAGTCAACACTTATCAAGGCCCGGAGGCTACTTGAGAATAAGGGTTAATGAGCATACAGTGGTCAATGTCACAATATCGTAGTAATCATTAATATTGGAAATTTGGTAAACTGGATTACTTAAAGGAACAGCTCATCAATTGTTCATGTTCGACTTGAAGACAACCATATTGTAGTCAGTTGGGAAGCAGGAAAACAGAACAGGGTTCCACAGGCATGCAGTTCTAAGAAAGAAGCTTTGTTCATGGAATCTACATTTAGGTTTAGGTGCAAATAAAGAGTAGGAGAAAT
This sequence comes from Euprymna scolopes, assembly GCF_053919585.1. Lineage (NCBI taxonomy): Eukaryota > Metazoa > Mollusca > Cephalopoda > Sepiida > Sepiolidae > Euprymna > Euprymna scolopes. Next base: position 21,774,393 of record NC_136489.1, on the reverse strand, counting down.
TATTGATAGTGGTTTCAGCTAGATGAGTGTTTTTTTGCGAAAGTTTGGCAAGGAGACGGATCATAGATAGGAGCTTAGATGAGCACTTGCCATGAAAATAACGATAAAGCAGAGACAGGCTTGTAACATCTCTTCAGTGGAAAAGAGGTTGCAGGAAAGAGAAAAGGGCATTTCTCATTAGGCTATGAAGTCTATTTTGAACTCTGTCAAGGTAGAATAAGCTGCTTTTAGCAGCCCTTGTCCAGATGTGGCAACAGTACTCCATCCTTGGACATACTTGGCTCTTATACAGCATTGAGATATATAATGGAGTGGTAGAAGGATCCCACCATTTTTCCAGCGACCTTGGCAACGGATTCGATATACATGTTCCATTTAAGATCAGAAGCTTGTCAAAACATGGAGCTTCCCCAAGATGAGAACTAGATAAAATAGCATTAGTCTCTTTCTCCTAAATCCTTTCTCTCCAAATAAAGCCTTGAGGAAAACTCAGCGAATGTTTCCTTGTCTTTACTGCATGAATCTAGGAGGAATGTGTGAAAACAGTACAATTTTTATTATATAGCACGTATGGCTTTAAATATTTTAATATTGTAAATCTCATGGTTATAATATGGGTGTTTTTCAAGATTTATTGGATTGCTATAAACTTTTTGATGCTAAAATCAAGCTGGCCTAGAATGTATAGGTTTTATCTACCACCAGGTTTAATTTCATATATGTTGAAAAATAGAGTTAAGAAATATTCATGGATATCGCAGATTAGTAAAAACATGGATAAAATAAATAACTGCATGCTAAGTAGGGAGTTCATATAATATTTATATTTCAAGTCATATCATGTAATACTGCTTATTATATTTACAGTCATGGTATCATATATCTTATATTTTTAGTCATGATATTTCACAGAGAAAAAAAATAATCATTTTACCTGTTTGCATTTTCTCTTCTGATCCCCAATCTGTGATTTTCTTTCCCAAATTGACCAAGAGGGCAAACCTCTCATCGGCTAAGGCGGACAAAAGACTTTCAACTTCTTTCTTACGTTCTTTGTCTTTCATTCGGTCATTCTTCAACACAGCTAGGACTTCATCTGCAGCTCCGCACAGAACATCCCGCGGCTGATTAAAAAAAAAAAGATCTCCGAATTAAACTTCAAAATAACAAGAGCTACATGAGTGACATATAAAACCCATCAATTTAACAAAGTTTTCTTATCAGATTTTCAAAGTCAGACCCAAATAGCATTTAAACTAACAAATCAAACTTTGATTCTGATTAGCCAATTTTCATTTGTTATTGTTATACTATGTTATCTTTTGTCTGTTCAACAGTTTCGCAATAACTACTGGTCAAATCTGGTTGAAATTTATTGAACGATGCCTTCCAAGTTATGTATAAATTTAAATTTAGAATGGATATAAAAAATATTTGTTGAAATAACTTTTGGTTCTTGTTCAGAATTTTCTCTATGTTACAAAAGAAAAAAGAAAGAAAAATTTGTATGATTTACATACTCATAATGAAACAAAAATGTCATATTCCAAAATTTATGTAAATTGATCCAGTGGTTTTATTTTTAAATCAAATCTTATTTTATGAGTAACCAAGGAGCGACCATCTTATTCACCATTGTGACAACCATCTCAAGTGTGATACTATAAAGTGGACCGGAGTCACTAAGTGCTGAGAAGAGGGGGGGGCAATAGACAAAGAAATAGGAAGTGTCTTATAATAAACAAAGAGATGGGAAGTAGCAAACAATGAATCTGTAAGTATTTTTAGATAAAGCCTTTTCGATTTGACAATGACAATAGAAACCCACAGAACAGATAACACAGGGAAGGGCAACTTCCGGTAGCCTGGGTGGAGGGACTTCAGATACCAACACAGAGAAGACAATTGACATGATTGCGATGGATGGGAGCTGATAGCGACAACGATTGGACAGTTTTTAGAGCTGACTGCAAAACAGAGATAGAGACGAATTGCGACTGACAGCTGAACGTAACATTGATAGAACGAGCAGAAGCCACACACACACTCACAAGTCCAACCGTCAAATATATGTGAAACATTGGTGTCTGTGTTTTTCCTGTTTGTTTTAGTCTATTCTTTTACTTTGTGGACACATGTGTGTTTTCATCGACAGTCGCCAGTGAGAAAATGACGATCCGGCCATAAAAATAGTGAACAAAAAATACCACGGTACACAACGTTGGAGGTTGGCGGTCTGTCGGTAATACGCGTGTGGGCATAGAAATAAAGACAGATAGCTCAAACAATACTTCAAACTTATGAGATTTATATCATAATGCCTATGAATTGCCATTAATCACTTAAAAATGATTTAACGTGATGTCACCGCTGTAAACAGTAATTAAAATCTGTGAAGTCTTTTGACCATCAAGCATGCAGATCCATATTTATTAATGGTTCAAATGAAAACTGCATTAGACAAAATAAAAATATTTTGTTTATCTCTACTATTATATAAAAGGAACTCTGTGTGTGTGAGTTTCTTTGTTCCATATGGACTCGAAAATGGCTGGGCCAATTTTTATGAAATTTCATACACGGGTACTTTATGTGCCTGGCAGTGTCCTTAGGTTTTGTATCGGAATGTCTTCGATAAGTATTAATAATCAAAATAATCCAATGAAAAAAGAACAAGTGATTTTGACCAAAAGTAACAACTTTCACAGCCTAAAATCATTGAGAAGTTTTATTATCATACAAGCCGAAAGGCCCGATATGTAAAATTAACAGTAGATTCTTTGATATGATAGGGACAAACTGAAGCATGTTACTTGACTTTTGCATTTTAAACTTTAATTCAAGTCATTATATATAAAATTTTATAAAATCAACAGTAGTTTCTTTAGAGTGCAATGTAGACTATAATGTATTGTGGACTAAGTTATTGCGAGGAGGCATATGAAGCTTCCTCCTGGTGTACCTCGATGGGTCCTCAACTAGAGCAGGCAATCAATCGATTTAATAGAAAAAAATGGGCGATTTCACAGATTCCGATGACAATAAAAACATGGGAGTGTGAAACATTCATTGGCCATCATTAAATCCCGGACAATGTTGGGTCTCCCTGTTAGTAGCTGATAAAATGCTCCATATTCTTCTCTAATGTCGACATGTCCCTGTAAGGAGTACAAAAACCTAATGTCAGGGATATGCAAGTGACTGGGGACTGCATGTGGATTTGATATTCTTATGAAATTTGTTCCTGTGGAGGAAACCGGTTTAATCTGCCTAGGGTGATTGCTACTTCAATACAACGAAAATGTTCATTTTTATACTAAGAGGAAATGGCGGTTTCATATCTTTCCAAATTGAATTGAAACCAAACATAATAAATCCAATAGGAATCGAACCCAGATACAAAGCAATTTCATTATCATCAACAGTGTCCTTTACACCAATCACATATGCTCAGATTAGCAGATTCCATAGTATTGTTGTTCATTGGGCCAACCACACACCTCATTTTAAATACAGGAACTACCAACAATATTTTGAATAAGGATTTAATTTATTCTTACCTGATCTCCAAGAGCTGCTTGTATAAAGCTAAGCAAAACTTCATATGTTTGCCTAGTCTCTTGGGTTTTGGGTCGGTACATGATGCCAACCATATCATTGATGCCCTCAGATAACAGGCTGGTCCCTTTCATCTTCATCACTTCTCTTTGAGCCTCATCTCGCTTTTTTCTCCTGAATAAAAGAAAACAAGAAAATGTATAATAAATGGTGAAGGAATAAATAAAACGAAAAGAAATTAATTACTAAAATTGTCCATGTTTACTTATCACACTGTAGCAATGATTGTAGCAAAGGTGTGTAAAATGTTAGAAACAGTATTTTCCACATAAGGCTAGAGTAAGCATAAGGTTGGAGTAAAAGAAGATTACATTAGCAGGGCTTTACGGTGTGGGTGAAACTATCACATTTGTGAGTGATTTTTCCAAGTGGCAACTAGAAATAATAAAACGATTGTATTTTTTAACGACAATCTGTCAAATTTCATTACTGAGTGAAAAATGTATTAATCCTTATTTTTTATACATCAAGCAAAGTCAAATTATTTAAACAATAAAAGGTTTGATATAGCAATATACTCTTTTTTTAATGAAAGCTGTTTAAAAACAACATCTGAAGAAATTCAAATATTTATACCCTCATTTGTTGCATATTTAGAATTACACTTATGAAAAAAACAAAAAACACAGAAAAATTTTTATGATGTACGTACTAGTCATGGAATGAAGGTCATATTCTAAAAATCATCTGGGTTTTGCTAGTAATTTTTCTATTTTTTTTTTTTTTTTACAAAGCAGTCATCACTTATCAAGGCCTGGAGGTCACTCGAGGAGAAGGGTTAATGAGTGTACAGTAGTCAATGGGAAAATGTCATAGTAATTATTAGTAGTGGAAATTTGGTAAATTGGATTACTTAAGGGAATGGCTCATCAAGAACTTGTTCACATTGGACTTGAAGACAACCATATTGTAGTCAGTTGGAAAGCAGCAAAACAGAACAGAGTTCCACAGGGCTGCAGTTCTAAGAAAGAAGCTTTGTTTATGGAATCTATGTTTAGGTTTAGGCACAGATGAAGAGTGGAGGAAATTACTGATAGTGGTTTTAGCGAGACGAATGTTTTTTTGTAAAAGTCAGGCAAGGGAGGACCATACATTGGAGCTCAGACGAGCACTTGCCATGAAAATAACGATAAAGCAGAGACAGGCTCGCTAATAAATGAACATATTTAGTTATGAAAGGTCAACTCAAGATAAATTTATCTGTAGAGCCCGATTAGGTTTTTTTTAATCCTTTAAGACAAAGCTTCATAATTTTTGTATTCATTTTTTTGCAGACTTTTGTCCTTATCATCATAGTTTTTGTTTCACCATGTTTCAGTCAACTCATCCTCTGGCCTTTTTCAGGTGACTAACCACAACTTGATAGGAATGCTAACTTGTAACTTCAAGGCTTGTGGCGCAGTATATGGAGGTGTTGAATCTCTATGATTTCAGGTGAGCATTGTCTGAAGATAGCAGTTTCAATCCTACCCAAGCAGGTGAAAGAATTAGTTGGCCAAAACATGGTGAGACAATAACTATGGAAGGTCGTTATTACTGGAGATACGGTTACAAGAATCAGCATTCTTATCCATTTGTGATTAATCACCTGAAGAAGGCCAGAGGATGACTTGGCTGAAATGCAGTAAAATAAATATGATAAACATCCACAGAAAGTGATTACACAAATCCCATTAGAAGTTAAGAGACTAGACTTAGAACTGTGCGTCAGGTTACTGCATCAGACAAAAAGTATGAATTTGCGTCTGTATGTGTATACGGCACAGACTAGATAGAGGTTCTAAGTAATTTGCAATTGTATTCTTTTGGTTGCACACACTGAGGATTGAACTTTCAATCTTTAGAAGGTCACTTATACAATTGATTTTCCAAGTATTCTAACAATTGCGCCATGGGTCCTGGATTCGCCAGATACACTTGAAGAAAGGCCAGAGGTTACATAGACTGAAATGTTGTGAAAATGACATTCAAGATGAGAACAAGAGACAAAAATGTTTCTGAATTATAATTGTGAAGACTACTGTTTCTACCTTGGATGTTATTCTCACAATGTTTTGGCCGATATAACCACTGACCTTTTTCAAGTGTATCTTGGTGATAGCTTTTAACAATCCAAATATAATACATATTATCAATCTTCATCTCCAAAATTCAGATGGACACAAATTAATATGAAAATAAAAACGACTCTATGCTGTCTACATCTCATAAATATGTCATACGTTTTGAATTCTAATGACTATGATTCATTTGAAAAGAAAAAAAAAATCAAGAACATCTTTCACCAATAAGAGCCATTGTCATGTTGGGAGAATAACACCTAAGATAATACGTTTATTCCTATAATAAATTTTCAGACTTTTTTCGTATGAGACTTTCATTGATAGTACAAACATGAAACTCTAGACCCCTTCAAAATAATCTCTTCCAGCTTGTTCCAACAACTTCTAGATGGCCCCATGGAAATCCTCTTGTGTGAGCGTGTCAATGACCATCATCATCATCTCCTCAATTGTCTCATAAAGACAGCCTCTAAGGTTTTCCTTGAGCTTAGGGAATAACCGCAAGACACAGGAAGCAAAGTCTGGACAATAGGAAGTGGTACCAAGTTATTCAACAAAGGGATTAAAAAAATATATCTTACATGAAATAGCCATTTCATCAAAGTAACATTTTTATCATTCATTTGCCAAAAACTCTTCAAAAATATAACATGTAGATTATAACTTATTAATACATGTGAACAGATATTCATTTCCGAACAAAATAGTGATATTTTGAGGGTTTAAAGTGCTTTCATTTTCAAAATATAAACTATTTTACTAAAACTACCTTCAAATTTGTGACTATCCAAAGAATTTTACGATTGGCAGGTATTGCTAAAAAATAAAGGAGGAAGGATTAATTCAATTGCCACATTTAATGATAAGAATGTTATTTTACACTTAAGCATAACATACTAATGAAAATACTATTTTGCAATGTATCAACGGATTGATATCTACAATTAAAAAAAGTATTTACCTTGAAAATATGAATGCAAAATATCTAAATGGAAGATGTTAAAAAAATATCCAGAGTTCAATCTAATAAAAAACTACAGAAAACTCTTAATGATGTACATACTCATCACGAAAATGTAATGTTCCAAAAATCATGTACATTGATCAAGTAGTTTTTATATATATATCTATAAATATAAAAGCGAAAATGTGTGTATGTGTGTTCGCTTTTTCTGTATATCTACAAAAGGCTTTTTTCAGAGAAGCGGTCGGTTGGTTCACAACTTCTTAAAACTTTTTATATCCCATATAAATCGTAATATCTCAGAGTTAACAACGGAGCTCGCCTGTCTATTTAATTTGTTTGAATTCGGGAAGATAAATATTCAACATTTGTCACTCGCCGCATGTGGGTTAGTCTTTTTCCTATAACATCTTGGGAAAATAAAAATAAAAAAAAGCGTTCCCGCAATAAATGAAATACTATCCCGCAGTCAAACTTGACCTCATTAAGTCATTAAAACGTGCACCTGCCAAATCCAAGTAATAAAATAAATTCAAACGTGTTTCCGTTAGCATCTCGCGGTGGCCCAATGGTTAAAACCGTCACACTCTTTTTTTTTCACACTTTAATTTACAACTTTGCCTGAACGGTTCGGGTTCGATCCTCATACTTACCTACCAAAACATTTTTTTTTTATGTTAAACCCCCCTCCCCGGAGTTTTGATTTACCCAAAACCACACACACCTCCAAACACCCGGGCAACGCCGGGTACCCCTCGCTAGTATATATATAAAAAGACAAAATGTGTGTTAGTGTGCGCATTTTTTCTGTATGTCCACCAAAGGCTTTTTTCCGGCTGCTTCTCGGCTTGCTCGCTCATTCTTATAACTTTTTATATGCTACCAGGATGATAATATCCAACACCTACGAAACAATGTCATAAAAATCTTTTATTTCAACCACTTTTATCTTACAAAATTTGTGCTGTGAATTTGTTTTCGCTGCTACTGCTGCTACTATGGTGTGATATTTGACCTAGAAAACCACCTGGGCTTTTAAACGCTTATTTTCAACTCTTTTAAAGTCCTTGCCTTTGTGGCGTCATGTGATGTCATCAGACTATTAACCTCAAGGTTTCGGGTTCAAGCCTACCTTCCTCCCAAAACTTTTTTCGCTGTTTTTTTTTTTTGTTTTTTTAATATTTCAACAGGGTTATTACTTTTAGTTTCCATCTACCCCCCCCCCCATCAAACACACACACCTACAGTTTTAATATTGAAACAGGATTATTTATGCCATTTTTCGCATTCGCTGTTTTTTCTTTTTATTTTTCAGATTTTTTAAAGTTTTTACATTGTTCGTTTTGCATCATGTTCGTTTTTTTTTTTATATAGTTATTACTTCGCTTATTCTTTTGTCTTGATTTACCCCCCCCCAACACACACACCACTAAACACCCGGGCAACGCCGGGTATCCCGACTAGTATATACATATAAAATCATATTTTTTACAACTTTTAGTAATTATAATAGTAAATTGTAACCATTACAAGACCGACTGATTTCCATCTAGATAGTTCAAATTGAGTTGTCTCATTTTATTAAACATGCCATATCTAAACACGTCTCTCTTCCTCATAAAATTAAAAAAAAAAATACTTGATCAATTTATGAAATTTTGGAATATGACATTTTTCTTCCATGTACATCATAAAGGTTATTCTATATTTTTTTAATTAGGTTGAGCTCTGAACTTACACACACACACACACACACACACACACACACAAACACAAAAAAAAAAAAAAAAACTCACTTGACTTTGCGCTCTTCCATTTGTGGTGGTTTTGTTCTTTTCGATTTGTCCCCCATTCTTGTTCCGTCAATTTTGCCCACAAGGGACATAACCTCTCCGGTAGCTTCATCTCTGGCTCGACGGTCAATAAGAGACCGATCAGCTTGGAGTACAAGATTAGAATTCTGAAAATAAAAAAAATTAATAAATAATAATATAGACAAAAAAAAAGAGGGGAGAGCATTTTTTAGTAAATTCTTAAATTCTAAAATTAACCTAGGAAACATTTCATCAGGAGATTCAAACTGACACATTACAAAGAAACAAAGATTTTGGAGTTTTCAGGATAGCCAATAAAACAAAAAAAGGGGTAAAAAAAAGTTGTTTTTTTTTAAACCTGTTTTTTCACCCCAGACAAGACACAGTGCCACAAAGTTGTAAATGACTAATATTTGGGACCATATTTGCAGGGACACTATGTATAGAGTTTGGCAGAGAGATGTCTGTTCACATTACACTTGAACTTCTGCATGTCAGTACAGTCAAGGAAGCAGGAGCCCAGGAGGGAATTCCAGAGTTTGAGGGAAGAAGTTATTTGAGTAAAAGGCATTATGACATCTAGAGATCTCTACAGTGTAGGGGTGGGATTTTGCTGCTTGTCAGATTTATGCTGAGAGGGGCACCAGTGCTTTGAGTTTGTTCAAGCATTTTCTATTAAAATACTTGTAAAACAGGCGCAGGGATGCCACATTTTGACAATGGGAGGGTTTTACTAAAAAATATATGACTAAAATTATGCCCTACCAATGTATGACTGACTGCTACTGCTGTTTGTCATATAGAAACAATGTGTACAGTTGCTTGAATCAGCAGAAGCCGATGAGACATTTTAATAATGCCAAAATTTAGTTGTACATAACAATCTTTACTAAAAATGTATACCTACATTATGTACAACAATTTGCTCCTGCTGCTGATTTGCTATTAAAGCAACTTTGATACGAACGAACTACTGGGTTTGTCAGCACAAAATATTGTAAAAATTTGTTGTGGTATTATTAAAATAAACAATAAAATAAATTTATTCAAAAGTTTCAGTCGAAAGGTTATTTTTATGGGAAGTATCTTTTAAGATTCATATAAAAATATTTACAAAACATTTTTTAAACATTGTCTCTTAAAGCAGAAAGTAAATAGATACATAAGTATTTATATAATGAAATCCTTAAAGACAGACAATTATTTTTTCCAATTCTGTGTGCCACTTTTTTTTCTCTTTTTTTTTTTTTGTTCTCTGTAAAAAAATAAATTTACTTTTTAGATTAGTCATGCCTTGGTTTTACTAATTATGCACGACTAAAAATTAAACACAATTTATGTACATCTAATTAAATCCTTAAAGACTGAGACAATTATTTGGCACACTATATTGGAAAAAAAATCATTGTTTCAGTTGTTAAGGGTTTAAATACTCAAAACAAATTCGACAGTTTTTGAGTATAATTTAAAAAACAAAAAACAAAAAAAAAAACAAGCAGTAATTGATAATAATGATAACTTCAAAAAATGTTTGAGAAAATTTTAAAAAATGCCTTTTCTTTGTTTAATTTTAATTTTTAATTTTTTTTTAGAAATAAACCAATCATTTGTAAAAGTTAATTTGCCAAAAAATAAAACTCTCGGCTGGAAGTGTGACTGTGACTAAATTTGTTTTGTTTTTTATTTCAACAATAAAGAAATAAACTCGTTTATTTTTTTCTTTTAGAAAAATTAAAAATTTTTTTAAAGTGGCATACTAGATTTAAAAAAAAAAGAAGGATTTTTAATCAGTCTTTAAGGATTTGCCCAAATAAATCTCTCTACTGTGAGTGAATTTGTTTTATTGTTTATTTTAATAACACAAGGTTTTTGTACTGATGGACTCAGTAGATCGCCCGTGTAGGAGGGAATATTTAATAAAAAGCAGTTTTCTTTCGTAAATATCTTTTTAGATATAGACTTAAAAAGATATTTGCAAAAAAGTAACCTCTGGAAACTTCTGAGTAAATTTGTTTTATTGTTTATTACTAGATTGTTAGATGATATTTTATGCTGATGGACCCAGTCGATCAGCGGCAATTAGTCATATATTGATTTGCCTAATTTTTTGTCGTACATTTTTACTAAAACCAGGTGATGGGACAGATGTTGAAGTTTGGTCAATATTGTGGGACCTATTAGGTAGGTGTGTCAGAAACTGACCTTACGAATGCGTGAATTATATATTGAATAATTCGACCCCCTGTCTTTCCAAGCTTATAACTACTCGAAAAATGTAATTCAAACCCTGTTTTTCAATTAAAGGAGCAAGGACCAAGGTTTCATTAAAAAAAAAAAAAAGTGTGGTTTTTAAAAAAAAAGGTTTTAAACTTCGGACTTTACAGGTAAATTTCTAAAAAACACTACTTTTTTTTGTTTTAAATTTGAATATATTATTTATTGATCTTTTATCTTCAATTTGTGATATATAAAACTTTGGTAATTAAATTAATTATTTACTTTTTAATAGACATTTTAAAATGGGGGGGGGTCTGAATTAAAAAAAAAAAAAAAAACGTTTGTCTAACATATTATATTCGGTTTATTGGAAAGAGCATAAAATTTCACATTGACCCTGAAAATATCGTAAAAATTGAATCAATAGAAAAATTTTGATAGATTTTTAAAGTTTAAAAATTAAAAAATACTGAACTCGTAAAATTCAATTAATTTCATTACTGTTTTTTTTTTAAATAAAAAATAATATTTCTATTACTTTTTACACAACTTTAATAGTTTATTTTGGAAGTATAATCCATAAAGAAAATAAACAACCCACTTTTAAAAGAGAAATTACGGGTTTTTTATATTTTATTCACAGTTTCGTGTTAGGGGTGTCAAAAATTCCCCCCCAAATTCTGATACACCTACCTATTAGGTTGGTGACTTACTGTTACTAAAAGTAAGAAAAGTTATTTTTCTATCTACTTGGACAAATTTTTGTGTTGTAACTTATTTTAAAGTGTCTTTTTTAGAGAGAATGAAAAATAAAATGGTGATCTCATTAGAGACTTAGTTGAACCTCGATAATCACTCAAAAATTGAAAATTAAACAAAATACTGATAGAACAATGCATTTTTGCATGATTGATGACATTTATTGGATGGGTTTTGACTAGGACTCTAATGAGACCATCATTTGGTTTTTTTCATTTTAACTACCTTTATTTTTAAGTAAACAAAACACTTTAAAATAAGTTAAAACATAAAATTTGGAATCTTCAGACTACTGTTCTCATCTTGAGTGCCATTTTCATGTTTCGGTTGATGTAACCTCAGACCTTTTTCTTTTTTTTTTTACTTCTCAGGGGTAGCATGCTCTTATTCCGTCAGCCACGACTGGATATAGGTCCAAAGTAATCGTATTTTTCGGTCGCCACACTTGGAATTGAACCTTCAACCTCTAGGAGAATATCACTTTTACAATGATTTTTCCAAGTACTCTAACAACTGCACCACGGGTTCTTGAGAAAAATTACACCCGAAGAAGGTCAAAGGTCACATCGACTGAAATGTTGTGAAAATAACATTCAAGATGAGAACAGTAGTTTAAGGATTCCAAATAAAACGAATAACCAACCCTCATAAAAAAAAAAAAAAATTGAGATGCCTTGTTCCCTGTTGACTAAGGTATGTCTCTAGGTCTGTGCAGTTCTAGGAGGTCTATCCTCCCAGGCTTTGCTTTCTCTTTTTGAAAAGAGGTTAGGGCACTAGCTTTTCAAAATCACACTTTCCGATCTTAGTGTCACATTATCCCGTTGTAGGAGGAAGATAAATAAATTTCCCAAAGTGAATTTCCTTAAAAACATTTATCTCGATATTTACATTATAATAAACAATTTATAAAGATTTTGGCCATGGAAGAACGCAAGAAAAAATCTGTTTCGACATTAAACATAGTTTTATGTTGTTGTTTCCGTTAAGTATTATTCATTTACATGATTTGTCTTATTAGGCGATTCAAAAGCATAAGTGACCCTAAGTACGACCATAGTGGTGTCAGGTGAAAACCAAGTCTTAATGTGAAAATGTTCCAATTACCATAGCAAACTTCCTATTTTAGTTTAAAATAAATCTGTAAAATATATTAATAAAAAAAAAAAAATACAAATAAAAACCTGGCCACAAGTTTCACATTTTCTTTCTTTTTAATTTGTTTATTTATTTTAAACTAAAACAGGAAGTTCGGTTTGGTAATCAGAACAATTTTATACCGAGGCTAGGTTTTCAATTTGGTCGTCTATGCTTTTGGATCGCCGAATATTAATAAATATTATTAAATGGAGAATTATTTCCAGTTATAATTCGAGTTTTGTTCTTAGATAAACATGACATTAGGCCAAATTTGATGGCCATTTTGTTTTGTTTTGACTACTTTACATGACGTGCATTTTCCACGGCTACCCTTTTCTCAATTTTGTTAGAAATTTTGAAGAAATAAGCAAGCATGTCATTGATCGGTTTTACCATCCATCTTTTGTTTCGACCAATCAGATGGGTCCTTGTTATTAATTGCTGACATTCGTCAGCACCTTTTTTAAGTTTCAGCAAAGACGGTGGTCGAATGAAGATATGAAACTCATTCTCCTTATTTTTGGAGGCATGGAGCCTCGAGTTCTTTTGTCTCTGCGACATAATTAATTGCCCTGCTGTTGGGCAAAATGTTACCTTCATTTGAAAACACTTATGCCCGATGTTGAGCAAAATATATCATCCTTGGCACTTGTGCTGCTTCTTCGGACGGAATTTTCTTATATATTATTAATGTCTCTTCAAGACGATTATAAAAATCTATAGTTTGACTCCCCATTGTCTGCCGTCCGGACGGAATTCACCATGAACTCCAGAGACGACTACCTTAATTCATCCTGGAAGGCATCACTTCAAAATCTTCGAACAACATGGAGAACCATAACCAGCAACCATCTAAGAAATCCATGAACTGTTACCCGTTATGGATGTTACTTGCTCTATCGAGCAGAAAGCTAAAGATGGCACATCTTTTTTGCAATGTGGGATCATCTTAATTCAATAAAGTTTCCGTTGAAATTTAAAGGTGAGTCTGTTGTGATTTTTGTTGCCTTTCTTTCATTCTGCCAAGAGCAAACCAATGTGGGATTTCTCACAATTTTAAATACATAATGGAAATAATTCCTCATTTAGTAAAATATAACGAAATCAGAAACTTTTTTAATTCATAAACAGATATATTTTCTCGAGTTCTTCTATGACCACAATTTTTATAAATTGCCCAATTATGTTTTTATAAAACATAGTTAGGTTTGTATTACTGTACACATAGATTCGAAAAAGTTGTCAAAAAACAAATATATAACAAATAAATGTTATCAAAGGCAAGATAAGTTACTTTTCTACCTAACTGGATATGTTTTTAGTGTTTTTTATTTAATGTAACATGTTTATTCAGCTCGAAAAACATAGTGTTTACCGATGTATTCGAAAATTAAAAATGGCGTCGGACTCTTTGACACGATATGTTTGGGAAAATGAGTTAAAAATAAAAAAATATACAAAATACTGTTAAAAGCCCACTGAATATATGTCAGTTTATGTCACGGTAAAATATATTGAGCGAGTTTCTAACTGTATTTGATCTAGTTTTTTTAATTTTTAACTGAAATGACGCGCGTGCGCTTGCACGTACAAGATGGCCTCCCGTGATAAAATATAAAATTACATGGTTTAATATTTGGAAAACTACCTGTTTTTCGTCTAATTTTCGCGAATACTACACTGTGACAAGGCAGTTTGGTACGTGAATGCATATTTAACAGCCTTCGTTTATGCTTGCGCATAGCATAAACAAAGGCTAGGCTGTGAAATGGAAAATAGTCCCAGAGGTCAGGGGTTAATACCATGCAAAAGCAATCGGTGCTAATGCAGAGAATGACGCACTATTTTTTAAATAGTATATCCAAGTTTAATTAAAGTTTTATGATATGTTTTTTTTTATTCAATTGTAAGGTTAAAGTACAGAATAGGTACAAAACACCCACCCGATATTAAGAATGGCTTTTTAAATAATAACATTATTTCAGCACCTAGAACCCCATCCTCCAACGTAGACCCCTACTACCATGTCTCTTTCTCCAACATCAGGAGTCTACGTTCCAACCTTCCAGAGGTTGAAACCCAATTACAGGAGACCAAACCGAATTACTCTTTCTAAGCGAAACTGGCATAGGGCCGACCACTTCCCTAGATGAGTTCATAATAAAAGGATACTCTAACTTAACATCTAAATCTGACCCCCAAGATCGCCATGAACATGGAATATGCGCCTACATTAAAGATGGCTTTCCATGTGGTAGAGATATCTCCAGAGAATACCTTAATTTACCTTATATGTGTTTCCGGGTTGCACTTGCTTACACCACTGCATTTATATTTGCTCTCTATCACCCCCACAACAGTGGGGTTACTGTCTTTAAGAGCATATCAGAGAAAATTGACTTCATCCTGTCAGCTAATATTCACATTTGCGGTGACTTCAATGTTCATAATGTGGAATGGCTGACCCACTTAAATAAGACAGATGATGAGGAGAGGTTCTGTCATGATTTTGCCATTGCCTATGACCTCACTCAGATTGTGCACGAATCCACCTGTGTGCCCGATACTACCGGTCAGTATGCAAGCCTTCTAGACCTTTTTCTCACAACTTCCCCTGAGCTATGTTCATATTCTGTTCTATCTCCCCTGGGATCCTCCGACCACTCCGTCGGATCTGTTAAGATAAAAATGAAATATAATAAATCTTCAGATGTACCTCTCCACCGTACTGTATATCGATACTCTATGGTTGACTGGGGTAGCTTCCGTACATTCATATCTGATCTACCTCTGCATTCTATGTTTAAAAAGGATGTGTCCTCTATAATATCAGACCTGACTGAATGGTTAATTTTAGGCATAGACCGATTCATACCATCTAAAAAATTCCAACAAAAACCTAACAGGCAGCCATGGTTCTTCCCTGAATGTGCTGCTGCCATCATGCACAGAAATCACTTTTTCCATAGCTACCAACGTAATAGATGTACTGAGACTAAAGCTGCTCTCAGGACTGCCAGCAACCACTGTAAAAGAGTAATAAAAAATGCAAGAGAGCTATATGCTCAGTCCGTTAAATCCAAAGTAGCTGAGCAGCGGCTTGGTTCCCACCAGTTTTGGCACATAGCAAACAGGATCCTGAACAGAAGCATGCGTCCTATCCCAACTATCATCAATGGACCTGAGGTCATCTCATCAGCATCAGACAAGGCCAAACTATTTGCCAAGAACTTTGCAGCTAATTCTACCCTCTGCAACGAAGGTCATCAACTCTCCATATTTCCTCCTACAACAGACAGCACACTATCCAACATACAAATATCTGTGCATGAGGTTGCCAAACTAATCAAGAACCTTGATTCCAGTAAAGCAACTGGCCCAGACGGCATTCCAGTTATAGTGTTGAAAAAATTTCGACCAGAACTTGCCCCCATACTTATAAAACTGTTTAAGTGTTGCCTTAAAGAGAAGTGCTTTCCAACATCCTGGAAAGCCTTATCAGTATGCCCTGTATTTAAGAATTCAGGTGAAAAGTCATCTCCCTCTCAGTACAGGCCAATAAGTCTCCTGAGTGTCATGAGTAAGTTGCTGGAATCCATATTAAATAGAGAAGTAGTCAACCACCTTAGCAGAAATAACCTCCTTAGTGATATGCAATATGGTTTCCGCTCTGCTAGATCTACAGCTGATGTCCTAACAGTTATATCCCACAGTATTAGTGAATCTCTCGACAAAGACTTCCTTTCTAAGGCAATTGCTCTTGACATATCAAAGGCCTTCGATAAGGTATGGCATAAGGGCCTACTTCACAACGGTATCACTGGAAATGTTTTCTCAATAATTTAATCATTTCTCTCCGATAGGCTCATAAGAGTAGTGGTTGATGGGCAGCAATCAGAGGCCCACAGTATTAATGCTGAAGTCCCCCAAGGGTCTATCCTGGGCACAACTCTCTTCCTGATCTACATCAATGATCTCTCAAAACACATACTTAAATCATTCATTGACATCTATGCTGATGACACGACCATCTATGGCAACACATCAAAGGCCATAAATGACAACGTTCACTGATTCACTCTCCTCTGATCTTGAGCGCATGGTACAGTGGGGGAAGAAGTGGCTGGTTACTTTTAATGCATCTAAAACCAAGCTCCTATCTTTACGTCATCAACGCTCTGTTCCTCATCTGGCATCAATTGAAATGGATGGCTCTCATCTTGGGGAGGCTTCATGTTTTGATAAGCTTCTGGGCTTGACCTTTACTCCTGATCTTAAATGGAACACATACATCAAGTCTGTGGCCAAGGTCACTGGGAAAATGGTGGGATCCTTCTACCGCTCCAGAAGATATCTCACTACTGATGCAATTCTCTATTTGTATAAAAGTCAAGTACGTCCAAAGATGGAGTACTGCTGCTATATCTGGGCGGGAGCTTCTAAAAACAGCCCATCCTGCCTTGACAGAGTACAAAATAGACCGTGGCTTAGTGGGGGATGCCCTTTTCTCTTCCCTGTAACCTCTCTCCAACAAAAGAGATGTTGCGAGCCTGTCTTTGTTTTATCGTTATTTCCATGGCAAGCGCTCGTCCGAGCTCCAATCTCTGGTCCCCTCCCCTTGCCAATCTTCCACAATAAACACCTGTCTAGCAAAAACCACTGTCAGTAATTTCCCACACTCTTTATCTGTGCCTAAATCAAAACGTAGATTCCATGAACAAAGCTTCTTTCTTAGAAGTGCACGCTTGTGAAATTGTCTTCCATTTGCCTGTTTCCCACCTGACTACAACTTGGATGTCTTCAAGTCTAACATAAACAAATTCCTGATTAATCGCCCCTTAAGTAAGACACTTTATAAAATCTCCAATACCAACTATTACTACGATATTATCCCATTGATTATTGTACACACAATAACCCTTATCCCCAAATGGCTTCCGGGCCTTGATAAGTGGTGATCCCCCATGTAAAAAAAAAAAAGTAATGATCACTCTGCATGAGTACCAAGCAATCAAACAAAAAAAACTTTTTAGCCAATAAATACACAAAAATGCCCCCTCTCTCAGATGGCCAGAAAGTGGGTGCTCATTTTAAGTTAAATTTACATGAAAAAGTGATTACCCACTTTCCGAAAAAGTAATTTCTTCATATGAAAACTTTTTTTTTTTTTTTTTTTGCGACGGAAACGGTTTACAGATTCGTTTTTAGCACACTGAAATCTACAAAAAAACATATTTTGTTATATACGAACGTGAGACACGGGTCTTAAAGTAAAATAATACCAAAAATTAAACTAGATAAACTTCCGGAAAGAACTATGAAAAAAAGTAAATAAAGAAAGTCAAATAGAACATAATTGTTTTATTGTAAATGTTTCGATTTAATTAATGAAAACGGTAACCTTTTTCATGATTTTTTTTTTTCTTACGACTCGCTTGGTGGTAAAATTTTAATTATCTTGAATAAAAACAAAACTACTTGATCACCTGATTACGTAGTTTTTGGAATATGACATCTTCGTCCTGTAACGAGTACGCACATCAGACAGATTTTTCTGTACTTTCATTAATTGCCACCATAAGTACCAATTTGAATAAACACCATCGTAATGAATCGTAATAATATTTATTTTTATCTGCGTAGAAACATTAAGTCAACAGAAAAAAGAACACACGAAATTGCGTGTATTTAATATTTTAAATCACATAAACATTTAATTAACACTTATGACTTACAAATTCTTAGAATTAATTCTATGTTAATAGTAATACGATTAAAAACATTAAATATGAAGTCAAGTGGAAAAATAAACTTTTCCGTAAAATAAAGAAACATGGCCGGTTGTTGGGTTTGTGTTAGCGACACGTGCACGTTAAATAATAAGTTCAAGTGGGTTACATACGAAGAAAATAAAATTAAAAAATACTCACCGCTTTGTATTCATACTGAAGCGATCTGGCCGCAGCATCCGCCATATCGAGTAAATTATTTGTTGTCCACTTTTTTTTCCAGTTAAAAAGAAAACAACGTAATCAAAAAGATTTACGACATAAATGGCGGCACCGGAAAGGAGCGGATATGACTCGCTTACAACATCGAAAAACAAAAGGAAAACGATCAACTTTTGATGTTTAAAATGAAAAATTTATTGCGACATTTTTTTTTTCTAACTTACTGCTTATTATTGAATTATTAAATTTAGATGGGTATCTATTTTTTTCCAGTTTAATATTATTTTTCGTTATCGTATACGACATTTTAATCTTGAATAGTACCTATTTACTATGCCTCCCCATTGGCATTCGGGACAAGATCAAAGTGTAGTATCTGTTCTTCAGATGCTGCACTTCTAT
This sequence comes from Euprymna scolopes, assembly GCF_053919585.1. NCBI lineage: Eukaryota > Metazoa > Mollusca > Cephalopoda > Sepiida > Sepiolidae > Euprymna > Euprymna scolopes. Next base: position 21,755,468 of record NC_136489.1, on the reverse strand, counting down.
TTCTTGTTCTCTTTCGGTGGAGGAGAAATCCTTCACGACTGAGACAATTTTTATTTTTGTACCTTTTCTCCACGTTAAAAAACGACCCTGGTGTCTAACTCTGTCCCGTGGGGAGGCATTGTAATAGGTACTATGCCTCTCCACGGGACAGTTAGACACCAGGGTCGTTTTTTAACGTGGAGAAAAGGTACAAAAATAAAAATTGTCTCAGTCGTGAAGGATTTCTCCTCCACCGAAAGAGAACAAGAAAATGAAGTGCAGCATCTGAAGAACAGATACTACACTTTGAGGTATTTATTTGCTCCCCCACTGAGCAAATTAGGCACAAGGCCGATTTTTAAAGTGAGGAGTGATGGGGAAATGGGGACCAACTCCCCGGGGAGTAGGATAGTGACAGTTGGTATGAAGGGTTGCCCCTACATTGACCAAGGTCTTATATGTGGGGTTTCCCCCACATATGGTCTTTGCTTGCAGTATCTGCCGGAACAGATTGTATTTATTTGCTTCCCCACTGAGCAAATTAGGCACAAGGCCGTTTTTTAATGTGGAGAGAAAGGGAGGGGGAGGGAAAAGGGGGCCAGCTCCCGAGAGGTGGGAAATGGGAGTTGGATAGTAACTGTTGGTATGAAGGGTTGCCCCTACATTGACCAAGGTCTGATATGTGGGGTTACCCCCACATATGGTCTTTGCTTGCAGTATCTGCCGGAACAGATACTACACTTTGATGGTATTTATTTGCTCCCCCACCGAGCAAATTAGGCACAAGGCCGATTTTTAATGTGAGGAGTGAAGGGAGGGGGGAGGGAAAAAGGGGACCAGCTCCCGAGAGGTGGGAAATGGGAGCTGGTTAATGGTCAGGCATGTGGGGTTGCCCCCACATCTGGTCTTTGCTAGTCATAGCTTGCAGCATCTGAAGAACAGATGGTATTTATTTGCTCCCCCACCAAGCAAATAAGGCACAAGGCCAATTTTTAATGTGAGGAGTGAAGGGAGGGGGAAGGGAATAGGGGACCAGCTCCCGAGAGGTGGGAAATGGGAGCTGGTTAAAGGTCAGGCATGTGGGGTTGCCCCCACATCTGGTCTTTGCTAGTCATAGCTAGTCATAGCTTGCAGTATCTGCCGGAACAGATGGTATTTATTTGCTCCCCCACCGAGCAAATTAGGCACAAGGCCGATTTTTAATGTGAGGAGTGAAGGGGAAATGGGGACCAACTCGACGGGGAGTAGGGGAGCTGGATAGTGACAATTGGTATGAAGGGTTTCCCCTACATTGACCAAGGTCTGATATGTGGGGTTACCCCCACATATTGTCTTTGCTTGCAGTATCTGCCGGAACAGATGGTATTTATTTGCTCCCCCACCGAGCAAATTAGGCACAAGGCCAATTTTTAATGTGAGGAGTGAAGGGAGGGGGAAGGGAAAAAGGGGACCAGCTCCCGAGAGGTGGGAAATGGGAGCTGGTTAAAGGTCAGGTATGTAGGGTTGCCCCCACATCTGGTCTCTGCTTGTAGTATCTGCCGGAACAGATGGTATTTATTTGCTCCCCCACCGAGCAAATTAGGCACAAGGCCAATTTTTAATGTGAGGAGTGAAGGGAGGGGGAAGGGAAAAAGGGGACCAGCTCCCGAGAGGTGGGAAATGGGAGCTGGTTAAAGGTCAGGCATGTGGGGTTGCCCCCACATCTGGTCTTTGCTAGTCATAGCTAGTCATAGCTTGCAGTATCTGCCGGAACAGATGGTATTTATTTGCTCCCCCACTGAGCAAATTAGGCACAAGGCCGTTTTTAATGTGAGGTAAAAACCAGCTCCCCTAAAAGGGGTCACTCTGGTTACCAAAAATAATAATTGTCCCAGTATAGAGGGTTTCCCCTCCATTGACTGGTACAAATTATCTTAAGTGCAGTATCTGCCGGAACAGATGGTGTTTATTTGCTCCCCCACTGAGCAAATTAGGCACAAGGCCGTTTTTAATGTGAGGTAAAAACCAGCTCCCCTAAAAGGGGTCACTCTGGTTACCAAAAATAATAATTGTCCCAGTATAGAGGGTTTCCCCTCCATTGACTGGTACAAATTATCTTAAGTGCAGTATCTGCCGGAACAGATGGTATTTATTTGCTCCCCCACTGAGCAAATTAGGCACAAGGCCGTTTTTAATGTGAGGTAAAAACCAGCTCCCCTAAAAGGGGTCACTCTGGTTACCAAAAATAATAATTGTCCCAGTATAGAGGGTTTCCCCTCCATTGACTGGTACAAATTATCTTAAGTGCAGCATCTGCCGGAACAGATGCTACACTTTGATCTTGGCCAAAAGAATTGCTTCCAGTTAGATGCCTTATCGCGTAGCCTCTTTCCAGTCAGGTGACTGAACAGTGTAAGATCAGGGGGTCTATGTCATGAGGTGGGGTGGTGGGCTTTCTTGCACTTTGGCTTGATTGAGGAGTCTATTTGTCTCCACCTGTGTTTGTTTACTGCAGTCTTGTGGTCCCTTGTTCTGATTTGGTTTGTGACTACTCACTGATTCATACTATTTGTAGCAAAACATGGAAGGCGCAAAGTTGGGTTTACAATAATGTACCCCTCCTTTGGGAGTATTGTTTCTTCATCCCTCTTTCCATGTCTCAACTGGGTCGAAAGTTTTTAGTTGTTGAAGGGCTTTCAGGACTTGAGTCTGGAGGTATCTGGGACATTTTAAAATTTTTGGGATTGGTAATTGTCTATAGTTCTGGGATGAGGTTTTGGCCTATTCCTTTTTTTTATTATTGTTTAGGTATTATTAATTAATGTTATTATTGTGGGGAAAAGAAGTAAAGAGAGCGAGACAGAGAGTCGAATTTACGAGGTTCTTTCGTAGAAAATATATCAACATAACAAACAAGGTTAACTATCAATTTATAAAAGGAAAAAGATTTATTACATTTTAGGAAATATTTTCATTGAAAATAATAGTTCATTTATGAGTGAACAAAAGGGGGAAATTAGTTTGAGATTTCGAGGAAGTTTGAGTTGATAATTCAAGAGCCGTGATTAGTTCACGGGTCTGTAAATCGTAAAGAAAACTTCCTCACTCAACTATATAAAATAATTTTCACTGAAAGTTTTTGAGTCAAGTTAATTAATCACTCTAGAAGGTTCATTGAAAAATGTGAGAAGTTTTAAAATAATTATTTTCATAAACTTAATTTCAAGTGAGCCTACGATAATAAAAGGGGGAATGCAAAAGTTAGTTACTGTTTCTGTGTCTGTGTGTTCACCTACATTGTCTGATTAGCTGACTGTTATGTTCAAAGTGTTGTCGTGTTAGAGTTGAGTTGCAGACAGTAGTGATATATGCCTTCCAACACTATCTCTGAATTTTTGTTAACTGTTTTTTTTTGGAAAATACAGAACTCTTTTAAAGATTCTCATCGGCTCCCACAGACACCGAATTTCCAACAGCTTGGAAAATTCTCTGATTGGTCAGAAAATCAAAACATTGAATTTTTAAAGTAATTTAGTAAAAAGGCACCTCTAGCCGCATGTGCAGAAAACGTTTCGGGGCACTTGAACTTCCGGCAGCGAAAGAGTGAACATCGTAGCTCACCATAAGGTGATTTCATTATGGATTTCGTTTTTCAGACTCACTTCCTCATCTTCACTGTTTTTTCCACTATGTATCATCCTTCAGGTGTATCTCGAACTCAGTAACTGTTTTTTGGGAATTTCGAATCCAACCCTTTATTGTTACAGGGGTACCATGTTCTCGTTCCATTCAGGCTGTCCCTGCTGCTACCGCTTAATGCTGTTGCTGCTGCGTCTATCGCTGTCGCTGCCATTGTGTTGTCACTGCCACTGCTTTCACTCAGGATTGAACTCAGCACCTTAGGAGACTTGCAATGTCTGTTCCAACGTCTTAGTCGCCTCGGCCATGTATCACTAAGACGATGATGTATCAATTTTTGGGACTGTTAAACCTAAGTTGTTATTCTAGGTTTTCTCTTATGATTAGAGGTTCTCAAATTGTGTTCAGTTCTATACTCGGTTTGCTCAGGAGGTTGTTATGTCCTAGCATGTGTGCTGTTTCTTTGAGTTTTCGCACTTTCCAGTGGGGTTCATTATTTATTATTTTAACTTCATCCCAGAGGGGGCGATGGTCACCCTTTTCCTTCCATACATGGTAGTCTATACCCGACTTTTCCGTCTCCCCTCTAGTCACTGCTTTTCGATGTTCCTCCCCCCCATACTTTAAGAGGGCAGCATGTTTCGCCCTTTTAAACCTTGCTGCAGCTGCATGGGATGGAATATATGCAGTTCTTGGTCTGGTTCTCCTCCATTGGTAGCTTTATTTTGACTAGGTGTCTTCTTAGAGTTGACTCACTTTTAAATACCGCCCTTATGTTGTAAGGGGCACATATCTTTTGAATTCTTTCGGAGACGCCTTGTATGTATGGTAGGCAGACCATTGGAAGTTTTTGTGACTCACTTTCTTCCCTTACTCTATTGTTTCCTCTAGTGGATAGTGTGCTATCGGGGTAGTTGTTACGTCGAAGGGTATCTCTTAGCCTAGTCATTTCTTGATGGTACGTATGACGGTCGCTACTTATTGTCTGTGCTCCATGTTGTAGACAGCGTGTGATTCCATATTTGACACTGTATGGGCGATAGGAGTTGAAATTTAGGTATTGTCTGGTGAAGGTGGGCTTGTGATACACAAGTGTCTTGAACACACACTCTGTGCGTGTTATGAGTATATCGAGGAAGGCCAGTTGGTTATCTGATTCCTTCTCCATTGTGAACTGTATGGACGGTCGTATTGTGTTCACATGATCCAGTAGGGCAGGTCGATTTTGGAACCCCAGTGAGGCAATGGTGATGATAGTTGGGGTTTGACATAGAAAAGACCTATACAAAATATTTTTTTCAAAATCGTTATCTTTGCTTGAGGAAATGACTTTAAAAGTTGAAAAATTGAAGCTATTAAAAGTTTTTCGGTGAATTGTCAAGAACGTCCCGTCATCAAAACAATCCGTACTGTTAAGAAAATGGAATCATTATTTGAAATATGTTTTAAACTACATTTTAAAATAAAATGAGTGAGGATAATGAATTAATAAAATAAATATTAAGTGTAAAGGCAAAATTATGTTTTTTAAATAATAGCGACCAAAGTTCGATTTTTCATTTCAGGAACTTTTTTGGAGTGGAAACATTTTACATTTCACCATCGCAAACACACTCATTATTGATATTGAAAATTAACGTTTGTTTATTATTTAATTTGAAAACATTACAATTTAGGCTTAATTATTTCGAAAGGAAAAACGAAAAAGACCCGTTTAAAATATTTCAAGTGTCTGCAGTGAATTTAAACATATTTGTTTTATCATTTTTAATTTGTTTTCTATTTAGGTTGGTGTAAAAATAATGGCATTTTTTGACGTTCAAATGAACATCAAAAACATTATTTTTGCACCGACCTAATATTTCACATCAAATTCTATTTGAAATTTTTATTAAAATATGGTAATACTCCAGTTGTATATTAAAAGAAAATAGTCCATACAAGTTTATTCTACACATTCTTTACAAAACATAACTCCGTAAATTTTCAAGTTTTTCTACTTAATAAAAATTCTTTGCAGAAAATTAGTATCAAATTTTAATTTATTTTATTTTTAGGGAGTAATTGTTTTTAAGCAGTGTTTTTCGTCTAAAATTATAGTTTTAAAATCAGATAACCTACAAAGATTAATACGAGTAAATAAGGAAACTCCTTTAAAGGTTTTTCGTTATTTGTGCGTCTATGTTATTGTGCTAAAATAACTTTGTTATTTAGAAAGCCATTCTTAATATGGGAAGGAGGTTGTATTGTAACTATTCTGTACTTTGACCTAAAAATTTAATAAACAAAAATATCATAAAAATTAAATTTAACTTGAAAATACTATTAAAAACAGCATAGTAACATAGATGCACAAGCACTGGTTTTTCAAACTCTAAACACTAAACACTCGTTTAAAATGGCACAGCTACAGCAAGAATAAATCTCTTTAAGGATAAATTCATGTTATCGAAGGAGGAGCTAAAATCTGCTAAAAATGTCTAAACTAAACCCTACTATGCCTCTGATTTGGTTTGGTCCTCTCTCTTCAATACATCTAATTCAACCCTACAAAGTTTTTCATTATTTCTTATAACTAGCACTTTTTTTTTACATATGAAACTGGAACATAGCCTAAAACACTTTCCTTCAGTTATAATCCATTTATTTATTTTACTTTTCAGATTAGAATGTCAGTAAAAGCACAACGTTCAGTTTTAACCTATGGTTCACAAAATTTGCTGGTCCACCTTGTCATTTGGATGAAACAGCACCCCAACTTCACGACAAGTCATTCAGTTTAGTTATTTCCTTGAAAACAGTTATCCCCACTTAAAAAATAGTGAGATTTCTAAGTTAATTGCCAAGGAAATAATTATTATTTGGCAAGCAGTAAATCCACAAATACCCTTGTTAAGGTAACATTATATAGGACAAAAGGTCAATATATTTTGCTATAAGAGGGCCAAACAGATTGATTGCTGCAAGAGATTTCCTGTCAAAGTGAAAAGAATGAAGGAACAGCTAGACAAATTGTTTGATATATCTTCTTGTAGCTGCAAACTTTCTGCCTTGAGATGTGATGACTTTGCAGTAAAGTGCAAGACAGAAAATTGTCAAACAAGGCACATAATCTGCACTTGTCCTAACAAGGAGGCAAAATTAATTCTATAGATTCACTTGCAATTATGTTCCTTTTTTGTGGAAAATAAAATAATATATTGGTATTTATTATGTAATAGGCTCTATTATTAAACATGCAAATTTTGCAATTTTCAGGTTCCACTAGAAGAACTGCCATTTACAGCAATTTTTAAATTAATTGATGGAACAGCAAAAAGCCTAACAACATTCACTGGTCCTTTGGGGAAACTTTGTATCAATAATTATCAAGATTTGCCTCAAGTAGAATTCTAAAAAATTAGTGTCCCTCCCGATCATCATTATCTGACAGCAGAAGAAACAAATAATTTAAATGTGAAGACCAGAGGCTACTTTTTGAGTATGCTGTTGGCATTTCTTGTGGAGAAGTTTACTTAGAAAATTGGGCCCTTGAATCAAGGAAGATGGCTAACATAAGCCACAAGATTAATGTGTTTATGGACTAGAGTTGTCTATCCTCAAACACTATGATAAATTAAACATTCTGGTCAAATTTATCATCCAAGTGTATGCAGTTAGTTGGTTTGAGATCAAAACCGACAATATTTTTTTTAACCAACAACAGTATATTTTAATATGATTCAGAGAACAAAACAGTTAACTGAAATCCAAATTACTATTTTAAACTGTTCAAAATATAGTGCTTTTGCACTACTTCCGGAAAATATAATATCGATGATAAACTCAGATGAATTGGATGTGAGAGAAGAGGGCATTAAACGATTTTGTCCATTAGGTAAATAAATATTTATTCATTAAATTTTATTAGTTTTCTTAATTTACCCAAACAATAGTTAGTTTTTATTCGTATTAAATCGCAAAAATATAAAAAAATATGTTTTTTCAAATAATTGTTTTTTTTGTGTTGTTTTTCCAGAAATAGTGAACAACTCAAAAAAAAAGAAAAAAGAAAAATATTACTTCTATCAATTTTGCAGCCACACACTGATCAAATTTGATTGATTTTTCTCAAAAAGGTTGTATATGGGCAGGAAGCAAGACATAGACACATTATTACAAAGTCATCGTGCCAGCAAATTAGGCCTTCATTTTCCTCAAAAGGAAATTATGAAGAATAATTTGGTTCTATTATAACTTTATATTATTGCCTCTAATAAAAAATTAAAATATATGGTTCTGTAACTTGTATCAAGTTACAGAATTACAATATTGTGTAATACATCTCCACATCTTTTTGAATTTTGAAATTTAAAAGACTTAGTTGCTAATTAGCTTTTTTACAATTTTTCTTTAATCAATGCAGTAAAGGTTGAGATATTTTGTTAGTTGTGATTCATAATTAAAATTATAATTCATGTATTTATTTTTCTTTCAATGTATTTCATATAAATATATCAATTTTAATCAAATATTTTATAAAAATAGTGAAATTTCAAAGTCAGTATTGTGAAAAATACAATGAAAATGAAGGATTTTTCAGCATTTTTCTACACGATTTTTAAAATTAAATACTCAATTTCCTGTTCAAGATGGGAATCTAATTTTTGGTATATATTCTTATCACATCAAATCCCAACTATCATCACTAGTGCCATGTTGATTTTCTGAAAAAAGTTGCAAATCGACCTGCCCTAATGATCCAGTAGTACCTGGACATCTTCCTCGTGAGGCCAGAGTATGAATGTGTCATCAACGTATCTGAGCCACATTGTTGACTTTAAGGGAGCTGAACCTAATGCCATGTCTTCGAAGTATTCCATGTATATATTCACCATTACCGTTGACAACGACAAACCATAGCTTCTTGTTGATATATTTCAGTACTCATTCTGAAGTAGGATGATTCCATGCAAAATGTCAGCATTTCTATTATGTTCGGCAATGGTACACATGTGTACTCTTGTATGGTAGAGTCCGCAGCTAGTTTGTCCCGAATTACAGTTAGTGACTCACTTGTTGGGACTTTGGTAAACAGACTGACTACGTCAAGGCTAACCATTTGGTGCGAACCGATGGGTGCATCCTTGATCAGTTCTGTGAAGTGGGCTGAATTCTTAATATGTGTTGCTGACTTGCCTGCCAATGGGTTTATTATATCCCCAAGGTAGCGGCTCAGTGGATATAATGCATAGCCTCGGCAGCTCACTATAGGTCTTAGTGGAATACCGTCTTTGTGTATTTTGGGGAGACCATACGTGTGTGGTAGCTTACTGTGATGCTGGACCAGCTGTCTATATTTCGCTGGTGCGATGTTCTCTTTGTTCTTAGTTAGGATCTGTGACAGCTTCCTCTCGGTTTTCATAGTTGGGTCCTTCTTTATTTTACCATAGCTACCATCTGCAATTAGGTTGGCCATTTTTTCAGAGTATTCCGACATGTCCACAGTGGTATTACTTTTATCTGCTGGCAGTATTATTATAATTATTAATTATATGTAGGGATCGTATAGCCAGCTTATTTTCCTGTGTGATGTTTGATTTAGATGGCTTGGCTTTCTCCAGTACTTGTCTCACTTTCCATCTTATTTCATTGCCTTGGCTCGTGGGGATTCTCAAGGCTACCTCCTCAATATGAGTTATTATGTCAAGGTATGGAATGCATTTGGTGGTTGTTGCGAAGTTGAGACCTTTATTCAGTACTGTTTCCTCTGAGTGACTTAGCTGGCGGCTGCTGAGGTTGACGACTCCTTTCACAGGCGGATGTCGGTTTTTGATGTTATTCCTCATGTCCTTCAGCTTCGTGAGCTTCTGGATTTGGCAAGTTTTAACTTTCTCAAATTCCTGTCTGTATGATTTACCCAGGTAGGAATGGATTCTCACCCTGTCGTCTTTTGTGTTACTCTATCGAGGAATGATGTTACTGTGTTAGAGACTTTCTTCCCCAGTTTTTGTTTACTCCAGCAAGTGTATTGTATTCTTTCCTGGACGAGGGCATGTTCTGCCCTTTCCATGACTCTGCGTGCCGTCCTTGAGTCCACTGATGTTCATATTTTTAACCCTGCTGGTATTAGTCGTAAGTCTTGGCATCGGTATAGGAAGGTCAGATGATTTGATAGTCGTGCAAGTTTCAGTTGTAACTTTTTGATCCGTCGCCATTCAATCCTAATGTCGGGTCTGCACCGATTGGATAGTAATTGTCTATAGTTCTGGGATGAGGTGATTTCATTATGGATTTCGTTTTTCGGACTCACTTCCTCATCTTCGGTATTTTTTCCACTGATTTCGGTCGTAACATCATTCGGCCTTCTTCAGGTGTATCTCGAACTCGGGAACTGTTTTTTTGGAATTTCGAACCCAACCCTTTATTGTTACGAAAAGCAGTGACTAGATGGGAGATGGAAAAGTCGGTTATAGCCTACCATGTGTGGAAGGAAAAGGGTGACCATCGCCCCCTCTGGAATGAAGTTAAAATAATAAATAACTGGAAAGTGCGGAAACTCAAAGAACAGCGACAGCGATAGACGCAGCAGCAACAGCATTAAGCGGTAGCAGCAGGGACGGCCTGAATGGAATGAGAACATGGTACCCACGTAACAATAAAGGGTTGGGTTCGAAATTCCAAAAAAACAGTTCCCGTGTTTGAGATACACCTGAAAATGGCCGAAGGATAATATGGCCGAAACGTAGTGGAAAAAACACTGAAGATGAGGAAGTGAGTCCGAAAAATGAAATCCATATGTTCCTGGTGTTCTCGAACTTTTGAATCCATTTTTGAGTTGCCTATTTCCTCTTTATGTTGGGTGGTGCGATTGAACTTGCTACTGGTAGGCATTGTGTTGGGGGTGACTTCAGACATCCTGAAGTAATATGCATGGTTTCTCAGAGTTTTTTGTCAATTGATCTTGTGTATTGGCTCTGAGGTCGTGCTGGGGTGTAGAATTCTGCAGCACTATAGCAGAGTGCAACTGCTATTATTCTGAGGACTTTTGGGGAAGCTCCTTATCACGTTCTGGCTACTTTCTTTAGGAGGTTGTTTCTTTTTCCTTAAGTGTTCTATCAAGAGTGATTCCCAGATACTTGGGAATTGATCAAAGGGGAGGGCTGATTCACCAGCTTTAACCTGCAGGGTTCCTCTAGCCTCGTGGCTTGATCTCAGAGCCAATACACAAGATCAATTGACAAAAACCTCTGAGAAACCATGCATATTACTGACACTACTATCTATGGTAGCACATCTAAGACCGTAAACGACCAAGTTCTCTCTGATTCTCTCTCCTCTGATCTTGATCAAGTGGTACAATAGGGAAAGAGGTGGCTTTTTACTTTTAATGCATCTAAAACCAAGCTTTTATCTTTACATCATCAACGCTCTGATTCCCATCTGGCACCAATTGAAATGAATGGCTCTCGTCTTGGGGAGGCCTTGCGGAAGATCTCGGTGAAAACATGAGATCATAGACTTATCTACCTGTTAACAAAACAGCTGTAATGGGAAAATTCATGATGGAATAAAAGAAAGTTATGAAAAAATTGTAAGACTGAGTTTTAGCAAAATTTTATACTACATATGCTCTGCTACTATAAAACAGGTATATTGAGCTTTATTCTTATTTAATGGTTATTCTGTTTTTTCTATAACAGTTTTAACACATTAAATAAAAACGGTATATATTGAAATCAATAACATTTCTTAAATAAACATTCATATATATATATATATATATATATATATATATATATATATATATATATAAAATAGTGTTGGGATCATTAATCGGAATTGGGAATTGGAAAACTCAGAAGATTTGGGGATATCGGAATCGGGAAATTGATTCCTGTTTTTCGATGCCAAAACGATTCTTTAATTGTCTTTTTTTATTTGATTTTTTTTAAAGCAAAATCTTCCATTGCTGGTAATAATGATAAAATAATAAATATTTATTGATTTTTAAATATCAGTAAAGTTAAAATCGATGGATCATCCTCCACAAGTGTATTTTGATGTTTAGGAAAATATCTACATATTTAACATGTTTTTACGAAAATCGGAAAATAACAACTTTATAGCTAAATAATTAGAGATTTATAAAGAATCGGAATTGGTAATTGTATTGTAATCGGGAATTTAGCACGGAATCGGTAATTCTATCAAAATCGGGAAACATATTGGAATCATCCCATCACTAATATATATTTTTTTTAAAGTTGAATTCATAATTTTTTGAAAACACATATTCTTTTAGTTTCTCATTAGAAAAGAGTATATGTTACAGATCTGTTTCATTGGTAATCTTCAACAAACAGTAAAAATATGTTATCACTGTATTGTTGAATGTAGCAAAGTCTTCAAACGGAGAAAAAACATATTCAAACACAATCTTTACATGTCACACACAGTTGGTCAGGCCTCCATCTTTTTATTTATTTAAAGAAATAAAAAAAATGGAGGTCTGACCAACAACAAGAATTACACTCTCGATATTAAAGATATGTTTTTGACTGTGACATGTAAAGATTGTGTTTGAATTACTATTTAATCATATATATCTCTATTGTTATATAGAAATTACTCTGTGTATGTGTGTGTTCTTTTCTTATAGGTTCCCAAACAACAAATCTTCTGCAATTTTCACACAAAGCTAATTTATATGTCTGGTAGTGTTTTTAGATATGTTTAGTACAGAAATTCATCTGATAAGTATCGAAAATCGAAAAAAATTCAATCCTAAAAAGTCATTTTCTAATAAATAAAAAAGAATTTTTACAATGGGAATTTTTATACATTACACCGGCAAGGGAGATAGTAAAATATTGGCAAAGTATTTCTTCTTAAAAAACAGAATTGTTGACATTTGGAGATATAGCTCAGTGATAGAGCATTTGACTACAAATCAAATGATCCCCTATTCAAGCCCGGGTGTACCTCACCATTTTATTTTAATTTGTTATTATTAATGAGTTCAAATTATGATAAAAGAAAAGGTACCATTTAAAATAGCCACAAATCATTTTTTCTTCTGCATATTTTAAAAGTAAACATTAATCAGAAGTGACTTTTCCAGAACATTCATCGTCACTGCCAAATATCAGCTGACATGATATTGTAAACAAACACAGATGAAATCTGATGAACGACATTTGCGAATTAGTCCCCCGGGCAAATTATTCTTCGTAATATATAATTTTTTTTTTTTTTTTTTTTTTTTTTTTTTTTTTTTTTATTACATTTTCACCCCAAACAAGGCAAATTGCCACTTTGGTGTAGGGGGCTACTATCAGGGGCAACAACTACTGGGGTACTATGTAGGGATTTGGGCAGCAAGGTGTCGGTTCACGTTACACTTGAACTTCTGCACGTCAGTACTGTTGGGGAAGCAGGGACCTGGAATGGAATTCCAGAGTCTTGCGGTTCTGGGGAAGAAACTATTGGAGTAAAAAGATCTTTTACATCTAGGGACCTCTACAGTGTGGGGGTGGGATCTAGTAGCCTGTCGGGTTTGTCGAGGGTGCTCGCGTCGTGGGGGCACAAGTGATTGCAGTTCATCAGAGCATTCACCACTAAAATACTTGTAGAACAGGCAGAGGGATGCAACATTTCGTCGATGGGACAGAGGCTGAAGCTTAGATGCCAGTTCAGGGCCTATCAGATTTGCGACTCTCTTTTGAACCTTGTCAAGGAGCGAGAGACTAGTAGCAGATGCACCAGCCCAGATGTGGCAGCAATACTCCATACATGGGCGAATAGAGGATTGATTCTACATTAATAAACATGCAATCTGCATAAATTAAAATATGTTTAAGCATATTGTCTGACCAGGCAATGCCGGGCATCCAGCTAGTATATATATATATATATATATATATATATATATATATATATATATATATATATATATATATATATATATATATATATATACAAAGATGCATGTGTAAATGGAAATACAAAATACAATGAAATATTAAAATAAGAGAAGAAATATGAAAGTTTATTAGAAAGCATTTTATATAAATGTATATAACAGTTACTTCCATGTTAGTCAACGTTCAACACGTGTTTGTGAAAGAAAGTTGAGTGAATATTAATTACAAGTCAAACTGTTCATTGTGTGAATATGTGCATATTTGAGTATTTGGCAGTGTTACATTGTGTATGCGTGCATGTTACTTTTGTTCTTGTGTGTGTATATGTGCACAAATCAATGAAGTTGGATACATGAATCATGGAGTTATTGTGCCTTGCCATCTAACTCAGAAGCCAGGGTAGTATGTTGAGTCAGCCTTCTTGCATTCTTTTCGTTCAGTCGACTGGTGGATAGTCGAAACATTTTTAACTGCTTGTCTCCTTCCATTATAGGAGCTTCCAATTTCGCATTGGTTTATTACTTTTAGACGTATGTGTTACTCTTTACATTCATGTCAACTTACTAGTTTTAAGGAATGAGAAGGAAGCGACCTCCACGAAACAGAGAAGGGGAGTGTATAAGCAATTGTACTTGTTTGTTTTTAGCGTTCGTAGGAATCTCTTCTGATTAAGTAGCCAAACTTTCATGTTGTTCAGCAGACGTTCTAGAGTCCCTTTGTGGTACAGGCTTGAGAATTCTCTGAGTATTTAGTTCTCTCCCACTGCAAGGGTCAGAAAATGGGATTGAAAAAGTCAACATTCCAGAGCACAGGCACTTTTACCCTGCAGGGCACTTCAGGCGATTAGCAAGGAACTAACCCTTTCTCAAAGAGAAAAGGCAAAGCCTGTGACTCCCAGGCTTTGCCTTTTCTCTTTGAGAAAGGGTTAGTGACCTCCTAGAACTGTACAGAGCCAGCATTACACCACAATAAACAGGGATCAGGTCATTATAGGATTGGTCTAATCTGGTGATATTGGGGGTCAAGGATACAAATCCCTAGCCAAACATCTTTTCTAATATGTATATTATCTTATTTTATTTAACAGTTGCAACAACACAAGAATATAAGACAATACAGTGTGGAACGATAAAATTGTCGCTTTAGAAAAGACGACATGATTCCATTTCCATTTGATGAAAACCGGTTTTCTTTTTTTATTATAGACCATCTACTAGTTAGTAGGAACTTTCTATCATGTCTGAAATTGACACAATGTTCAACGAGCGAGATCGGAGATGCACCGCAATATAACTCATCCTTCTTTACCGATCCTACTTATGACAACAGGATTGTTGCTAGCTCCCTAAAAATGCTAATCCAGACAGTTCAACGCTTGAGGGCACAGCTCAATGCATCGGATGATCCACAGTTATGATCCTTGGTGTGGTTTTAAGCCATATCATGCCACCTCACATCTTCAAAGTCGGCTTGAAAGTCAACACCAAAGTGTACCTGGATGTAGTGAAGAGTGTGGTGTTCCCCTGGTGCAATCAAGTGGCCACTGACCACAAGTCCAAAGAGACTCAGATTTGACTTCAGAAGGAATGCTACAATTTTGTAACCTTCTCTCACAGCCCCCCCCCTCCTCCTCCAACCTGAACCGGCTGACCTACTTTGTTTTGTCATATGTCGAGAACATCACCAACATGACCTTTCACAACACCAAAGCCAGCCGTATCTCCACCATCTGCTGAGTATTTGCCGACGATTGTGGCAAAGGCATGTTCCTAGTTCTAGACCTGTATTGAGGTGGTGATTGAGGCTGAAGGTGGCTACATTGAATAATCAAGTTAATTGAATTGATTTTTTTCAATAAAAGTTTTAAAATAAGTGTTGTTTTATCATTCCATCCTGTATTTATACAAACAAAAATTCAATGAAACTGAGACAAATTTAAAAAAAAATGCTCACTTTTTTTTTTTTTACATGGTGGTCACCACTTATCAAGACCCGGGAGCTACTCAGGGATAAGGGTTATTGCGTGTACAGTGATCAATGGGATAGTATCGTAGTAAACGTTAGTAATGGGGATTTGATAAAGTGTCTTACTTAAGGGGGCGGTTCATCAGGAATTTGTTTATGTTGGACTTGGAGACATCCAAGTTGTAGTCAGGTGGGAAACAGGCAAACGGAAGAGAGTTCCACAGGCATGCACTTCTAAGAAAGAAGCTTTGTTCATGGATTCTACGTTTTGGTTTTGGCACAGATAAAGTGTGGGGAAAATTATTGACAGTGGTTTCAGCTAGACGGGTGTTTATTGTGAAAGATTGGCAAAGGGGGGACGAGAGATTGGAGCTCAGACGAGCACTTGCCATGGAAATAATGATAAAACAAAGACAGGTTTGCAACGTCTCTTCTGTGAGAGATTAGTTGCAGGGAAGAGAAAAAGGCATCTCTCACTAAGCCACGGAGCCTATTTTGTACTCTGTCAAGGTAGGATAGGCTGTTTTTAGCAGCTCCTGCCCAGATGTGGCAGCAGTACTCCATCTTTGGACGTACTTGGCTTTTATACAGATAAAGAATTGCATCAGTAGCGAGATATCTTCTGGAGCGGTAGGAGGATCCTACCATTTTCCCAGCGACCTTGGTAACTGACTTGATGTATGTGTCCATTTCAGATCAGGAGTAAAGGTCAATCTCAGAAGCTTATCAAAACATGAAGCCTCCCCTAGACGAGAGCCATCTGTTTCAATTGATGCCAGATGGGGATCAGAGCATTGATGATGTAAAGATAGAAGCTTGGTTTTAGATGCATTAAAAGTAACCGGCTACTTCTTCCCCCACTGTACCGTGTGCTCAAGATTCTTTTAAGATTTTCTTCCTTCGCTTGACCATGTGCTGTTCTTTCTTTTCTCTCTCCTTCTCCTTCCTGTGACGTAAACACATTCACACTTGCCAATTTGCGTACATGCTTTAACGGCTGCTGCTGCTAATATTTTCACTAGTCAACTATCCTATGGCTGCTGCTGATTTTCTTACAAATGTCCATATACGCTATGTTACCAAGAGAGTGCACCGCTTCATTACATAAAGGCTCAGTTTAACGTTTTGTTTGGGAAGCACCCCTACTGCCTAGAAATAATCAATGATGTCACTTCTGGATACCAAGGACCAGTTGACAAAATGAGTCAGAGACAGACATGCAGAGAGTATGGTCGTCACCCACTAGTCCAGCAGTTGAGCAAAGATATTGCTCAATTTACCTTTTTCATGTATTTTCGTCAATACATATTTATTAACTGTTACTGTGTTCTCCCGAGTCAATTATACAAATATTAACATCATAACACTGACAAACAAGGATTTGAACTTACATGAGAAACAACTGTTTGGTGGCAAGATAATTCGATTTTACACTAAAATGACTTGTCAACAACTATTTGAAATAGCTTATGCTAGGACCCTGAAAGAAAAAAAGAAACAATGCAAGTAAGCTCTGACTTAAATACGAAAAACGTTTGGATTAAGTCATAAGTAAATTCTCTTTATCTCTTTATGAAAAAAAATAAAAAACACTGTAAACCAGGCGTTTTTTGGCTATGTGTTTTTTTTTAATTTCTTGTTAAATTATTCTAAAATTAATTTTTGTTTCTAAAAAAAGAAAATAGAAATAAGAAAAAAAAAACGTTACGCCGTACTTTGTGGGGACAAGGAAGAAAAAGAATTGACCTAAATTCTAAATATAACTGTCCACTTTTATGCAAATTAGGCTTTTCAGTTGGAAGTGAAACATATTTCATTCTTCCTAACTTGGTTATTACATAAGCAAAATGTAACATTTTATTATTCAAATTTTGTGAAATGCCTTCTTATTTTTGGTTGACCGTCCATTTTCAAAGTGAACATTTTTTTTCCTTCTTATTTTTTGGACAACTGTCAAATATTCTTTTTCATCTTTCTTGTTAAAAGGCTTGAAAGCCATTTTTGTTGAAGTAAATTTTTGGAAAAAATTCTTTTTCCTCCCACATTAGTTTGCCTTTAAAGTTTTGTATATGGAAATTTACCAAGTGAGACCTGACAGCCTTCACACATACACACAAAAAAGAAAAAACATTTTCTTTTTCTTTTATCCTTTCGAGATTTTTCTTATTCCAGTTTCAGAAAAAAAAAAAATTGTTGTTTGCCTGGGAAAGATATCCAATATACTTCAAGGCCATAATTACTCAATTACTAGGAGCTCAAATTGATCACCAGCAAAAGTTGGAGGAAAGTTTTAAAGACCAAATGCAACAATAAACACAGTGGCAACATATGTTGGAGGAGAAATTGCTTTTTCAACAGAAAAGACATGAGGAATTATTTTAAAAAGTTTTGAGTAAGATGGAACACAGTGATGACAATACTGCATGTTCCCAAAACATCATATGGAATTCCATCGATACGTTTAACCACCTATCCAAGGAGGTATGACTTTTAACGCTTTTTATAGGAGATGTGAGGACTTATTCACTGTTGACTGCCAAGAGTTGGGCAATGCCAAAAAGGTCCGCCTAATTCTAGAGAAGCTAGGGACCACAGAACACAGTAAGTTCATTGAAAATGAGCAAGCTGGAATTCTCTGAAGTGGTCAAGCTCTTATCTGAACTCTTCAGCCTGAATATGATGCTTCTTCACAAGCAAAATGCGCCGACAAAGACTATCTCACTGTTGCATCTATTGTTAACAAACACTGTGATGATTTTCGTCTAACTGAATTATCAGCGGACAATTTCAAATGTTTGATTTTTGCACAGATTCTTGTCCCAGCAAAAAATGCAGAGATAAGATGAGTCCTATCTAGACCCGAAAGTGAACAAGGGCTCACTCTCCAGAAGTTGACCGAGGATTACCAACATGTAGTTAGTGTAAAGAATGACTCACAAAACATTGAGGAATCAGGTGTGTCATACGTGCGAAGGACTAGTTTCAGACCAAAGGATTACTCTCATGGGGGGAAAAAAAACAAATGAGAAGAAAAATCAGGTACAACCAAAGAGTGGCCATCCAATCTCTAAATCTGATTCGCTCACAAGCCATGCAACTGTTGTGGCAGACAGCATTGATTCGTTAAATGTTTTTACAAAATAAAATATGCAATGAGTGTGGCATTGCAAAAGGAACAAAAACAAAAGGGTTCGACAAACAAGATCCGACAGGGAAGTGGAGAAGAACCAGCGGAAATACATCATTGTCAATATCCTCAATAAGATAATGGAGTTATAGTTGGACTAAAGCTCAAACCTGTCCATTATCAACCTACACGCATGAAAAAGGTTGAAGAAACAAACCATGCTTAAAGCGAATAGGTCAGCTCGAGCAGTAAAAAAGTAAAATTTGAGGGAAAGCTCCCTGTGACATTAAATGGCACTACCAAAAAAGTGAAATTTTATGAACATAAGACATCCAAAAACCTCTTTGGAATGGATTGAATGGAGCGATTTGAATTATGAAACCAACATATGAACAAATTCTGCTATAAGGTAGAAGACTTGTCTGCAGGGGTACAACAATTGAAGGGCATGTTAAAGGAAAAATTTCCAGAAATATTCTCATCGGGTCTTAGAAGATGTACCAAGGCTATAGCCAAATTCGAACTGAAGAAAAATGCTCTACTTGTTCTCAAAAAGAAACGAAATGCCCCGTTTGCAGCAACTGAGAAAATCAAGGAACTGGATCAGCTACAAAAGGCCGGAATACCATCAAAAGTGAGCACCAGTGATTGGGCAGCCCCTAACATATATGTGACCACAAAGACCAATCAGATTCATGTCTGTGCAGATCCATATACCTGAATGCAGCTCTAAAAGCTAGAGAAAGTATTCAACAAACTATCCAGTGGTAAAATATTTTTTAAGATGGATCTAATCAATGCGTATTTACACATCCCTGTTGAGGAGGAATGTTCTAAACTCCTCTGCATCAATACGCACAGGAGATTGTACAAGTTTGAGAGGTTAGCTTTCGGGGTCAAGGTAGCACCTGCAATCTTTCAGCAGGTCATGGACACCATGCTGGGTAGCTTTGACTTCACTTGCGCCTGCATGGACGACATTGTCATTGCCAGTAAATGCACAGGGAAGCATCGCAAGCAAATACATGTGGTTTTTAAAAGAATTCAAAACTTCGGTTTTAAAGCAAAAGAAGCTAAGTGTGACTTCCTTATGAACAAGATAATACGTAGGTCACATAATTGATAAAAATGGTAGACATAAAGAACATACCTGCTCCCAATAATGTGCAAGCACGCCAAAACTTTCTGGGGCTGGCTAACTACTACCAAGTCTTCATAAAGAACATGCTAACTTAATGTATATCAAAATAAATACAACTTATTATTAAAATTTGGTGACTTTACTTGAAACTTCAAAGATGGCATAATAAAATGAAAAATAAAAAGGTGATTGCAACTTCTCTCCCAATTTTCAGATTTTGTGATCATGCCCATATGCATTTATTATTAATAAATTAAAAAATTGTCATAATATTTTATATATATATATATATATATATATATATATATATATATATATATATATATATATATTATTTTTATTTTTTGAATTCAATAACGTGTGAAAAGGGCATAAAAATGAAAGTCAGCTAAGTTCTTTGTAACAGTTTGAGTCACATGATGTTAATTGTTTCTTTGAATGGAAGAAAATTATCAACATGAAAACATTATCAATAAAAAACATGTATTTATAACAGAAACGCTTGTAAAGCAACAGTATTCTTTAAAGGGAGAAGTTTTCTTTTCTTTATTCTTTTCTTATAACTTGAAAACATCATAAATGACAAGAAAGTGTAGCAGTCACAAACGATCTATTTTCTATTGAGAATCAACGACTCTCCCTCACTGAGTAATTCGACCACACACTGACCAATCAGCTAGTGGGGTGCATTGATTAATTTATCCTCAAAGGAACTTCTTTAGCCACTTCTGGAAAGCACAGTCAGGGAGCAAAGAGAACCTGACCAGCAGAGAAGCCAGATATTTTTCTTTCTCTCTTGTGCCTGTCCACTCGACATTCCAGCATTGACGATTTTCATTGAACATAACTGTTGCCAACATGGAACTAGACAAGGAACGGCTTCCTGACTGACAGATCAACAGAACCTCCTAATAATTCTTTCTCAATCTGGGCACAGTCCAACGGTTAACTTTCTAAATAATAAATAAATCCTTTTGTTGCTTTGTTTTAAAGAGTTCTGTTATTTATTCCATGCTTTTGTGCTTGACATTTAATTATTTTATTAGAGGTGCTAACAAAAAAAGACTCCCAAAAAAAGCAAGTCAGTTCGAAAAGCACATGTATTAAAATAAAACGCTTGGCAAGCTACTATATTTCTTTTGTGGTGTTTCTTCATTCATTCCTTGAATAGTGACTGGAGGTAACAATGTTAGTTGGCAGGTTAATTCAAAGCATGTATGCATTTCGCAGAGGCAAATGGAGGGAGAACATGAATCCAAAGGAAAATATATTTTATATATTTTTTGTTCTGTTTTTATTCTTTTTAGAAACTCAACAAAGTAACAAAGAAGAGAAATAAAACGCATCACAAATAATGAGAAATGAAAATCATGTGTGCCAATTTTTACATTAATTGAAGAACAAATTGAAGATTTTGAAAGAAATAATAACCCTACAGGTCCTTTAAAATAATTGAATTAAAAGCACCGAGATTAAGCAAAAAAAAAAAGAACTCCACGGCCTTTTCTTTCTGATGGTATACCAATGCAAATAATATCCTCATGGAATTGACTTGAAAATAAAGAATGGCGTGGCACCATCCGTTGCTCTTTTTCCTTTCTCTCTTCTATTTTCTTTCCTTTTTCAGTGAACAAAACATCCACGAATAACGAACTTATACTAATTTTTAATATGCCCGATTCATGATTCTAAGATAATTGGAGTTTCGCCTTTCTTTAATATATTGAATTCATGACTCAAATATTGCAGTTTCACCTTTCTTCAGCAGTGAGATATCTTCTGGAGCAGTAGAAGGATCCTACCATTTTCCCAACGAACTTGGTAACTGACCTGATGTACGTGTTCCATTTCAGGTCAGGAGTAAAGGTCAATCCCAGAAGCTTATCAAAACATGAGGCCTCCCCAAGACAAGAGCCATTCATTTCAATTGATGCCAGATGGGGATCAGAGCATTGATGATGTAAAGATAAAAGCTTGGTTTTAGATGCATTAAAAGTAACCAGCCACCTTTTTCCCCATTGTACAACTTACTCAAGATCAGAGGAGAGAGAATCGGAGAGAACTTGGTCTTTTATGGTCTTAGATGTGCTACCACAGATATTAGTGTTGTCAGCATAAATGTCTACAAATGATGTAAGGATGTGATTTGGAAGATCATTAATGTAGATCAGGAAGAGAATTAGGCCCAGGATGGACCCCTGAGGGACTCCAGCATTAATACTGTGAGATTCTGATTTCTGGCATCAACCTCTACTCTTATGAACCTATCAGAGAAAAATGATTTAATAATTGAGAAGACATTTCCAGCTATACCATAGCTGGAGATCTTGTGAAGTAAACCTTTATGCTATACTCTATCAAAAGCCTTTGATATGTCAAGAGTAATCGACCTAGAAAGGTTGCCTCCGGCAAGAGATTCGCTAATCCTATGAGATATAACTGTAAGCACATCTGCTGTAGATCTAGCAGAACGGAAACCATATTGCGTGTCACTACGAAGGTTATTTTCGCTGAGATGGTTGATTACTTCTCTATTTAACGCAGATTCCAGCAACTTACTCATAACGCACAGAAGACTTATTGGTCTGTACTGAGAGGGAGATGAGCGATCACCTGAATTCTTAAATACAGAGCATACTGATGAGATTTTCCAGGGTGATGGGAAGCAATTCCCCTTAAGACAATGTTTAAACAGTTTTGTAAGTATAGGCGCTAGTTCGAGTTGAAGTTTTTTGAGTACTATAATTGGAATAACGTCAGGGCCGGTTGCTTTACTGGAATCAAGGTTTTTGATTAGCTTGGCAACATCACGTACAGATATTTGTATATCACATAGCAGGTTTTCTGATACAGGAGGAAATATTGGAGGTTGGCAGCCTTGGTCGCAAAGGGTAGAATTAGCTGCAAAGTTCTTGGTAAAAAGTTTGGCTTTGTCTGATCCTGACGAGATTACCTCAGGTCCATTTATGAGAGTTGGGATAGAGCACATGCTTCTGTTCAGGATTCTGTTTGCTATTTGCCAAAACTGGTGGGAACTAAGCCACTGCTCAGCTACTTTGGACTTGACGGACTGAGCATACAGCTCTCTTGTGTTCTTTATTACTTTTTTACAGTAGTTGCTGGCAGTCGTAAAAGCGGCTTTAGTCTCAGTACATCTATTACATTGGAAGCAATGGAAAAGGTAATTTATGTGCACAATGGCAGCAGCACATTCTGGAGAGAACCACAGCTGGCTATTAGGTTTTTGCTGGAACTTTTTCAAGGGTATGAAATAGTCTATACCTACAATTAACCATTCTGACAGGTCTGATGCTATAGAGGACACATCCTTTTTTAAATATGGAACGCAGAGGTAGATCTGATATAAATGTACGGAAGCTATTCCAGTCAGCCATAGAGTATCGATATACTGTATGATGGAGAGGTACATCTGAGGACTTATTACATTTCATTTTTATCTTAACTGATCATCGTCCCATAAAAAAAAAAAAACGAAAAGACTAATAGGGAATTAATCAAATAGAATGTTTAAAAGAATATACAAATTATCTATGCATGGCTCTCATCATGTTTTGATAAGCTTCTGATCTTGACCTTTACTCCTGATCTGAAATGGAACACATACATCAAATCTGTTGGCATGGTTGCTGGAAAAATGGTAGGATCCAGCTACCACTCCAGTAGATATATTACTCCTGATGCAATCCTCTACCTATATAAAAGCCAGGTAGTCAAATTATGGAGTACTGTTGCCACATTTGGGGAATGCTGCTGGAAGCATCTTATCTTGCCTTGACAGAGTTCAAAATAGACTTTGTAGCTTTTTTTTTTGTCGTCAAAATAGACTTTGTAGTTTTTTTTTACCTTTTTGTTTTACATAGGTATCACCACTTATCAAGACCAAGAGGCCACTCGAGGATAAGGGTTAAAGAGTGTACAGTAGAAATTGGACAATATAGTAACCGTTAGTAATGGAGATTCGGTAAATTTGTTAACTCTTCCCTGCAACCTCTTTACCACAGAAGAGACGTTGCGGGCATTTCTCTGCTTTATCGTTATTTTCATGGCAAGTGCTTGTCTGAGCTCCAATTTATGGTCCCCCCTTGCCAAACTTTCACAAAAAACTTTCGTCTAGCCAAAATCACTATCAATAATTTTCTCCACTCTTAATCTGTGCTTAAACCTAAACATAGATTCCATGAACATAGCTTCTTTCTTAGAACTGCACGCCTGTGGACCTGTCTTTCTTTTTCCTGCTTTCCAGCTGACTACAATATGATTTTCTTCAAGTCCAGTGTAAACAAGTTCTTGTTGAACCGTCCTAAGTAATCCAATTTACAAAATTTCCACTACTTACGATTACTACGCTATAATCCCATTGACTACTGTACACTCATTAACCCTTATCCTCGAGTGGCCCCCAGGCCTTGATAAGTGGTGACTCCTATGCAAAAAAAGCAATGTTTTGCAGATGAATGCAATTCCATGACCCATGCATAACAAAGTTGTATTTTCTTTTTAAATAAAAAGAAAAATGGGTTTTAATATGAATATCAATACACAAAAAAATCAAATTTATAGGAGTATAGATATAAGAATATACAGTTATTTTTCAGTCATTCATACAAACTAGAAAGTTGGGTTATGCATGCATCGCAAATCAAAATGTTCATAGTATAAATATATGTGTATGTAAATATTTGCCAGCGTGGCATTGTGTATGTGGTATTATTAGGCTGGATATGTGGGTCATTGGGTTCTCTACCCTAGCAGTAGCACCCAAAGAGCATGAGATGGTTTGTAGAGAATACGTTCTTGTGGTCTTCTATGTGCGATTAGTAAAGTCTGTTGAAAACTTATTTTCTTGATCAGGTCTTATAGGAACATGTATATGTATTACTTTCTGGAGCTTGGAAAGATTTCTATCATATAAGAAATAAATGTTAGCAAAATCAAAAAAGTTTTTTTTAGTGGTTTTACACGCTTTAAAAACGTTTAATCGACGGTTCGAAATCTATGTACTGTCGAGCAATCGATACGAACAAGAAAATGGCGGCAAAAACTGACAGCCTAAATATTTAAAATTTGATAATTACTTAAACATAAAATTACACAAAATACTGTCATTATCAGAACTTTAAACATTTAGGCTGTCAGTTTTCACCGCCATTTTTTTGTTCCTACCGATCGCACGAGCACGACAGTACATGTATTTCGAACGAATTAAACGTTTTAATATGAGTAAAAACACTAAAAACTTTTCCAGATAGACGAGTAACTTATCTTGCCTTTGCTAACATTTATTTGTTATATATTTAAAACTGTGACCACTTTTTTTGTACCTCTGTGGATTGTAAAACAAACACGAAATTCAATTAGTTCAACCAGAACAAGAGAAGACAATCAATAAGGAATTTCAACTTTCCGGAAGTTACGTAATATAAGGGAAACTCCTGCCCTGAATTCTACTTCCGTTCTTTTATTTAAAAAAAAAAAAAAAAAAAAAATACATAAGTATTCAAGTTCTCCAGTTTTTCTCCACGCTGGTATTGACTTCGTTTAGATTATGTCTAAACGTCGTATAGATGTCAGGGATTCTTCTTCTTCATCATCCTTTCACAAAAGAGGAAGGTAAATATGCTATTCTATTTTATTTCTCGTTTCTTTTTGCTATAAAATGCGGTGGGAAAGTCGGGCAGACTAACATTCTTTCACGATTGTTTTTTCACCCGTTCTCTTCGCTTATAGAAAAATAAATAAAATGTTAATTTTTAACTATGAAAACATTGAAAAAGTTTAAAGAATTAATGATCTCTCTCTTGAAATATGACAACATAAATAAATAATGATAAAAAAGGAGGCGGACTGTTTAAAAAGCATGATTGGGAAATTTTTAAAAGTCGGTAAAACCTTCCGATTTTTCCTCATGCTGTCAAAAAAAAAAAAAAAAAATTAATAAATAAAATGATGATAATAATAATGAAAGAAATATATGTATAAATAGACACCAAGAGAATTATTTCCGTATTTAATTAGTTAATCCCGAGTATAAACACACAAAAAATATCCTAATCCAGTCCCGGAAATGGCCTTAGTAGTTAACGATTTGAAGCTATTTATTTATTTTATTTATTTTTGTGGTCTGCACTGAAATAATAACGTTCAATTCTTAACACGGGGAGGCGGGGAAGGCGTTTTGTCTGTCGCCTAACAGTTTAATTATAATGATAAAGATATCATAAATCTTGAATTTAACTTGAAAACTCTATTTAAAAAATGGCACAGTCGCACAGTGCAATAAGTGTATAAGTACCAAGATAAGATACAATAAAAATTGAATTCAACTTGAAAATCATATCTAAAGAAACCGCATGGTCTGTATTATGCATAAATATCAACTTTACCTTTTATTTTCTAGAACTATTTCTACACTTTTTACATTAAAAAAAAAAAAATTATTTTCGCGGTTTTCAAATCGTAAATGGTTTCGGCCATTTCCAAGATCGACTCTGGATTCTTGGGACTGACTTGGTTATTGCTGATAGCGGTATTATTAGTGTATTTGATCGAAAAACGTTAAACACGTGATGTGTGTGTGTGTGTATATATATATATATATATATATATATATATATATTTGGTGCTTATTCAGATTGACACTGATGGCGGCAATTAAAAGTAAAGAAAATACAGAAAAGTCTATATGATATATATACTCGTTACAGAACGGACATGTCATATTCCAAAAATTACGTAAATCGATCAAGTAGTTTTATTTAAAACCAATAAAAAATAAAAGTTTACGACTTTTAGCGATCTTGCTACTAAGCTGTATTGAACGTAAGGAAGAGTTTTCAATCGACTTTGATTTAAGTTTTCTCTCCTTTTTGTCATCGGATTTTAATCATGACAGACGAAAACACTACAACTTAGTTGTAAAATTTCATTTTCTTAAATAAAAAAAAAAAAACAAATGTCGGAATTTTATCTTGCTTCCAGATAAATTTGACGCTAAAGTAATTAACCTGAAAAAAAAAATGACAGCATGGAATAAAAGGGGGGGGGGCAAAGAATAAAATATAAAGGTCTTGCTTTGAAACGAAGAAAAGATTTTATTCACAATAAAATTAGTTGCAAATTTTTCCCTTCGCGGCATTAAATTTATGAAACGCCATGGTAACATATAATGAAAAAAATAACACTGGTTCTTATAATGAAGATGTTGTATCCATGAACGAATACAATAATAAGATTCAAAATAGTAATGTCTAATCTCACTCTCATATGAAATAAATTTCAGGAGTGTACTCACAAGTTGAAAGCCAGTCAGGCATGTGCCTTCTTTTTTTTTTTTTCCGTTTAAAGTCATTTTAGAATTTTCTCTCCTTCATTAGCGTGCAAACCGTAGACACACAGATGGATTTCAGAAGTATGGCCGCATCGCATATCCGGGTATTCTTGTCGGGTTTTCTTCTTTGTAGGAGGTTCCAAAATTCCTTTTCATGTAAAATAAAGTCTTTTTTTAAAATAATTTCACTCCTTCTAAAATACGTGCAAAACCGTAGCCACGTAGATAGTTTTCGGAAGTATGCCTCGTCACATACTCGGGTATTCTTGCCGGGCCTTCTTCTTTGAAGGAGGCTCGTCAAAATTCCATTTTCAGCGCCGGGCAATGAAACGAACGTCCAGTCTCCACGTCGGCGGAATTTCAAAAGAGGGCAAATCTCGCGCTGGGCTCGTGACGTCATCACGGAGCTAGCATTTCCCTTTTCTCCAAATTAAAGGGAGTTTCGTACAAACCCAAAATGTACGAAACTAAGAATCAAAAAAGATACAAAATACAAAAATCAAATACAAGAACCAGATAAAAAATAATAAATGTAAACGGGGGGGGGGGGGATGCGCCATTATTGGTACAAAAAAAATTCCAACACAAAAAACACTCAATAAAATTACATTTATTTTTGGAATATTTCATCTTCGTCTTGTGACTGGTACGTACATGATACTTTTCTGCATTTTTTTAATTGCCACCATGAGTGCCAATTTGAATACCCCCCCCCCCCCTTTTTATCTAGTGTAGTGACCGCTCACATAAATGATTTACCAAACGCATTCAAATTTAATTTTCTATCAACCTGAATAGTTTTAACTTCTGAAACTTTGTTTCATTACTTTCAGATAATCGAATTAAAAAATGGTCGCTTTGAGAGGCATTTACTATTATAGACAACAAGCTCGAAACACTAGTGCCAAAGTTGCTTAAAAATTCCAGATTAAAAAAAAAAAACAATGAAAAAATAAAACTGGAAACCACACCCGAAATTAGGGTTAGTAAATGAAATAAAATTAGAAATTCACCCAATAAATGTTATGATGATATTTATTGGGTGGATTTTTCTCAGTATTTTGTTTGGATTTTGAGTGATTCAACTATATAGATGACAGCCTAATGCCCGCTATCTTGTAATTCTAACTTGGTAACTCGGCATTACTCATATTTCGAATTAAATAAATGCTTTAAATTGTGAGAATTTCTCTCGCATTGGTTTTGCCTCTGGCAGAATGGAAGAAAACAAATCAGAAATTACAACAGGCTGACCTTAACTTCAACGTAAATTTTATTAAAACAAAAAGATCCAAGTTGCAAAAGATGCGTCATCTTCAGCTATCCGTCGTAATGGGCCGGTAACATCCCAAAGGAGTAATAGTTCATCTTTGAGACAAACTGGGTATAAAACTTCACTGACGAAGAACACTGCAACAGGTTGAAGAGTGTAGTAATATTTTCTAAGATGTATACTGCAAGTCCGGTAGCCTCGAGGAGTCCACTGTAGATAACTGTCTAAATGGCGGGCAATGACAGGTTAAACTGTAGACCTTAATTTCGTCTCTGACAGACATTATATTGTAATGATGAAAGTCAATTGATTCACAGCACAACAGCGTGCAATAATATATAAATCAACCAACATAAGGGAATTGGTATTTGCAAATGAAAATAACATTTCACCCACATTAGGGCTTCAATATGTCTCCAAGAGACCAAGTAATTTTGAGGCTGCAAGCCTCGAGTGAATTTTGAGCATCCATCTTCAACCCATGCCTGTGTCGAAACTGCGCCTGGGATGTGAGTGACCTAGAAGCAATACTGCAGGATTTTTTTCTTTCAAGTTGTGAAGGCGCGGGTTAGGTTTGTTGTCCAGGTGCCTGTCACCAAAGACTTTGAGCAGTGGTTTATGATCTACAGCTATGATGAGATCTGGGCACCCGATAATGAAATATGTAGCTTTGTCCAAAGCCTCTACTACTGCCAAATTCTCGCCTTCAATGGAGGCATAGCAGGACTCAGCAGATAATGTGAACCTGCTTCCTACTAGGGCAATCTTCCATCCATCTTTGTAGCAGAAAGGTTTGTAGAGGTGCTGGGTAGGGACAGTGCTTTTGGAATAGCCAGAATCCTATGCTGTCTTTGGTCCAGTCGCTTTCCAGGCAAGTTGGCCTGCATTTGTCAAAGATCTCCACACCATGTTGGATCTTGTGGGTAATCAACCTTTTCGCTTCTTCAAAATTTTGTTTCATTTTTTTAGTTCAGTCGAATTTCACACTGGGTTTCAGGAAGTCTCTGAATAGTTTCATCTTTTCTGTTGATGCAAATATATGCGAGTCTTGGTTCACGAGTCCAAAGTATGTCTGATATTTCTGGCAGTGGTAAAACTTTTATCATCTCCATGAAGGACTCACATAGCCCCACGGTCATTTCCCCAATTTGAAAGCTAGCAAACTCTGTTTCCTTCTTGGCAAATTTAAACTTGTCAAGGTTGCCTGTGATGCCGTTGTGACCACACAGATGCAACAACTCGATGGCTTGAAAGCTTCTCTCAATACAGTTGTCACTCTGATTTGTTTGGGGCCACAAGAGGATGTCATCGATGATTTTTATTTTGTCTGCAACATCCATGAAGATTTCATCAAACTGCTGGGTATAGGCGTCATCTGAAGCTACGTACCCTTGCGGGGCATACAGTATCTGTATCTACCTCATGGTGTGATGACTGCTGTGTAGTGGCAATCCTAATAGAGAGGAATGCTGTGGTAATCATTCTAGGCGTTGAAAACGTTTTCCGTGTGTATGAAGGGATGGATCGGATCTGGTGGAATGGGGATTGGGTGTGGTGTGTTTCTAGAGTGGCATACCGGTTGAGTGGTTTAAAGTCCACTATGTGTTGGGATTTGCCTGATCTTTTCGTGCAGACAACCATCTGATAACATCATGTGACTGGTGTGTCAACAGGAACTGGCTCTATGACACCCAGTCGAACATCTTGATCAAGGTCTGCTTTCACTTCTTCTTGCCAATTTATCAGCACAGAAATAGAGGTTTTGTAGGCAACTGGTTCAGCATTCTGGTCAATCATAAGTCGCATAGGTGGGCCTGACATCATGGGTAACAGTTGGTGTTGACACGTGTTGAATGTACTGGACGTGTAGAAGGGGGTGGCTCATGATCTTTTGCTTTCTTCAGCATGATGATCTGTAGCATCACCTGAAGAAAGTTCTAATGCTGTACCAACAGAAGGGAAGTTTGTAGGGATCATGCTGAGAGCCACACATGCATGCTAGAAAGGTAAAGGCACCCTGTGGATGGTGTGAAGTATACAAGCTGTCGTGTGCTGCACATAGTTCCATTGTCAGATACACCCGATATGTGCATTTGAAGGGCACCTACGATTTCAATAGGTTTGTCATTTGTAGCTGACATTTTCATTGTGCATGGAATGAGGTCAGAAACACTGATGCCGCCTGGGCATGACTGGCATCTTGTATTTGCCATAGCTGGATGCGTCAATGGCAGTGGGGCTGTGGAAGTAAGGGGGGGGTATGCCGATGTCTGTAATGTCCAAGGGGATGACCTTTATATGCGTTGGAGAGAAGAGGCGTTTTGATGGAGCAGAGGGCGTCGAATACAGCCGTTGCACTCTTACTTGTGGCGGGACTGCGTTTTTGTTGACTGTCGGCAAACCTTTTTGAAGTGATGGAGTATGCCGCAATAGGAGCAAACTCTCATTCTGTCTTGAAGTAGGCCTCTGGTGAGATCGACCGCATTAACCGCAGGGTAGGTTACCTGGAGAAGGGTTTGAGCTATACTGATGATCAGAATTTTGGTTGGAGGTAGCATGTGATCAGCAGTCCTGTAGGTGGTTCTGCTCCTGTCTTCTGTATGAGCTGACGACTGCAGCGGAGGTTGTCAGCTCATTGGTGTTTATGAGGAGGCAGCCAGCGGAGTGTTTCCCACTGAGTCTCCTCAAGTGAGTGCTGTGTTAGCTGAGGCTGCCTTAGTAAATCCAATCGGATATCATCGTCAGAGATACCCCAGGTGAGAGAATCATGAATTATGTTGTCTCATTTCCACAAGTTGTTACAGCCGTCCACGTATTGACACCCACTAGCCTGCCCTTTGAGTCTCACAGTGAATGCACGAACTGGTTTGTCCCTGTCTTGTTTCATGTATTGTAGCTGAACTCTTGCTACCATGACACTCTCCTGTAGTACAGCGTGAGTCCTTATCTTTTGCAGGACGGCTGTCCCATTGGAGTGTGCGAAGGACCTAGACACCCTTGTGAGGTCTTTTCTCAAGGGGTCATCGCATCACTCGAGAAGTTGGAAGACTACGTCTATGCCCTGTAAGTCATCCCATCTCTGCTCAAAGTAGGCAAAGTCCTCACTTAAACCTACAGCTGATACTGTGTGTCGCTTGACTTTTTCTGCCCTAGAAGATCGGGTGCAAATGGACAATTCCGTACCTGATTGATTATTATAAAAAAAAAATACTTAGATTTTTGAAAAATTTGCATTTGCAGCCTGGAATGTTTATTCAGAAATTTAAGCAGAAATAAACAAAGTCGATTTAGAAATTTTCAGAGCAGTTGTGGAATTTGGTAAGAAGTAAACATTTTGATTTGTGTATTTGTCCTTGGACACGTGGTTGGGGTTTGCTGATATAAGTTAGCAGAGATCAAACTGAGGAGTTGGTGAGAAACGTGTTAGCGAACAGCCGTCTGAATGATCCTGTTGGAAGCAGGAAAATGTAGAAAGACTCAGCGTGCCAAATTCTGACAAGGGAATCCATAAAACTTATGTAAAATATAACTCGTTATGACGTTCTTTTAAGGTTTGGATAAATAAGGTACGTGATTCTTTTAATCTGAGACAAGCAAACCTGTTGTTTGATTGTAAGAAGCTATGAAAGTTTATAACGCGTTAACTGTGTATTTGAAGAAATGGCCATACAATGAATGTTTTATATACATGCAGGATCCAAATGAATATATCTACACTATATACATGTATTCATTAGATGTCAAAGACACTGTTATATACACCTAGATGATTGACACAAGTAAGAAATAGACATATATAATATTCCCCCAATATTAAGAACAAAAAAAACATCTGTATAATATACATACCGGTGACTGAAAGAAAATATCGTACACCAAAAATCAGAAATTGATCAAGTAGTTTTATTTTTAAATAAAACCAAATTCTGTGGCTGAACAAATAGTGACAGTATCACAGAGCTTTCTTGAAAATAAGGAAAATAACTTCAAATAATTCAAACTTGCAAGATTTTAGAAAGCCATTTTTAATATGGGGGCATCGGAAAAACTCAAATTTGCTGAAATGGTTTTCTCATTTAAAAATAAAACTACTTGATTAATTTACATCATTTTTGGAATATGTTTTCTTTCACAGCTACGTACATTATACGGATTTTTCTTTATTTTTGTTTTTAATATAGGTGGAATGTTTTTTAAGCACAAATATTCATTTTTTTTGACGTCTAATTTATATTTTTCTTCGATTCATCACAAAATAAAGCGCATTGCTACTGAGACATGAGCAGCCATTTTGTGAGTCGGGTATGGTGAAATTAATGTAGGAAATTGTGAATTCAACTGAAACAGATTGATAATTTTTGAAAGCTCACCCCCATTATTGATTATTGGCATAAAATGTGATCATATTGGAATGCTAATATAGTGTTTTTGTTAAAAAGTGTTATTGTGTCAGAAAACAGACGGGAGAAAGTAGTGGTCAATGTTTATATAAAGACATTGGTTATATGATTTATGGACATTGATCCCGTTGCTTAGTGGTAGAACTACAGACTCCGCTAGATAGTTGTAGGTTCAAATCTTCTCTTTAAATGGGTTCTAGTCTGAATTGAAGTGTTGTTGTACAGCAATACAGTCTGTTCATGGCTATAAATGCTGCCTATGTTTGGTTGAACAAATCAGTGAGTGAAAAAACAAACTGCCACTAGTATATAATGAAATGGTGTTAAGAAATGAAGCAAGGCATTTGGATGCTGTTGATCATCGTAATTTCACTTACCTACTTAGCACAGACTTGAAAAATCCTTGAATTTGGAATTTTACCATGAAAAGGCCTTATTTTTATTATTGAAAAATCCTTAAAAATAAGGAAAATGTCTTGAAAAGCCTTGAAAATTGTATTCTTTATGTCCAGTAAAAATTTGTGTCAAAATATTAAAAATAAAATCGAAATAAATCTCTCTATTTTTACTTTAATTTATAATCTAATTATTTTGGGTGGGGGAGTAGTGTCGTCCCCACCCCTTCAAAAATCTTACCTTCTGCAATGGAGACCCCCCCCCCCCACTAAAAAAAATTTTTTTGACAAGCTAAAATGACACTGGACAGGTTAAAAAAAAGACAGTAGTGATCTTGGTTGGGAATTTAAAAGCCATAAAGAGAATTAATATTTGAGATGAAATAAAAGGTATTTAGAACTACATAAGAACACACAAAATAATTGTGCAGCTAGGTTGCAAAATAACTCTTATTGATTATATTATGATAACATTTGTTGTATATTTGAATTTTTATCGCTTTTTTGAATTGCTGTGGATTGTAAAACACCTGAAATTTTGATTGGAAAACTTGAATTTTGTCTGTAGAAGGTCTTGAAAAACTTTGAAAAGTTCTTGAAAATGGACAAACTCTGTAGCAACACCCAAATTAGCGTAATGATTAAAAGTGTTGACTCTTGTCTAAGTGTTTGAGTTTCAGTTCTAGCTTGAGACAGTTGCTTGTCTAGCTGCACTGAAGAACTGTGAATCAGCAAAACTGTCTGTGGATGACTAATATATTGTAAGGCTGTGATATTTTTTATTTTTATTTTTTTATCTAAATCTAATAAATGTAATGGTTACACCCATATATCATATGTTGAAATTCGCAATTGGCTCTCTCACTTCAGCTATTGTATGTTGGCAGTTGTATTGGACGTTTGTTTTATTATTCAAACATGATTATCATGAGAAGCACCAAATTTGAAGATGTGAGAAAATTTTAAAGTCATGTTGAATGGGCATGTTTTAATTATCACTAATTCAGAGGATCCTTTCCTGCTTTGTTCTGGCAGAAAGCATATCGCAGACTCGTGCTTTCTATGACTGAATCCCCATTTTGAGGAGCTTGAAGAGCTTGAATTAATTCTTAATCGGGAACTTGGAGAAAAAATTGATTTGGCACAATTTCTGACAAACTATATTGGACTTTCTACTTTATAGCGAAGTGTAATTCGCTATTCAAAATTCTTGATTTGCCTCAGTCAGGGAGGATGGATTACTTTGCGAGGTATCTAATAGTCCATCTGCACACTAAAAAATGCATCGTTTATGTAAGCGTTGACATAATCAAGAAATCAATTCGAAGTAAGATGTCTTAGTGTTTCTGAATTTCATGTCCGTTATGGTCTATCTCCTATGTGAATTTTCTTCACAAATATCCTCGGAAAATCCCTTCAGATGTTCTGCTGTTCCAGTCTAATTTTGTATTCTATATATATAAAAGCGAAAATGTGTGTGTGTGTTCGCTTTTTGTATATGTCTGCTTTTTTTCAGCGGGTTCTCGAGGCCGTCGCTCATTCTTAAAACTTTTTATATCACGTTTGAATGATAATATCTATGACTTAACAGGGGTCGCGTGTGTATTTAATTTGCCTGACTTTTACCAGCTCGCCGCGTCTTCGAAAAGCGGAGGAAACAGTAACTGGCTTGCAGCACAAAACTAGGTCAAACATCACACCACTTCCTCACACCTGTATATTTTAACACACTTATCAATTCCTCTTCTCTTGTGGCCGAGGTGGTTAGGTGTCTGGCTTTTTTTCCATTTCGTTTCCACCTTCGCGTCAAGGCTTTGGGGTTTCTTCCTACTAAAATTTTTTTTTTTCTTTTACACCTCCAAATGCCCGGCCAACGTTCTTCTTTTTAACAGACGCACCTCCAAACACCCGAGCAACACCAGGTACCCCCCACTAGTATATATATATAAAAAACGATGTTGACAGCCACCATTTTTGTATGATATGCGATTTGAGTTGAATGAAATGACATCTAAAATGGTTTTCTCCAGATTTTGATAGCTTCACTATTTATTTTTACAGTAAGTGAAATAATACTGAAGAAAAGTTGGAATTATAAAATTTATGATGAAGACAAATTGTTGGAAATAAAAAATAAGCTTAAAACTTTCCTTGCTTCTATCTGGCAAATTTTAGCATTATTTACCTTCTGCTGTTTGATTAGAAAACAAAAGATTTGTTTAAGTAAAAAATTTTTTTCCTTAAATCTGATAAAAAAATTATCGGAAATATAATGGAAAACTTATATTTTAAAATTTTGATGTTTAAATTTTTTTTCCAGAGATGAAGAACGACACAGAGAGCGAGACAACGATAAAGAAGAAAAAGAAGAAAAGAAACCTGAAAAGAAAATGTCTATCTTTGAGCAGTTCAATATTCCCAAACCAAAAATACAGTTAAATCCTTTTACGGGTAAATAAAAAAAAAAAAAAAAATAATAATTTGTTTAATATTTTTTTCATTCCAATTCTTTCAAAATATTTTTAGCAAAATTTATTTTCCAGTCGTGTAAAAAAAAAAAAAAAAAAAAAAAAAAAAAAAAAAAAAAAATTCTGGAAAGGACATTTTAAATTATAATATTGCTTCTTGTCAACTGTGGCAAAACAAAAATATAATATTCCAAAAATCATGTAAATGGATCAAGAACTTATATTTTTTAAATAAGAAAATAAAATTTTATGAGCGTCCAAAAGTGCTTCACTCACCATTTTGGAAAAACAAGGGGGAGGGGTTAATTCAACTATAATTTGTACTATGTCACGAATATTCAACAGTTAAAAAAAAAAAAACTGTTATTGGGGGGGGGGGGGGGTTCTGGACAAGAACCATAATTTTTTTATTAACTATTTTAATAAACCAGGAGTTCTCTGCTGTTTTCAAAACCTAGCAAAAATTTCCACTTAAATTACTATAATCTCACCATGGATCTTAGTCTTTTGTTTTTTGGTTGAAAAAAACTTTTTTTTTCTATAAATATATTTTATAAGAAAAAGCTAAGATGGTAATTTTTGCCTTGAAGATTAAGATTTCAACAATTCATGATAGAGTTAATGGAGTTAACTTTTGTTCGATATAAGAATGACTTCCTGTTCACTCTCCCTCCACACCCTGCATACTTGGTGCCTTTCTCGTAATTTTAATTTTCTTAGTTGAAACTAATTAGACTTGTTTAGGAAAAGTTTTATTTGTGCACTTTGCTCTCTCTATATGTTAACACACTCACACGGGGTTGTGAACCCACAGATTGGAAAATAATTTCACTATCAGCTTTTTTCAATTGGCTACTCACATGCCTGATAAGCAAAACCGTCCTTGTGTAACATTGTGTGAAGAGTTTGATTTATAACTTTCTTACTAACTGAAAACAGTCGAGTCTCTCATTGGCATGATATAAGTAGTTAACTCTTTAGTTGTAGCAGTTGTTGATCTTTTCTTTCTTTTTTCTGTTATTGAGTGCAATAATGGAAACAATTAAAAAAGAAAAATAAATAACTCCATTATATGCTCTGGGATTTATTTTATTTTTGACAGCTATTTACAACAGTTTTATCTAAATGAACTGTTTTCTGATTCACCAAATTTAGTGATAGCAGTTTTATATTTTCGATTCTGATACAATGACCTATTTTTTTATTTAAATATTTAATTATAAAGCTGTATATTTTTTTATTAAAAAAATTTTTTTTTTGATTATTGTTAAAACATATGTAACCTGTCTCCACATTTTCAAATGCTATCTCTTCTGAAACCAAAAGTCACAAAGTGGCACTAAGGGCCCTCAAATGATTGAATTTTTTATGACCCATACTTTAACAAGTTGAAATAATTTTTAAGGGGTCAAAAACGGGTCAAAATCAGATCATATGCATATCACATTGGTACAGTGGTAAGATTATCAGCTTGGAATGCTAAGTTTAGCTTTTGGTTTGGATTCTAGCTGATGGCACCCAAATACTTAAAAAAAAACAATTTTTTTTTTTTACTCTTGAAATCACGACTATAATAAAATATGAAATCTGGACAAATTAAAATACCATATTTAAGCATATTTTACGACTGGGCTTTGCCCAGTCGTAAACCCCCCTCCCCCCGTCCCCACGCTAGTACATGAATATGTTTTCGCAAATACACTTTTTTTTTTTTTTTTTTTTTTTTTTTTTTTTACACAGTGATCACCACTTATCAAGGCCCGGAAGCCACTCAGGGATAAGGGTTATTGCAAGTACATTACATTAGTGTGGAGATTTGATGAAGTGTTTACTTAAGGGGGCGGTTCATTAGGAATTTGTTAACATTGGACTTGAAGACATCCAAGTTGTAGTCCGGGTGGTTGTAGGGAAACAGTTATGTATAGATTTTAGTGTTAGTTTAATAAGAATAAGTATTTGTTGTTTGATCATTGATACCAGCAATGGTAAATAAAGTTTCAAAAATTTTAAAGAATCATTTTCAGCATCGGAAAATAGGCGGTTTTTTTTTTTTTTCTTTTTTCGGATACTTCCAAAAAGTTCAGATCCTAATTCATTATTCCAAAACTAGTTCCAGTCCTTTAGATCGGACTGTATAGAGAGCAGGTATGAGATATTGCCCACCTGGAAGTCCAGGATACTCACAGTACCTTAAATACCAAAGTCGGATAATTATGGCCACCCTTACAACTAAATGCTACTATTGATTGTGCTGACTACCTACAACATGTCAACAATGGCCAGCTGTTTACAATGGAGTGAAGTAGTTGATCCACTGTAACACTACAATCTTTTTCTGTTTTCATATTTGTTTTAGATTACTTTTTTAGGTGTTTGTGGTCTCAACTTCCTTATTTAGCTTTTTAATCCTCATATTCCATGAGTGATGTTTCTGATAAAGAGGGGACAATTCTTGTTTTCTGGGTCAAAATCTATTCTATCTAATACTTATGGTTGGCAAGGTTTTGACATTGAAGTATTTTTTTAGTTTCTTATACTAAGTGGCTTCATCCTTTGTCTGGAGAGATTTCCATATAAAAAGAAAATTGTAAATAGAATTAACTAAAAGGACTTCATAACTTCTGATCCGAATTAACTAGTCATTACATTTTTAAGTTAATTTTTTTCCCTAAACCAAACATGGTCATCTCTTGACATACATGCAGACAATTCTCTATATAGTAGATTCCTTGAGGAATGAATCGGCATTTTCTTTTTAAATTATTAGTACATACAACTGTTGAAAAACTGCTCCACACATGCATAAACAGCTGCTCTTTATATAGCAGATGAGCAGCTGATATAAATCTGACCCCCAAGATCGCCATGGGCATGGAATATGTGCCTACATTAAGGATGGCTTCCCGTGTGGCAGGGATATCTCTAGAGAAGATCCTAATTTACCCTATATGTGCTTCAGGGTTGCACTTGCTAACACCACTGCATTTATATTTGCCCTTTATAGGCCCCACAACAGCGGAGTTACTATCTTTAAGAGCATATCTGAGAAAATAGACCACATACTGTCTTCACATCCCTCGGCTAACATCCACATATGTGGTGACTTCAATGTCCATAACGTGGAATGGCTGACCCATTCAAATAAGACAGATGATGAGGGGAGGTTTTGTCATGATTTTGCCATTGCTTATGACCTCACTTAGCTTTTTCGCGAACCCACCCGTGTGCCCGATACACCCGGTCAATATGCAAGCCTCTTAGACCTTTTCCTCTCAACTTCCCCTGAGCTATGTTCATGTTCCGTTCATTCTCCTCTAAGATCCTCCAACCACTCCGTCGTATCAGTTAAGATAAAAACGAAATGTAAGAAGCCCCCAGACGTACCCCTTCACTGTACTGTATACCGATACTCTATGGCTGACTGGGATAGCTTCCGTACATTCATATCTGATTTACCTCTGCACTCCATGTTTAAAAAGGAAGTGTCCTCTATAGTATCAGATCTGACCGAATGGTTAATTGTAGGCATAGACCAATTCATACCATCTAAAAAATTCCAACAAAAACCTAACAGCCAGCCATGGTTCTCCCCAGAATGTGCTGCTGCTATCGCACACAGAAATCACTTTTTCCATAGCTACCAACGTAATAGATGCACTGAGACTAAAGCTGCTTTCAGGTCTGCCAGCAACCACTGTAAAAGAGTAATAAAAAATGCAAGAGAGCTATATGCCCAGTCTGTTAAATCCAAGGTAGCTGATCAGCGGCTTGGATCCCACCAGTTTTGGCAAATAACAAATAGGATCCTGAACAGAAGTTTGCGTTCTATCCCAACCATTATCAATGGACCAGAGGTCATCTCGTCAGCGTCAGACAAGGCCAAACTATTTGCAAAGAACTTTGCAGCTAATTCTACCCTATGCGACGAAGGCCATCAACTCCCCATATTTCCTCCTATAACACAGAACAAGCTAGGTAACATACAAATATCCGTGTATGAGGTTGCCAAGCTAATAAAGAACCTAGATTCCAGTAAAGCTACTGGCCCTGATGGCATCCCAATTATAGTGTTAAAAAAGCTTCAACCAGAACTTGCTCCCATACTTACGAAACTATTTAAGCGCTGCCTTAAGGAGAAGTGCTTTCCGACTTCCTGGAAGACCTCATCAGTTTGCCCTATATTTAAGAATTCAGGTGATAAGTCATCTCCCTCTCAATACAGACCTATAAGTCTCCTGTGTCTTATGAGTAAGTTGCTGGAATCCATATTAAATAGAGAAATAGTCAACCACCTCAGCAGGAATAACCTTCTTAGTGACACACAATATGGTTTCCGCTCTGCAAGATCTACCGCAGATGTGCTGACGGTTATATCGCACAGTATTAGTGAATCTCTTGACAAAGGCTTCCTTTCTAGGGCAATTGCTCTTGACATATCAAAGGCCTTCGACAAGGTATGGCATAAGGGTCTACTTCACAAGATTTCCAGCTACGGTATAACTGGAAATGTTTTTTCAATCATTAAATCATTTCTCTCCGATAGGCTCATAAGAGTAGTGGTAGATGGACAAAAATCGGAGGCCTGCAATATAAATGCTGGAGTCCCTCAGGGGTCAATCCTGGGCCCAACTCTCTTCCTGATCTACATCAATGACCTCCCTAAACACATACTTATATCATTCGTTGACATCTATGCTGATGACACGACCATCTACGGCAACACATCAAAGGCTGTAAATGACAAAGTTCTCTCTGATTCTCTCTCCTCTGATCTCGAGCGCGTGGTTCAGTTGGGGAAGACGTGGCTGGTTACCTTTAATGCATCCAAAACCAAACTCCTATCCTTACATCATCAACGCTCTGATCCCCATCTGGCATCAACTGTGATGGATGGCTCTCGTCTGGGTGAAGCCCTGTGTTTTGACAAGCTTCTGGGTTTGACCTTTACTCCTGATCTAAAATGGAACACGTACATCAAGTCTGTTGCCAAGGTCGCTGGAAAGATGGTAGGATCCTTCTACCGCTCCAGAAGATATCTCACTACTGATGCAATTCTCTATCTATATAAAAGCCAAGTACGTACAAGGATGGAATACTGCTGCCATATCTGGGCAGGTTCTGCTAAAAACAGCCTATCCTGCCTTGACAGAGTACAAAATAGATTTCGTGGCTTAGTGGGGGATGCCCTTTTCTCTACCCTGCAATTTCTCTCCCACAGAAGAGACGTTGCAAGCCTGTCTTTGTTTTATCGTTATTTCCATGGCAGATGCTCGTCTGAACTCCAATCTCTGGTCCCCCCTCGCGAATCTTTCACGAAAAACACCCGTATAGCTGAATCCACTGTGAAAAATTTCCCCCACTCTATATCTGTGCCTAAATCAAAACACGGATTCCATGAACAAAGCTTCTTTCTTAGAACTGCACGCCTGTGGAACTCTGTTCCGTCTGCCTGCTTCCCTCCGGACTACAACTTGGATGTCTTCAAGTCCAATGTTAACAAATTCCTAATGAACCGCCCCCTTAAGTAAACACTTCATCAAATCTCCTCACTAACGTATTGTACTTGCAATAACCCTTATCCTGAGTGGCTTCCGGGCCTTGATAAGTGGTGATCACTGTGTAAAAAAAAAAAAAAAAAAAAAAAAAATGAAAGTTGCATATAATAAAATTGGGTACTGCAAGTAAACAACAAGAGTAAAAAAAGAAATTAAAAAAATCAATAACATTTTGATAACGATGCACATATTGATGTGTCTGTTTTCTAATACGGCTTCTATATTGGATATATTGTGTTATTGAAATGACTGAATCCACATAAATATAAATACAAATGCCATAAAAAATCTTGTCGAATTTAACTTCTTTCTTATTATTTTCAGTATAGATTATTATTTCAAGTAAATTATAGATGGAACTTGTGTTGTTTGATTTCCTTAATCAAATCCAATTATTTTTTTTATTTTTTCCTGCAGGTTTGCCATATACACCTCGTTACTATGAACTTTTGCGAAAGAGAAGTGTACTTCCTGTCTGGGAATACAAAGAGAAGTTTACAGAGGTTGTTAATGACAATAAAATTCTAGTTTTAGTTGGTGAAACCGGTTCTGGAAAAACAACTCAAGTGAGTTTTCTTAATTGATGTCATATTTTCTTGGATTTCAAGATTCGTTTAT
The DNA here is from genome assembly GCF_053919585.1 of Euprymna scolopes. Classification (NCBI taxonomy): domain Eukaryota; kingdom Metazoa; phylum Mollusca; class Cephalopoda; order Sepiida; family Sepiolidae; genus Euprymna; species Euprymna scolopes. The sequence continues at coordinate 21,713,676 of NC_136489.1, read as the reverse complement.
ATATTTTGCTTGCAGAAAAAAATTTTCTAAACTTTTATTATTCTGTAAAATTTACAAAGTTTAAAACAATTTTTTTCAATTGAAAAAAAAAAATTATTCTGCTAACAATAAAAAATATAATTTTAATTTTTTACTGTCATTTCACCCCAAACAAAGCACAGTGCCATTTGAAAGTAAAGGGGTTACTATTTGGGGCCAATTTGTCAGGAATATTTGGGTGATTGTCTGTTCATGCTACACTTTAACTTTTGCGTGTCAGTACAGTCAGGGAAACGGGGGCAGAAGAGAATTCCCAAATCTAGCAATTTGGAAGAAGAAATTATTAGTGTAGAAGGTTTTCTTGTATCTAGGAATCGCTGTAGTATAGGTTTACGTTTGTGCATCTTGTCAGGTTAGTTGGGAGTAGTGCCTTTAGTCTGTCGGAGCACATTTCGTGAAAGTACTTGTAAAGCAGGCGCAGGGATGAAACATTTCTGTGATGAGACAGTAGTTGATAGCATGGGACCTATTATTATTTGAGACTTAAGAGTAAGGGGTCTTAAGAAATGGAAATTCAGAGAATCTTGTTTCATTGGTTCTTAATCAAATTCAATGCAAATCTGAATTTTCAATGAGAGATTGTGCACGTATTAAAATATTCCACAGACACTAGAGAATTTGGGGAATATTTATTAATTGATGTCTGAAATTTCATACACATTAGAGATATGTATCTGAATTTTCACAAAGAGCTTTCACCTCTATTTTTACCCTTTTACATAAAACTAAATATACTCCACATATGGACTCCTTTATGCCTAACAGCTATGTTCCAAAATTCATAATGATCAGTGAATTAATCTAGTACATACAAATCTAGAAACGTATACAAAATTAAAGATTAAAATTAGCCATATTTTTCAGTGCACACCATTTTAACAAGGGAAGCTACTCTTACAGCTTGTATAAGTTATTGCCCTTCTTCAGCTTAGTCAAAAGGATCTTGAAGTAAAGAACTCTTCCCTGATCAGTGGAAATGATAACATAGGAATATATATGTGGCAAGACATTAGTGGCAGATGCACCAGTCCAGATGTGGCAGCAATGTTCCATACATTAGCGACTGGTGACCTTTGACAAATATAGAATACTCTCAGATGTGAATAATAATCTTTGCAATGTCCTTAATCTCTTTCAATTTATGTTGCTTGTAAATGTTTATCTACATGAATAAATGCAAAAGTTTGTTTCGTATTTGCAATATTTAGGAATGAAATGTTTTATTTAAAATATTTGTTCCAAGTAGTGAACTTTGCGAAGCGATAGTGAAATCGACAAGTACTCACATAACTTGAAAAATTGTTGTCAGCGAAACATGGCTGTAATGTGGATTTATTTTTTCTTTCAGATTCCTCAGTGGTGCCTTGAATGGGTGCGAGCACGTTACCCTAAAAAAGGTGTTGCATGTACCCAGCCGAGACGAGTGGCAGCTATGTCAGTGGCCCAACGAGTTTCTGAAGAAATGGATGTTGGTCTTGGTCAGGAGGTTGGCTACAATATAAGATTTGAGGATTGCACGTCGTCGAAGACAGTTCTAAAGTAAGTGCTTTTACGAAAGTATTTTAGGGATGCAGGGGACATAATTTTGTTTCATAGGCAGAGAAGGGTCATTTTGTGCTACCATGTTATTTTTTTATTTTTTATTTTTACATAGGCATCACCACTTATCAAGGCCAAGAGGCCACTTGAGGACAAGAGGTAAAGAGTGTGCAGTAGAAATTGGACAATACTGTAACCGTTAGTAATGGAGATTTGGTAAATTTGTTAACTTATATGGAACGGCTCATCGAAAACTTATTTATGTTAAACTTGAAGACAACCATATTGTAGTCAGCTGGAAAACAGAAAAATGGGAGATAATTCCATAGGCGTGCAGTTCTAAGAAAGAAGCTTAGCTCATGGAATCTACGCTTAGGTTTATGCACAGATAAAGAGTGGGGGAAACTAGTGATAGTGTTTTCTGCTAGACGGGTGTTTCTTGTGAAAGTTTGGCGAGGGGGGGGGACCATAGAATGGAGCTCAGCCGAGCACCTGCCATAAAAATAACGATAAAGCAGACACAAACTTGCAATATCTCTTCTATGAGAAAGAGGTTGCAGGGAAGAGAAAAGGACATCCCCCACAAGGCTACAAAGTCTATTTTGAACTGTATCAAGGCAGGATAAGTCCTTTCTAGCAGCTCCTGCCCAGATGTGGCAACAGTACTCCATCCTTGGATGTACCTGGCTCTTATATAGAGAATTGCATCAGCAGTGAGATATCTACTGGATCGATAGAAGGATCCCACCATTTGCCCAGCAGCCTTGGCAACAGATTTAATGTACGTATTCCATTTAAGATCAGGAGTAAAGGTCAAACCCAGAAGCTTGTCAAAACATGACGCCTCCCCAAGACATCCATCCATCACAATTGATACCAGATGGGGATCAGAGCGTTGATGATGTAAAGATAAAAGCTTGGTTTTAGATGCATTAAAAGTAACAAGCCACCTCTTTCCCCATTATGCCGCTCCAGATCAGAGGAGAGAGAATCAGAGAGAACTTGGTCGTTTACGGTCTTAGATGTGCTACCATAGATAGTAGTGTCATCAGCATAGATGTCTACGAATGATGTAAGGATGTGATTTGGAAGATCATTAATATAGATCAGGAACAGAGTTGGGCCCAGGATTGACCCCTGAGGGACTCCAGCATTAATACTAAGAGCTTCTGATTTCTGCCCATCAACCACTACTCTTATGAACCTATCAGAGAGAAATGATTTAGTTCTTTAAATATTTTAATCAATTTAATCTATATCTTTGTTGGCGGGCATCGTCATTCTTCCCGGCTGAGTAGTTTTGTGTGTGTGTGTGCATGGTCAGTTGCATATTTAGTGGGTTGCATAGTTGCAATGCATGCTGTGAGTGAGAAATATTTAACTAAGAAAGCAAACCAGAAATGGGAAATATCTCTGATTTTTGAGGTTGGGCCACTCAGAATTTGGTTTGTCCACTTAAAAAAATGTTTCTGTGGATACGAGGCTCCCTGCTAAGTTTATGCAGGTCTAATTTTGCTTCATAGGTGGAGAGGGGTCATCTTTTGATTCTGTTATCATTTAGTTCTTTAAATATTTTAATTAATTTGAAATCAATACCTTTGCTGTTGGCTGGCGTCGTCATTCTTCTCGACTAATTAGTTGTCATAGTATGTTGCAATGTTGTGCTAAAACAGAGGTACTTCTTATGTTACTCATCAAATTATTCAAACAGAACAGCATGTTCTTAAAAGAATGAAGGATTTATTCAACTAGATGATCGTCTCGTAGTTAAATTCAAGGAAGTAGAGAAAGTAAGAGTACAAGACTTATGTTTTAAGCACATTGCTTTATTTCCTAAGACAAGGTTTTATGTTGCAAGTGAAATAATAACATTTGCGAGTGATCTTTTCAAGTGGTGACTACCTTTTTATTTATTTTGTTTTTTTCCTTTTTTTTTTATTTAGCCAAGTCAAATTATTCAAACAGTTTAATAGAACAATATACATAATATAGGCTGTTTATTCCTTCAAGTCTCAACATAAAATTTAGAACTAGTGGGGGTGCTTGGCGTTGCCCGGGTTTTTGTTTGGCTGGGGAAAAAAAGTGGTAGTAGGCAGGCAGGCTCGAACCTGTGACACAAAGGCTGAAAAGAAAGTGAAAGAAAAGCTAAGATCTTACCGCTACGCTACAAGGTGAGAGGAAGTGAAAAGCATTCAAATTTATCGATGTCGATCAAAAAGTTGACTTGAAGTGAATAAGTTAAGAATCATGTAGGCACAGAAACGAAGTTTACTGCAGGCCAGTTTCTGCTTTCCCACGATGTTGGGGAAAACCAGCTCTCCCAAGAAGGGGAAGCTCTCCAAATGAATAGCAATTGTTTGATATGAAGGGTTTTCTCCACATTGTTCAAAGCTAATTACTTTCAAGACGTCTCTGCACAAAAGGCCACTGATGGCTTTGCTTTGATATGAGTTTCGTGTTATTTATACGAAAAAGATGAAAAACACGCAAAAGATGGAATAGAGGGAATTTTATAAAAGTCGGTCAAAAATAAATGTTGAGACGACGTCTGTTCATAAATTGTACATATTATAATCTCGAGACCCCCCCCCCCCCCCCGAAAAAGCCTTTCGCGGACATACAAAAACGTGCACGCCACTTTTGCCTTTTGTATATATATAGATTACATTTATTAAAAACAAAATACAGAAAAATCTTTCTGATGTATATTCTAGTCACGGAATGATGATGTCGTATCACATGGGTTTGGCTAATAACTTTTCTATTTGGCTAGTAAACGAAAATATTTAGTTGTCAAAGGTTAACCTAAAGATAAATTTGTCTGTAGAACATTTTATAAAGTGTTTTCCAGTTCAGTCACATCTTTCAATCTATATAAGAAAGAATGAAGGCCTAAACAGATAGTTTAGTTTGAAAAACGATTTCTTAAAGCTGTTCAATACATGCCAGCATGTAAAACACATTAATCCAATTATAGTGATTATTAAAAGTTGTTTTTTTTTGTGTACATTTTAAATATCTGGTAGATGTGACATGAAACAATATAAGTAATGAATGTTTTGTTTTTCTCTCCAGATATATGACTGATGGTATGTTGCTGCGAGAAGCTATGTCTGATCCTCTTTTGGAAGCATATGGCGTCATTATGATTGATGAAGCTCACGAACGTACTTTGGCAACTGACATCCTCATGGGTCTACTCAAAGAAGTCAGCCGACAGCGAGATGATATCAAGGTTATTGTGATGAGTGCAACACTTGATGCGGGGAAATTTCAGGTACGGATGACTTTTTTTAAACAATAACTTGCATGATAATGATATGAAAAAAACAAAACAAAAAAAAACAACTTTTTTTTATTTGCCAATGTTTTTCTGTGCTTTTACTACAGGTTTATTTATTTTAAAAAAATATTTTTTTGTTTTTTATTTCAGTTTTATTTTGACAATGCCCCTTTGATGAGTGTTCCGGGCCGAACGCATCCTGTGGAAATTTTTTACACGCCTGAACCAGAACGTGATTACCTCGAAGCCGCAATTCGAACTGTTATTCAGATTCACATGTGTGAAGAAGGAGAAGGAGACATTCTTTTATTTTTAACTGGCCAAGAGGTAAATAAATTAATATTCTTTGTGAATGGCCAGGGAGGTCATCTATGAATATCAGGAATAATAAAGGTCTAAGAATCGACCCCTGAGGTACACCCGCATTTATATCCTATTGCTTGGAAATACGACTATCGAATCTATCATTTTAAAGACCATTTTAAAAATATTCCTATAAAATAATCTACAAGCTATTATAATATAAAATGTGCAGTTTCAAGGCTTTTAAATATGCACTAGTGTAATGTAGTTGCGTCGGCATGTGGAAGTTTGTATATATATATATATATATATATATATACACACACATGTATATCTATTATAATTATAAATAATAGATAATATATGTATACAGGAATAAGTGAGCAATAATAGTGATATTTATAAGTAGAAATAAAATGTGTTTAAAGCTCCCAAAATTGAGTACTAGTGCTGCAGTGGCTAGAGTACTTGGAAAAATCAATTGTAAAAGTGATATCCTCTTAAAGGTTCAATTCTCAATGTGTGGGCAACCGAAAAATACAATTGCGAATTATTTAGGACCTCTATCCAGTCATGGCTAACAGACTGGGAGCATACCGTGAAGTAAATAAAGGGTTCTGTTTGAAATTAAGTCCAATTTCCCAAGTTACACCTGAAAAGTCGGCAGTTACATTGACTGAAACATTGTGAAAATGACACTCAAGATGAAAACAGTATTTCGAAGAATCCAAATAATTTATAATTGTATTCTTGGTATTGCCCTGCATTGAGCATTTAACTTTCAACCTCAAAGAGTTTCACTTAGAACTGAATTTTACTTGGCATGAATCCTTGTGCAATTTTGGACATATTTCCCAAGTTTGATAAGATGTACCCGAAGAAGGTTGGAGATTACATCAGCCAAAACATTGGAAGAATAACACTCAAGATGAGAACGGTAGTCAGAAAAATCCAAATAATACAAATGTAAAAAAACTATTGATAATTATTTTTGTAATATGTAATTTATTTTGGTTTTTGAACCGGAAAACGTAACTCAACCAGAACGTCAACTATGCCAACTATTTTTTGTGTTGGGGAGGGATTGGGGGCTCCAATATCACTTTCTTTTCTGAGGAAGTAACTTTTAACTTGTATCGCTTTTGATAATTATTTTTGTAAACTGTAATTTTTTTTTCTGTCCCTCTTTCAGGAAATTGATGTAGCTTGCAAGCGAATCCAACGCGAAATCGACAACTTAGGTGCCGATATAGGTGATATGAAATGCATTCCACTCTATTCAACATTGCCTCCGAATTTACAGCAAAGAATATTTGAGCCAGCCCCTCCAAAAAAGGCGAATGGGGCCATTGGCAGAAAAGTGGTCGTATCGACTAATATAGCAGAGACTTCGCTTACGATTGATGGCGTTGTGTTTGTCATAGATCCAGGATTTGCGAAACAAAAGGTAAACTTTCTTTTTTGAATAATTGACCATTTAATCCAATTTGTTGTTAAAGTTGTTTTAAAAAAAATTAGTTGAATCATTCTACTGCTCCAGACCAGAAGGTACCTTATTTCAGGTGTAATACTCTATTGATGTAAGAATCAGATGCGTCTTTAGATAGAGTATTGCTGTTCCATCTGAATAGGTATTGCTCAAAACACTGTCTTACCTAAGTAATAACAATACGCATCAGATAAAATAATATACCTTCTACAAATCTACAAAAACTTTAGGGTCTTGCCCAGAATTTCCTGTATATTTAAAAAAAAGAAAAATCTGTATAATTTACATACCTGTGACAAAAGTAAAATAACATATTCTAAAAATCATGTAAATTGATCAAGTAGTTTTATTTTATAAAGAAAGTCATTTTTAAACAATTAATAGGAATTTGTACGCATTATAACATAAATCTAGTAAGTATGAATTATTGTTGAGTTATCTCCCTTTACTGACATTTGAATTGAATGAATGGAGTGAATAAAATCTGATTTATGAGGGCGGTTTATGACAAGCATTTATTGACATTGGATTTGAAGATGACCATGTTGTAGCTCTCAGGGAAGCAATCTTATGGAAATATGTTTCACAGATGGGAAAGAAACTCTGTTCATAAAAATTCTGTTTGATGTTAGGTACACGGTGGAAGAAAAAAAAATTTGGCGCTTATGCAGGGACACAGGTGGAAATCTCAGTTTCAAACATAAGCACTTTCTTATATATTTGTGTATTGGATAAAATATGTATCCAAACCAAAATATTATGAAACATTGAGTAGAATTTTACTTAAAAGTAAAAATCAGTTTTATTGTATTTTGTTGGTCTGTTATTGATAATGGTGGCCAAAGAAAATGGTTTAATGGCATTATTGAAGGCCTTCAACATTGTTCCGTCATTATGGGAAAACTAGCTTCAGATAGAACCAAGTGGCAAGCCGCTGTTCATGACTATCTTTGTCAATATGAAATGCAGACAGAAAGAACAATGCTTTACTACTTCTACTACTACTACTTTCCCTATTGCATCAGAATTTTGTTGAACACTGCATTCACCTACTTCTCTCTCCCAGATGATCAGGTGGTCCTAGTTGTTCCGACCAGTGAACACATTTAATAAGAGCAAAAAACAAAAATACTCAAATCTGTCTGTCATTTAACCAAGCAATAATGAGTAGCAACACGCGATAAAGCCAGTGCATGATGGTGACGATGGTAATGACTATTCTTCATGGTACGCATCGCATTCATATATCTTTTTCTAATACGTTTACAGGTTTATAATCCTCGTATTCGAGTTGAATCCTTGTTGGTGACGGCAATCAGCAAAGCAAGCGCTCAACAGAGGGCAGGACGTGCTGGCAGGACATGTCCTGGGAAATGCTTCCGTCTTTACACGGAGAAAGCCTACAAAAACGAAATGCAGGAAAATACATACCCAGAGATTTTGCGATCTAATCTCGGATCTGTTGTGTTACAGTTAAAGAAGTTGGGAATTGATGATTTGGTTCATTTCGACTTCATGGATCCACCAGGTAAGCATGTGTTGCATTCTCTATTTAAAATTTGCTTCTTCTCCAGAATTCTCCCTAAATAAAAAACAAAATTACAGAAGCATAATCCTTATCGAGGTGATTCGCCAGATAAAGGCAGACATATCTTATTTCATTTCTCTTCTCTTTCATGGTTGCCACACTGCAAATGAATACATCTTCTTGTAGGTTAATTAGTAACCTAGTTAACTATGAATTAAATAAAAAAAACATACCCTGCTTGTTTCAAATAAAAATCATATTGGAAGTCATATCAACGATTAACCAAAAAGAAATAGAAATTAATTAAAATGTTACACGTTTTTTTAGTTTTCCACATACACAGAAGAGATATCTGATTTATTTACATGAGATATGATTGCACTTAAAACACTCCTTTTTATACTGTCAAAGGGAGATAACTTCCAGTTATTCAAATCTTTCAATGACATGGCACCGCTACCCAGATAAGGGAGGCAACTTTTCACATATCGTTCCAGAGACAAAACTGTTGTAATCTTCAGTATTAAAACCCGACTAACATTGACAAATTTCCAATACTTCCTTCAGAGAAATTTATTTAAGGGAAGTGAAATATATTTCACTTCCCTCGGAGTTATGTACGTCCCTAGAGATCATACATTTTCTTTAATCACTTCCATGGATTGACTGACAAATTCTAACTCCATTCCTCTGAACTACTTAACTCCGACTGTCTCTGGTTGCCCTGTCTGTTATGTGTATATATAAAATAACCTCTTTGTTAATTATCCACTTCTGTGTAAGCTCTGCGTCAAAGCTTGTTATTGTTTTAAATTCAGTCAATCTTTTTGTTTAGTTTAAATATTGTTTTTATGATAAACTAGCCTGGGTGTTTGGAGGTATGTGTTGAGCAAAAAAAAAAGTTGTAGTAGGTAGGCAGACTCGAACCCATACTGCAAAGGAGTTAAAGAATGTGAAAAAAAAAAAAAAAAAAAAAGTGACTTTGCCGTTGCGTCTATTGCCAAACCGGAAGTGGCAAAGGTTTAAATTAAGGCTAGTCAATTGAAAAGATTGTCTAAAAAAGCGACGCTTCCTTGTAGAAAAGTGTTCAGTTGAGAGTGAAAGAATGAATGTTTTTGGCCAATTTTTTGATAGTTGTCGTCCAAAGTGTCAACCTCAAACTAGATACCGATCTTGTGAAAATCTGTTGCTTCTGTCGAAAGTTTTAGGCAGACATACAGACATTCACACATACATATGTACATACATTTGAGACAGGTGATTTATATTATAGATTACCATTTTATTTGTTTTTAAATCAAATTCCAAAATCTTTCATTATGAATATCTAACTATAAATATTATATTGTTTAACTAATTCTCCTCTAAACACATTCTTCTGTTATTGAAAATATCTATTTCAATAACAACACTTGCAACACTTCCCAGTATTTTGCTTCAATTGGGTTGTCCAGTGCTTTCTAGGAGTTAAATATTTAACAGCACTCTTAAATAGTCTTGGGCCAAATTAAAGAAAATCTGATGAATTCATCCATTAGGTGGGAGGGGCTAAAAATATTATTTAGAATGCCGTTAACTCTCGCTGGCAAGGTTTCATTTCCATACATTATCACACTGTGTACATGTGCCTGACAGGCCTTTCCTTTGGTCAACAGTGGAAATGATCTGCTTGTTCGTAATAGCAGTAACTATTCATAAAAATAACTATTTTCATTAATAGTTACTGCTATTACTAACCAGCAGATAATTTCCAAAAATCAGAACATGTCTTGGAAAAAATAGAATTTTCATTTAGTTATAGGCACAGATATAAAATAAGGGAAATTGTTGACAGTTATTGTAACTAGGTGAACTGTGAATGTTCTATAGGGAAAGAACCTTATATAGAAGCTCAGTCGAGTACCTGTTTTTTCAAAAATTGTTTTGAAGACAATTAGTAAAAATTGAGCTTTGCGACAAAAACTGGAGAGTTCTAATTGTAACAAAAGGGAGATAAATATTTTCTGAAAATTGCAATTTGGTTAATTTAGCAAAAGTTAATTTTCACTAATTGATTTTGTACCTTATTGTTTTTCGTAATTTTTGGATATGTTCATTACTGTGACATGACAATTCAGTAGATATCATTGGTTTCACTTGAAATTCAATTTTTCATTTTTCGAATTTTGTTTTATTTTTTTGCTTTTTTTTTTTTTGTGTTACTAAAATTCTACTTGATAATTTTCTGTAATTTTTGGTGTAGATAAATACTTTAAACTGCTAAGTATATCGATAAGTTTTTCTATTTTATTTTGAACTGCTAGGGTTCATATATAATGCAGTATAAATAAGCGCCAAAAGTTGTAATCGATTGAAAAACTAAAGTTTTTTTTTCTTTTTTTTCATTTCCAGCTCCGGAAACGTTGATGCGTGCTCTTGAGTTATTGAATTATTTGGCCGCTTTGGATGATGATGGTGAAATAACAGAATTGGGTTCAATGATGGCCGAATTCCCACTTGACCCTCAATTGGCCAAAATGGTGATTGCCAGTTGTGATTGCAATTGTTCCAATGAAATCCTTTCCATCACTGCAATGTTGTCAGGTAGAAATAACGGTTCCATTTTATTTCGTTTTAAAAATAATGCTTTCCCCTTCCTGTTTATCCCCCTCCCCCATTAGCTGTTTTTTTTTTCTTTCTCGTTTCGCTCTATCCATCATTTAATTTGTTTTTCAACCCCCAAATATTTCGAAACCATACTTTCTATTATATTTCACAGCTTTTCTGAATAGCCTTATTAGCTTTCACCCTCCAATCCCTTCCTTGTTTTCTGCCCCCCAATTTGGTTGTTTCGCTCCCACCCCTTCTGTTTCCATCCTCCTCAGTTTCGCCCCCCCCCCACACTTTCAGTTTCGTCCCCTCCCCATTTTGTGTTTCATATCCATATCTGCAATTTTCTGTATTATTCATTTAATTTATCATGTGTCCCCCCCCCCTCATTTTATTCCCCAATTTACAGAATACCCACATTTTCCAATTTTGTTCAAATTTCCTGACTTACTCTGTAAAATTTTCTGAACCCTCCCTCTTAATTTTCCGATTCACCTCCAGAGTTTTTCTTTCCTTTACAACATGTAAACTTTTTAAAAAATTATTTCTACATTTTTTTTTTCTTAAAATTTACTTCATAAGGAATTATATTTTTTATCTCAACATGATAGATTCTAAAATAACTTTTTTCAGAAGATAAAATAATTTTTGATAAAGTTGTTTAATGCATAATTTCTGTTTTTAATTGATTTTTTTCTTTCAGTTTCTGCTTATAGTTTTATAATAACCATTATCACTAGACACTAACGAATTAAAAGTTCAGTAGCATTTAAAAAAAACGAACTAATTGCATTCAAACCAATGACTCCACATTCCTGTAAATCCTATAGAATGTTTTGTATATTTTATGACAGAACATGTAATTTTTAAAGGCCATTTTCTTTTTAAACGTGTTTTAATGAAATTGAATATAAACACTGTTTATACAAAGTAAGTTTCATATAAAGTTAGGAATATCTGGTGTTCATCAATGGCATGAGTAACAAAATAGAATTTAAAAAGGTGTACAACATCTTTTTAGAACTTCTCTCTATATATTACTTGAAAATGACCATGTTATAGTCAGCTGGCAAGCAGCCCTGCAGTATTGAGTTCCATCGATAAGTAGTTCTCGGAAAGAAACTTTGCTCAGAATTTTCATTTAGTTATAGTCACAGATAGAGAATAAGGAAAATTGTTGACAGTTATTGTAGCCAGACGAGTGTCTGCTATGAATGTTCTATAGGAGGCACTATGGATAGAAGCTGTTTAGTACCTGTCATCTCAGTTGTATTATTTTTTGAACATTATATCTCGCTGTCCTTGTCTTGAGTAACTGGTTCAATATAATAGAAAAAAAAAAGCATCAGATTGACTTACTGACCTAGTTTCAGTGTTTTGAAAACAATTAGAATATTTAAAAAGGAATTTTTTCTTTCTCCTCTCACCTCCATTGCACTAATTTGATCCAAAGGGAACAAAAATTAGAGTATTTACTGTTAATTATTATTTTTTATTTTATTATCTTTTTTTTTTTTTTAGCATAAATAATTTTGTATTATACCGATCATTGTAAATGTATCTTTAGTAGTTTCTGAGTTTTAGCTGGCACACAAAATTTGGACAGAAATTTTTTTCCTTTATATAATAAATAATATTTTATAGATTTTGTCCCTTTGTCATTCACAATTTTTAAAATATAATAACTACATTACAGGAGTTGCTGCATTTCAAAATATTATTGATGTTAACAGCTTTTGTAAATGGAAAATATGAATAGTATATAAAGTTCCAAACAAATAAGGTGCCATGATTGGAAAGCAAAACCTTGAGATTGTCAGTCTGAGGTTCTACCAACTGACTTGTTTGAACTTCTGTATAGAACTGAAAATATTATCTTAAAATAATTATAGCTTTGGCATGATGTTATCGATTTACGATTAACATCCTGTTTTAAAACCGAAATGTAGATTCCATGAACAAAGCTTATTTAGAACTGCATGCCTGTGGAATTCTCTTCCATTTGCCTGCTTTCCAGCTGACTACAATCTGATTGTCTTCAAGTCCAATGTAAACAAGTTCTTGATGAACCGTCCCCCTAAGTAATCCAATTTTCAAAATTCCCACTACTTATGTTTACTACACTATAATCACAATGACTAATGTACACCCATTTACCCTTATCCTCAAGTGGTCTCCGGGCCTTTATAAGTGGTGATTCCTGTGAAAAAAAAAACGTAAACAATAAAAGAAAAATGAATGCGCAGTTATTTTAATTGCAAAATATAGATATTTCCGTGCTTCTGTATTGAATGAACAAAATTTTAAAATCAAAGTGGTACCCACGTAATTGTCAGATGGAGGAATAAAATTTGTCTGACATTTGAAATTACATCACGTGACATAAGCAACAGAATTTGATTATCTCCCCTGTCAACTGGTCTCTTTTTAGCAAGTTAAATATAGCGATTTCTCTCCATTTTCACAATTTTCTTTTTTCATTAATTATTTTTCTACCTTATCGTTTTTTGTAAGTTTTGGATATGTTACTATTTCCACCATGGTTATTACGTAGGTAACATTTGTATTAAAGTTTAATGTATTCCTTCTTTTGTGGACTGTTATCCTCATCTTCAGAGTTGTTGTTTCATCATATTTCGGCCAACTCATCTTCTGGTCTTCTTCACGGGATAACCATGACAGGATAGGAATGTTGAGTCTTGTAACTGTATTCCCAGTAATTACTGTTTTAAAAAAAAAAAGTAAAACCATTCAGCATGGACCCAACAATGGAAGATCAGATAAGAATACAAAATTGTATTTCTAAGACCATAAAATCCAACCTTGATCGCCCTTTGGGGCCAGTGACAAAGGTGAGCATTATCAGAAGATAGCGGTTTCAATCGTACCTAAGTAGGTCAGAGGATTAGTTGGCCAAAATGTGGTGAGATAAAAACAACTATGGAAGGCAGTAATTACTGGGGATACAGTTATAAAACTCAACATTCCTATCCTGTTGCGGTTAATTACCTGCAGAAGGTCAGAGGATGAGTTGGCTGAAACGTATTGAAATTTAATATTTTGATTCATTTGTTCAATATAGAAGCATTGATATTTCACTTCTTGTGTAGAAGTAATGTAAATTGCTAAACTTTTTGTTAAAAAGTTGATCTCAAAATTGTAAGCTGTGAAAATTCTACATATTTTAAAAAAAAAAAAATAAAGAAATTTACAGGAAATTGTGGAACCCCCTGATTCAAATGCAATAATTCCAGTTTCGAATTAGAACGTTAAAATCGATTCATTCTTGTTTTAAAACATTTACAACAAAGTGAAACAAGTGACAAATTATTACTACTTGAGCTTTGAAATTCATTTAAGGAAATTGATTGTCATTGTGTTAACTTGAACTTGTCACATTAAATGATTTTTATAACGACAATTCTAGTGCAAAACTTGAGCCTGGGAGTTTGAGAAATAATTCTCATGTGTCGCAAGTTAGATTAAAAAAAAAAAAATTTAACTACCAAACTAATTTTTTAAATCTTGAATCTGACTCGTGACTTCAACTTTGATTCCCAACAACAGAAGTGAAGAGTTACTAAAACAATTGGATATTTGACTCTTAAAACATTTTTAAAACCCAACTTCCGATGCTTTACAAATTCTCAACTCATAATTTTCATCTCAACGCCAGAGATAAGGAGTAAACTGAAAAGAATTTGACTCTTTGGTCTGAAGTCAATTTTAAAAATGCCCTTGATTTCCTACATTTGATAATTCTGAGTTAAATTTTATTCTCGTCATAGAATTGTTTTATGTGGGAAGGTGAGTGAAAAAAGACTCCTGAGCCATATTTAAAAATCGCACATTTGATTCTGGCTATAATTTTTGACTTGTGGTTCTGACTCAACACGAGAGATCTGGACTCGGCTAAAAACAAGTAAACTCTTAACTCAGAAGACTTTTAATAACTCGGTTTTCAGTGTCTACAAAAATTGCTAATTTGTGAATTTTGACTCCATTTTCAATTTCAACTTGCAGTGCAAGAGATGAGTGAACTGAAAATAATTTTCTCTGAAAGATTTTTTATTTATTTTAAAAAATTTTAAATGAATCCATATTCTCACATCTAATTGTGAATAAAACTCTTGGTATTTGTTTAGTTTAATTAAGACATTAAATAAATTAAAATATTGAAAAAAATATATATATATTGTACGTACTTGTTATGGAATAAAGTTATACAAAAAAAATCACTGAACTTGATTTAGTACTTTTACAGAGGGAAATTAAATTTTAATGATATTGATTGTATCGTTGCCATTTGCCTATTTCCGAGGATGAGGAGGGGGAGCCTTTAAATGAGCAAGTGATTAACATTGGACAAAATAAAAAAAAGAGTTTAAGAAAGGAATGGAAACCCTGTAAAAGAAGTGAAAAAAATATTTATCTAGGTATATTTTTTTCTGTCCATGTTTCAAAATAATCTCATCAAATTTTACAAACTTTAAGCAGCAATGGAGTTATCTCTCCTGGCATCCCCCTCCTCATCAGTAAAATACGCAAGATGGACACTACATGGTCAATCTCATTAAAAAAAAATTTTTCCTCTGTAAAAAAAATACCTACTTGATCAAATTAAGTCATCTTTTTTTTTGTATGAAAAGTTAATTCCATAATGAATACGCACTATATAACCCTTTTTTCAATATTTTCATTTTTTAATGTCTTGATTAAACTAAACATGTACCAAATTCTTATTAGTAACATAAATTATTTTACAGAAAATATCGTTGGGAAACTATTCAAAAACAATTTTTATTTATCTACTCAGTTATGACCTTATTAGCATAAAACAATGCTTGATAAAATGAGGCAGCATTTTAAATTCCATAAATATCAGATCTGAGCAAATAGCCACAGTTTACTGACTAAACAAAGGTATCTACTTTGCTCAGATCAGATAGTTACAAAACTTAAAATGCTTTGAACTTTAAAAAAATTTTTAAATGCACATTACCTTATTTTTCTCATGATAAAATATTTGCATGTTTTTATTTATTAATTCTCTAAATGAATTTCTATTGAGTTTAAAATGTTTGAAAACTTCAAAAAGGTTAAACATTCTAACACTGATGTATTGCGAACACTACAGCTGTGTTACTGCATCGTGTTGTCGGGTTTCTTTGGCTGTGCACCCTCTCAATTGGCATTTTAATTTTCTTGAAAATTTTAAATGTCGTTTGGAACATTGTTTGAGCAGAGATTCATTTCATTTGTTTTGTAGATTTAATTTGATTAATTACTTTATTGAATTGTATGGAAAAAAAATTGATGTATTTGAGAATTTAAAAAAAAAGATTAATTGAATTTAAAAAAAAAATTGATTAAAAAAAAAAATCTGCTCAAACTTTAAACATTCAATTTCTTTCTACACCAATTCTTTCCTTCTCTTTTTTACTCACAATGGTTTCTTTTGTCTACAAGTTGAATACTTGTTGTTTATTTGGTGGATATAAAAGCAATTGAGTTTGGCCAAAATCTTTTTTTTTTTTTTAAATCTTTCAATGTCTTCAACCATCATTATTAAAACTAGCAGGAAAACCTGAAGCTGCTTGGGATTGAATGCGGATCACTGTTTTCTTTTCGTTTTATTTTTTACTGACCCCCCCCCTCTCTTTTTATCCCTTAATATAACTTTTAAAACTATGAATTAGTGTCTTATACATATGGTTTAAATTTTGGATTAAAAATCTGATATACTTAGAGGTAGGAACACATAGATATTCAGCACATGGAGGGTAATGTAGACATTCGGGGACTACTTGTTTAATTTCTCTGGAAAATTTCATACATATGTTATAAATTTCATACATATGTTATAAATTTCATACATATGTTATAAATTTCATACGTATGTTATAAATTTCATACGTATGTTATAAATTTCATACATATGTTATAAATTTTATACATATGTTATAAATTTTATACATATGTTATAAATTTTATACATATGTTATAAATTTCATACATATGTTATAAATTTCATACATATGTTATAAATTTCATACATGTTATAAATTTTATACATATATAAATTTTATCAAAATAGAATATAATTGCACTTTTAAAGAAGGCTCGATCAGCCCCCCCCCCCACCTCACGCAGTTCTCTTATGTTAGGAGAGCACTTAGACCACTTTCATTGCCTTCCCCCAGAAATGTTATGCATATTACTTAACAAATATATATATATATATATACTAGCAGGCCGCCTGGCGTTGCCTGGTCATAAAACCCACATGAATATTGTATTTTAATTAATGTAGACTTCTGTAGGTAGGTAAATGTCTTAAAAAAAAAAAAAAAAAAATGAAGTAAAACAAAACATAGAAACAGATATGTGCATGCAAGTATTATTATATTTTTTCTAAACGGTTCACGTTTTGTAAGAAAAAATACTCTAGCTGTGACTGAAACCAAAACCTAAAGACAGTCAAGTATGATAATTGGATTAGAGTAAACTTTTTTTTAATATCTTTTAATCCTGCAATTCGTGGCCGAGTAGCATGCAAGTTATTAGAAACTATACTTGCTTGGCTTAGTAAAAGTGACAATAACAAATGTATACATAATAAATCGTACAATCTATAAACATGCATGAAAATTCTACAGATATATAGAAGAGTAAATTTTCTTGCATTTGGTAACATTTATCTTTTTCTCCCATTTTTTTCTTAATGATATTGCACAATTGGTAAGTTCAGATCAATATCCAGAAAAAGATAGATTCTCCCTTACTCCCCTCACTCTCTAGCTTCTATCAACTTTTTCTTTCTGGCCAAACTCTTGGTATTAGAATATATCCGATCCTCATTGCCACTATCACGACCACCACTACTGCTGCTACTGCTGTTCTCTTTCTCCTAAATTGAGTTGGGTGCACTGCCTAATTCTGTGGCTTCCTTTTAGTCGCCCATCATGTTGTCTGAGCACTAATGACGATGGGGATGGGCCATGCTTGGCCCCCACCCAACCCTCCCTGTTTAGTCCCGCAGTGTTTTGTGCGTCCCACGGAGATGAAGAAGGCTGCAGACGAGGCCAAGATGAGATTTGCACACATTGATGGTGACCACCTCACGCTGCTCAACGTCTATCATGCATTTAAACAAAGTAAGTATTCAAAACCCACAATTTCTTGATTCTTTTTTTTTTTTTTTATCTTTGATCAATTAATAATTTTATTTATCTGTTTAAACGTTAAGTAAAAATGAATTTTTAACAAAGTACCTTCCTATGAAATATAAGCACTGTTTTGATTTTTGTTCTTTGTAAAAAAAACATGAATCTCTGTAAATTTCTCTTATTGAAATAGTATTGGAATGAATAGAATATGTAAGCAATGAAAGTGATTGGAATTTTTTTTTTCTGACTATGATGAATGTGAAACATGATTGGCTAGTCAAAATTAAACATTAATTTGACCATTACATTTTACACATTATTAGTTTTATTTAATTGATTATTTTTTACTAATTTATATTCCTATTCGTCATTATTCACTATTGCTTTTTTATTTCTTTTAGTAAATTTTATCATTTCTCAATTTTTACCTTTCTTCTCGTACTTCTGCTTAGCAGTAAGTATAAGTGATTAATTATGGAAATGTTCAACTTTAAATGAAAATAAATTTTGAAGGAGTATCTTCCTATGAGATGTAGATATTTTGATTTTGTTCTTTGTAATAAATGGCGAATTTCTGAGTTTCTATTATTGAAATAGTCATTGGAACAGAGAGAATATGTAAGTGATGAAAGTGATTGGAATAAATTTTTTTTTTTTTTTTTTGTAGTAATAATGAATGATTGATTAGTTAGAATTAGTTATTGATTTGACTGGTATATAGCTATTCTTGACTTTGAAACTCCAACTGACATTTATATGTGTATTTTTTGTGAAATCCCATCGACCTATTCTGTAATTATTTGTAAATGCTGTGTATGTATATACTGTTGAATTTTTAAAGTCCGACTCGAATATCCATTCAACTGATTAATTAAACTTTGTTTCTGCCAATAGAATTTTCATTTGTTATTGCTGTACTATATAATTAGCAATATGATAATAAACTTTGCTACAATTTATTTAAAATCTTAATCCGTTTCATACAATCTATATTATGGAACATCTTTAACTTATTACTGAATAAATGAAATTCAACTTAGATGTTGCCTTTTTTTAAAAATGCAAAAATTGCATAGCATTGAAAAAGCCTTGAATTTTGAGTTTTGCTTTAAAAAGGCCTTATCTCTATTGTTACCTTGAAAAGGCTTTGAAAATATAGAAAATGTCTTGAAAAGGCTTTGAAAATATAGAAAATGTCTTGAAAAGGCCTTTGAAAATATAGAAAATGTCTTGAAAAGGCCTTTGAAAATATAGAAAATGTCTTGAAAAGGCCTTTGAAAATATAGAAAATGTCTTGAAAAGGCCTTTGAAAATATAGAAAATGTCTTGAAAAGGCCTTTGAAAATATAGAAAATGTCTTGAAAAGGCCTTTGAAAATATAGAAAATGTCTTGAAAAGGCCTTTGAAAATATAGAAAATGTCTTGAAAAGGCCTTTGAAAATATAGAAAATTTCTTAAAAAGGCCTTTGAAAATATAGAAAATGTCTTGAAAAGGCCTTTGAAAATATAGAAAATGTCTTGAAAAGGCCTTTGAAAATATAGAAAATGTCTTGAAAAGGCCTTTGAAAATATAGAAAATGTCTTGAAAAGGCCTTTGAAAATATAGAAAATGTCTTGAAAAGGCCTTTGAAAATATAGAAAATGTCTTGAAAAGGCCTTTGAAAATATAGAAAATGTCTTGAAAAGGCCTTTGAAAATATAGAAAATGTCTTGAAAAGGCCTTTGAAAATATAGAAAATGTCTTGAAAAGGCCTTTGAAAATATAGAAAATGTCTTGAAAAGGCCTTTGAAAATATAGAAAATGTCTTGAAAAGGCCTTTGAAAATATAGAAAATGTCTTGAAAAGGCCTTTGAAAATATAGAAAATGTCTTGAAAAGGCCTTTGAAAATATAGAAAATGTCTTGAAAAGGCCTTTGAAAATATAGAAAATGTCTTGAAAAGGCCTTTGAAAATATAGAAAATGTCTTGAAAAGGCCTTTGAAAATATAGAAAATGTCTTGAAAAGGCCTTTGAAAATATAGAAAATGTCTTGAAAAGGCCTTTGAAAATATAGAAAATGTCTTGAAAAGGCCTTTGAAAATATAGAAAATGTCTTGAAAAGGCCTTTGAAAATATAGAAAATGTCTTGAAAAGGCCTTTGAAAATATAGAAAATTTCTTGAAAAGGCCTTTGAAAATATAGAAAATTTCTTGAAAAGGCCTTTGAAATAAATACTTTCTTCTGAAATTGCATCATTATTTCCGATATTGTCGATACAGGAGTTACATTCCTTTATCACAAAACTATCTGATGTAATCTATATTCTTTATGGATGAAGCCGAAGTGAAATTCAAACTCGAGATAAATACTATTAAAATATTTTTTAATATTAGTTTTTTGGTTGATTATATCATTCTTGTTTTTAAAACTTTAATTTTGTCTGGAAAAAAAAAGGTTTGAATAAAATCTTGAAAATGGACATTGAAAAACTGTATGAAGCTTGAAAGGAGTTATCTCCTGTATAACTAAAAGTTAATTCTTTTAAAATTATAGTATCTGTTTAATCCTTGATTGGGGGATTACTACTCGACTGATGTGATTTTTACTTTTGTATCAATTCATAGTGCCCTCTTTAGAGGTGAGCAAGGACTGGATATATCCCCACATTAAAACAATCTAGAGTTACATCCAGACTTCCAATCTTCAGTGACCAATTTAAAACGTTAAATAAGGGAAGAGGGGATTTAGCAGAGAAGCCAACACACAACTAAGGGAAAATATCAAATATACAATAAATGTTACCCTAACAAATACAAGTTACTTTTAATACCTATCTGGCTTATATTTTCATCTAAAAGTAGTTTTAAATGCCTTTTTTAAAATCTCAAATATTTAGTTTTTACGAGCGGTTTTGCAAACAAGATGGTGACGTACGGTCTTCTTCATGGGGAAACAAACCTGTCGTCATCTTTTTTGTGAAACAGTTTGTAAATAAACAAATATTTGAGATTAAAAAGAGCATTTAAAACTACTTTAAAACTAAACTAAAAAAAAAGCCAGGTAAGTACAAAATTAACTTTATTGGCTTTGGTAATATTTATTTTATTGTGCATTTGGATTTTTTATAATCTTTTTTCTTTTCTGCTAATCTTTCTCTCCAAATAAAAAGAAAGTTCATTCCTTTTTGCCTATAATTTTCGGAATTTTTTTTCTAGTCCTTTCTCCCCAATTTTTTTTTTTTTAAATTTTTAAAATTTTTTTCTATTTATAGATCATGAAGACCAGCAGTGGTGCTATGATAACTTTATCAGTTACCGTTCTATGAAGAGTGCCGACAATGTCCGACAGCAATTGGCTCGTATTATGGACCGGTTCAATTTGCGTCGTTCAAGTACAGATTTCACCAGCAGAGACTATTACATCAACATCCGAAAGGCGTGCGTGTCTGGTTTTTTCATGCAGGTCAGTTTTCTTTTTTTAATCTCTTTTTACTGTTTAAATAATGATGCCACCCCTCCTTTGAATTCGTGAGATATGATGCTTATGTCAAATACGTTCGGAATTGAGGTAAAAAATTCTTGGTGCTTGTCTAAAACACCCTCCATGAAAAAAAAAAAAAAATAAAGAAAAAATCTAAGAGGTATTTGTGACATAAAGAAAATAGTGTGTACCAAAATTCATGCAAATTAATCAAGTAGTTTAATTTTTATATAAAAAAAAGTTTTTCCTTTTAGCGAATTGGAGTTTTCCTAATACCCCCCTCCCCATGTTAAGAATGGCTTTCTGAAATCTCGATTCCATGTATGTTCATATATTTTATGAAGAGTTAGTTACTGTTTCTTGGTGCTGTACAGTGACAGAATTGTTGTTGCTTTGTTTATACATGACTTGTGTTTTGTATCTTGTATCCATGGGAAAAATGCGACAAGCCAATACATTTATTTTAGATGACTTGTAGATTATGTCTAAATGAGAAATTTGAAATTCTAAACTGTAAGAACCCACAAACCTATTAAACTGTAGAAATGAAATAACAAATAACTGTATACAAATAACAATACATAAGAAAATAAAATTCTTGAAAAAAAAATGTGTCCCAAGAACACACATTACGATAAACTCAACTATTAATTCACAAAAGGAGTGCGCCACTTTATACAAAATGGAAACATTAACTCGTGAATGAGAATAAAAATGAATCTGATTGGTGATAAGTTAAAATAAACACCACATCTATGTATAAAAACACCAGATAACACAAATTGTATTTTAGCCTGACAATTCCTTATGAAACATTATGTAGCTTAATTGCCATATATTTTCATAACTTATATATCAGAATAGGACAAAAGCATTTAATTTTAATGTAATTAATATGCACCGAATTTTATGTGAAGACTTGAAGGTATAAATATTCAAATTTATTAAACCTTTTATTGTTTAAATAATTTAACTTTGCTCATTTTATATACAAAAAAAGGTTGAAAAGGCATTTTTCACTTGCTGATGAGCTTGAAAAAAAAAAACACAATTGCCAAAAGATAACGGTTTTATTGTTTCTAGTTGCCTCTTGGAAAAATCACTCACAAATGCAACTATTTTACTTGCAATGTGAAACCCTGGTGTGTAATCTTATTTATAAATAGAAAAAAATATTTATCTTAAATTGATCTGTTTTTAATAAGGTTCGGTGCCAGATTTGATGTGTGAAAAAGCTATCATCAACTTGGCGTAAATGCTTCTTGTTCCAAAAATGTTTTTAAATTTCCATCAAAAGTTTTTGCTCAAAATCTATCAAAACTTGGGATTAATGGTTATTTACCTTAAATACGGAAATTCACTCACTAGCAGTTGGGCTGACACCATGCAGAAAGTTTATTGCATGCTGACCAGGTGTGGCGGTTCATTGCAGTAGCAGATATATTAGATAGTTCCAGTGGCGCCTCTTGTAGAGGCGAAGGCCCTCGATAAACTCGGTATTCTGTTTCACCATTCTGAAACAGGTTTTCAGCTGGTCTCTGCATAATAACCTCAAGGAAGAGCTGGTTAAATAGCTTTGTGAACAAAATCATGTGAGTAACGACGAAGAGCATTACTGAACCATTGGAGATGTCTCAAAAGGAGCTTGTAGAGAGGGTTTGTTGCAAGTGACAACTGAGATGAACTGTTGCCAGTGAACATAAAAATTCCAATGTAAATAAATTGTAGCAATCGAACACCTCAAATTTTTGGAGGTCGCTTGCTTTCATTGGTCAAGTTTCATAGGTGTTTAGAACATTCTAAATATTAGGAATATCAAAAAAAAAAAAAAAAAGTCTAATTATTTTAGTTGGATAAAAAAATGCTTTTCAGATTATTAGATTTTCATTTTATTTTTTTCACAAATAATCAAAAATACTAATTTGTTTTTCCCTCAAATCATACAATAATGAATAATAATACAATAATATGATGATAATAATAATAATATAATGAATATAATAATAATAATAATAATAATAATATAATGAATATAATAATAATAATATAATGAATATGATAATGATAATATAATATGATAATAATAATATAATGAATATGATAATAATAATATAATGAATATGATGATGATAATAATATAATATGATAATAATAATATAATGAATATGATAATGATAATAATAATATAATGAATATGATAATAATAATAATAATATAATGAATATGATGATAATAATAATATAATATGATAATAATAATATAATGAATATGATAATAATAATAATAATATAATGAATATGATGATAATAATAATATAATATGATAATAATAATAATATAATCAATATGATAATAATACAATAAAAATGAATAATGATGAATATTTAAAAAAATTTTTTTTTTTTTACATGAAGTAGTTATCACAAGGGGAGATAACTTATGGTTTTTATTTTTGTAAACTTTACCTTTGGAATAATCTTAATCAAAAAAGAAAAAAAAACAGAAAACATTTTTTTTTCTGAAATGTAAGCAGTTTGATTAATTTGTTTTTATCATATAATTCTGCTCATTTAAATAAAATCTCCATTACGGACTCCATCTAACTCTGCATCAGATCCGCAACACATATTGGTCCAAAAACCTCCTTTCATCTTTTTCTTTGAAATCTTTTTTTCAGGTATTCCAACCTTGGCATCGAACTCGGCTCACCTTTTTTATAAAAACCCACCCAGGTGAAAAGGTTGTTGGGTATCGGCTGTTAGATTCTTGATCCATCTACGACTGCATTTTTTTTTTGTTTCTTTATTTTTTTTCAGCCCATATTGTTTGAATTCAAAGATTGCTTGAAAATTTAACTGAAATTAAGGAACAAAAGAAAAAGTCGACTGTAGATTTATGCATACATTACTGTATGTAATTTTTGTTTTTTGTAAATATTTTAGATTAGAAAAGTTATCTATAATTAGTTTTCTGTTAAGTTGAACATTATGTGAGGTTTAAATTTTAACTTTGACTGGATTAAATCTGATTCCCATTTTATTTTGTTACAACAGATATGTCTAGTGCCATCTATTATAGAAAGAGCAGTTGTTTTTCAACTAAAAGAAAAAAAAACTACAAAACAAACAGCCACAAAGTTTGTATATTATTGAGGAGAATTGCCCTGGATGAATAATATATAAAATTTGAACAGCATTATTCATTCTTTGACCCTAAACTGACGTAGATTTTATGCGGGAGGTGATTAAAAGGTTGATCTCCCTCCCCCCCACATCTCATGTATTAAGGGGAAATAACTCTTTTCTTTTATCAAGGAGTTACTTTTCTTATACCAACTAATTCCTCAAGGAATCAACGTAAAGGAGCGTTGTATGCATGTGTCTCTATCCAGAAACAGTAATAGGCTGGGTGGAGGAGATAGGGAGGTGGAAAGAGAAATAGAGAGATAAATAGGAAGAAATAAAGAGACAGAAGTTTTACTAGAAATGTTACACTTTTACCCTAGGCATTGCCGGGTAGTTAGTGTTAAAAATGCTGTCTTTCTGAGAATGCACAAAAATGACACGACTATAATTCTGTTGATTTGTAGGGTGTGTGTCTTGACAATTGCTATTGATGCTGAATAAATTTACCAAATTGGAGTTGTCTTTGCATTGCAATCACTTATGGGTGATCAAGGAAAAGGCAGGCCAAAAACTTCAAGTGGCCCTGTTACATTTGATCTCCAACAGTAGCATGTTGAAACTTGCATAAACAATAGAAATTCATAAAGAAAATCACTTTGAACTGCCATAATTTAATGTACAACTCGCATCTAATGTTAACAAACAAACTGTTAAATGAAGGATGAAACCATTGTTGATTCACACGATAAGAAAAAAATATTTTTCTTGATATTTTTGCCAATATTTTTGTATGGAATTGTAAAATCATCTTTTGCTTGTTTCGTTGTTCATCCGGGTTGTGAAAAGTTTGAAAAATTTTTTTATATAAATGTAAGCAAAAAAAAAAATAACCATAGATCAAATTATCTATAGGAAACTTCAGTTATTGTTCTAAAATACCTTTTTACATTTTTATAGTTTTTAGACTCTTCGCTCAAGGTTTTAATCATAATTGATTAAATATCATTTTGATTAATGCAGATTTCGTATTATATTGGACCCAATATATAGTAACGATTTAAAAAGTTAAAAAAAAATGACTGGTGCACCACCAAGAATTGAAAGCAAAACATTTAGCTTACGATTTACTTTTTCCTTTGACGTTAATGTCTGAGCTATGAAGACATATTTGCTGCAAGGCTCAAAATGAAAACATCACATGATAGCTATTACGTTATGCATACATATTCATAATGCCGTTGTCTGACTTTCACTTGGCAAATTCCATCTTTTTTAAAATTTTCCCACTTTAGCGTCAATTTTCTCCACCTAAACCCCAAATATAAAGTTTTGCATGGGGTTGAATATCCTATATATTAAGTTTCATGTCTGTAGACCAAAAACTGGCAAAGGAGTTTGGTAGGCACAATTTTTTAAACAAATATATGCATACATTTCTTTTCTCTTCCCTGCAACCGCTTTCTCACAGAAGAGATGTTGCGAGTTTGTCTTTGTTTTATTGTTATTTTCATGGCAAGTGCTCAACTGAGCTTCAACCTATGGTCCCCCCTCGCCAAACTTTCATGAGAAAACACTATTAATAATTTTCCCCACTATTTATCTGTACCTAAACCTTCCATGAACAAAGCTTCTTTCTTAGAACTGCATGTATGTGGAACTGTCTTCCGTTTTCCTGCTTTCCAGCTGACAACAATATAGTTGTCTTCAAGTTCAACATAAACAAGTTCTTTATGAGCCGTTTCACTTAAGTTAACAAATTTACCGAATTTCCATTACTAATAATTACTATATTGTCCAATTGACTACTGTACACTCTTAACCCTTATCCTCGAGTGGCCTCTTGGCCTTGATAAGTGGTGATGCCTATCTAAAAAAACGTGTGTATGTTTTTTTTTATATATTTTTATCTATCTATCTATCTCTATATATCTATCTCTATATATCTATCTCTATATATCTATCTCTATATATCTATCTCTATATATCTATCTCTATATATCTATCTCTATATATCTATCTCTATATATCTATCTCTATATATATATATATATATAATGTATGTATATATGTATGTATATGTTTTTTTTTTTTTTTCATATATATGTAGATAAAAGGTTATGGTAAACACAAACCTCTTTCTTTATATAAAGAAAGAGGTTTGTGTTTACCATGACCTTTTTATGCAAATATTACACAAATATAAATCATGTAGGATATCTGCATGACTATAATAACATGTAATAGTTTACTAAAGATGATCATCCCATAAGAAAACTGAAATAACTAATAGGAAATTAATTAAAATTAATGGTTAAAAGAATGTACAAATTAGATCTTTTGCAGATAAATGCAATTCAACAACAACCCATATATAACAAAGTTGTATTTTGTATTTAAATAAATAGAAAAAGGGGGTTTATGTGAATATCGATACACAAAACCCCAAATTTATAGGAGTATAGATTTACAAAACTAAGAGGTTGTTTGTTTCAGTATGGTTAATCATGTTATCTGGTTTTTAACCAGATATAGATAGTAGATAAAAAGTTGGGTGGGTGGGTGGGGGGAACCAAGAAAAAAGCCAAAGGAAATTAAAGAGGGTAAAAAGGGAATTAACTCTGTTAAAATAGAATGTTCAAAGTTAAATGAATACAGAATGGTTTGGTGATTAATATTTACAAAGCATATTAGTTCTACTGCTAAGGTAAGTACTTGCTTTCAATTAACTGGAAACAAATAACTGGAAGAAATATAAAATAACGATGCTACAAAAGTATTTCTTACAGAATGTCTTCCTGGTGTATAAAGATGGTAGTAGACAAGATGAAAACTCCAACTTTATATGACTATTTAAAACTAAAATATTGAGCAGGACTAAATATTAAAAAAACAGTGTATAGTGAAAGTTAAATACTTGTAACAACATTGACATTTGAACTAACAAAAGATTTTTTCAAAAGCTATCAATCACTAATATAGGGAAAAAATGAACATCATACAGGATATATTGATTCTTATTTAGAATTCAACTTAATTTAAAAAAGATGCAGAAAAATCTGAAAATCAAAAAAATAGATTCTTTGTTATAATAACAAAAATCGAAATATTGAATTTCATGTAAAAACCAATTGTATCAACTTCAAATTTTATGTCACAGTAATGAACATATCCAAAAATTATGAAAAATAAAGTAAAAAAATTAATTAGTAATGTAAATAATTTTTGAAGACTGAAAATTGAGTTTTGCAAAAAAAGGGAAAAAGGAGCCAGAGAGTTTGAATTGTAACAAAAAGGAGGTAAATATTTTCTGAAAACTGATTATCTTTGGCCAATTTAGCAAAACTTAATTTTCACTAATTGTCTTTGAAAACTGTTTTCATTAATAATTAATTTTCTACCTTATTGTTTTTGTAATTTTTGGATATTTTCATTATTGTGACAGGATAACTAAGTAGATAACATTTGTTTTATTTGAAATTTAATATTTCAAATTTTATAACAGCAAAAAAAAAATGTTAAGAATCAAAGGGAGATAACTCAATAATTAATACTAGATTTGTTATAATACTGACGAATTCACATTAACTGCTTAAAAAGGATTTTCTTTATAAAAATAAAACTACTTGATCAATTTACTTGATTGTTGGAATATGAAATTTCTGTTCTGTTTTCACACACACACACACACATATATATATATATATATATATATATATGAATGAAGATTAAATTTCTTTTCTGAAGTTGAACTTTAAATAAGAATCAATATATTTATACTTTTACCTCAGCTATCAAATACCTACATTTGTTGTGCTATTAAAAGTTTAATTAAATGCATATGGCGAATGAAAATGTTTATCAGGCATATATGCGAAATGTGTTAATCTATAGCAGGGAAGCCTGATCAGGGAGTATTGATGATGTGTTGCATGGCTAGGAATGATGAGAATGATTTGATGGATGTGTAATGTGACTTTTAAAGACTGGTTTAGATCTGATCATCTTAGAGAAAAATTAAATCTGGACAGTATAGGGAGATTTGTACAAAACAGGAAACTTCATTAATCTGGTTGCATGTAAAGAATGTGTAAGTTGATGAAGAACAGATGATGTATAACGATGGATTTATTTTTTCCTGTTTTAAAATTATCATTTTTAAATTGTTCTGCTTATGCATCTCTTCATATATTTACATGCGTTTTATACATGCCAACATAATACAAGCGTCATTTCAAAAGTAAGGACTCTTCTTTTTAACTTAAAAACAAAACAAAAAAAACATTGAAGAGTTACAGACAGGAGTACCGTTTAAAACGAGTTAACTTTTGTGCCACAGAATTTATTTTTCTACATAGTCATCAGTATTCTCAATGCACTTTTGATGCCTCTGTTGTAATAGTCTGGAGCGAGCTTTGTCACTCGTATCTTTTGCCACACTGAAATCGATGAACCCATTTCCTTTGTTGACATCAACTGCATCAATTTAGTAAATGTTCAACAGGTGCTGGTAGATGTTGATCAGTTCGATTTTTTTTTTTTTTTGTGCTTATTAAGATAGTTGACAGATCGACTTTTAAAAAAATTGTTTTAAGCAAAAACAATATACTTAACTGTCCTGTTGAAAATAGTAATATATCTATAAATTAGGAGAATTCATAGAGTGGAAAATTATAACTAATGGGCCGACCTGAATTATATTTTATATGGACCTTATAAGTTGTAACGAACTAATTCTAATGTATCTACTCAGTTGGCAATTAAGAATTAATAGCTATCATAGGGCTTAATATTTAATGCAAAAGTGAGCTCAAAATGTAAGCATACTCAACTATTAATTTTTCATAAAGCACTCCTTTTAAGGGCCTGTGTTTGTGTTTATTATAGTTTAAATGCCTATTGGACACGATCCTCGAGTGTATCTGGTATCTCTATCCGAGAGTTTCTTGAGACATTCTAACATGTGAATACTTTGCTTACAAGTACACCTGGCCAATTATTTAATACTAGTGGCTGCACCATGTTGCCATACACAACGCGGAGTCAAACACAAAATCGAGTACACTCAACATCATCTTACCATCAATGCTTACCTTGTGAACTCAGAGTATGGGAAATTCTTATATGCACAATACAAAATCACTGAGCAAACAAAAATACCCTAACTAAGGGTAAGGCTTATGAGTAAACATTGGATAAAATGATGGTTAAAATTATTACGAACTTGCCAGGATTCGAACCTGGAATCTTCTGATCCGTAGTCAGACGCGTTATCTATTGCACCACAAGTCCTATCCATATGCTGAAAGATGTTACTGCGACTGTATACAGACAGTGCTAAATTCTGTTGACATGGGCAGGTAACTTTTTCGACAATTGCACGAAACTGCCCAAAAACCCTTATTTCAGGCTTTTTGTGTTACTCGGCATTCGTTACGAAGCATATATAGATAAGGAGAATCTAGGGACTCGCACCTTTCAGAGGAAAAAAAAAAGAATTTTTCAATTCTATGCATCTGTTCATAAGTTTTATTGGTATATATACACCCACACATAAATAAATAAACATTTAGAATTTTATTGATAGTATAGATTAGAAGTAATTTTTATGGAAAATTGGGTGAACAGGGGACATAATTCTGAACAAATATTTTAGATTACTTGTTCATTTGTTGTCCATAGCGACAGACTTTTTACTAAAAGCATAATATCAGTTGATGAATTTTTGTAATTTTTGCATATATTATTATTTTGGACATGACAATTTAAGTATGAATATTGTTTTTGCTTAATACAACATTGGCCTTTTGGTCAAGATCAAAGTGTAGTATCTGTTCTTCAGATGCTGCACTTCCATTTCTTGTTCTCTTTCGGTGGAGAAGAAATCCTTCACGACTGAGACAATTTTTATTTTTGTACCTTTTCTCCACGTTAAAAAACGACCCTGGTGTCTAACTCTGTCCCGTGGGGAGGCATAGTAAATAGGTACAACATTTAAGAAAGCGATCCATTGACTCTGTCTTAACAAGAATCAATTTTTTTCTGCATTGAGGAATTCAGTGATGTATCTCTGCTTCTGACATGCATCTGACACAAGTTGCTTTCTTAGTTTATCACAAGCCAGCCTACATTTTAGTGTGCAATAATAATAGCCAAATATTGAATGGTTAAACAAACAGAACCATGTTTCTACCATAGATTTCTTGGGGGCCATTAACTTGATTTAATTTTTTTTTTTTTAATTTATACTTAAACATTTTATATTTAAAAAAATTTTATTTTTGCCTCCATTGCATGCTTAAGTCTTTGTTATTGTAGCAAAAGTAAAAAATTTAAATATTAAATTTCAAGTGAAACCAATGGTATCTATTGAATTGTCATGTTGCGGTAATGAACATATCCAAGAATTACAAAAAGCCGATAAGGTGGAAAATGGATTAATAATGAAAACAGTTTTTGAAGACAATCAGCAAAAATGCAGTTCTGCTAAATTGGCCAAAGATTTTCAGTTTTCAAAAAATATTTACCTCTCTTTTGTTAATATTCAAACTTTCCAGTTTCTTTTTTCATAAATTTTGGATATGTTCATTACCGTGACATGACAATTCAATAGATACCATTGGTTTCACTTGAAATTCAATATTTCATTTTTTCAATTTCACTACGATGATGAAGAACCTGTTTAAGTATATAATATACGTATGTGCTCATTTCCTGCCTTTTAGATTGCCCATCTAGAACGAACTGGCCACTACTTGACCGTCAAAGATAACCAAGTTGTCCAGCTGCATCCTTCCACCTGTCTCGAGCACAAGCCAGAATGGGTCCTTTACAACGAGTTTGTACTCACAACCAAAAATTACATCCGTACAGTTATAGAAATTAAACCGGAATGGTAATTATATTTTTCATTTTTTTAATTTTGGTGAACTTAAACGTAAGAATATAATAAGAACTTAAATTTTGTATAGAATTTGAGTTTGTAAATTGAATCTGATTTTCTTTGTAATTACAATTGTAATTTTTATGCAAACTTGTTAATCTTCAGTGTCGCCACATTTTAATGGACCCAACGTATATGCAAAGACAAAAGTAACAAAGAAAATTCGCTTTTTAAAATTCCCTTTTTCTTTTTTTTCTTTTTTTTTCTTTTTTTTATTATTTAAAAAAACATTGGCTTTTTAAAAAAATCTCTTGATTCACCATGTAGTTAACAAAACTCTGCCGTGTTGAACACATACTTTCTCTCCTCCTGCATCGATAGCCTAGTAGGGGATACCCTCTCCTCGTCCACATTATCTTTTCTCTACTCTCAAAACGGGACCCTTTCAGTAGCGTCTTCAATTTTGAAAACAACCGAGCCATGTCTGGAGAGTAGGGAGGTTGGCAAACGACTGGAATTTCATGTTTGGCAAAGAAATTTTGGATCAAATGGAATGAATGTGCGGGGATGTTGTCGTCATGCAGTTAAAAAATCTCTTGGTTTACCATGTAGTTAACAAAACTTTGCCATGTCGAACACATGCTTTTTCTTCTCCTGCGTCAACATGTCTGCTCTACTTCAGTCGCTACCACAGGAATTTTTAAATCTGCTTTTCTGTCTGCTGTTATGTCTGCACATGGTTGTCCAGCCATTTTTTTTTTTTCAAAATACAAGTTGCATCTTGGTTCAAATGTTCCTCTCTCACTCATACATGCTTCCCCAAAAACGCTTTCGCCACCTACATGCCACACATCTCCTGTTCATTTCATGCTGACATCTGCTTGCCAATCGCTCACCACGTGGTACCCTTTTTGCCTCTTTACTTTTTTACTCGTCTTTTAATCTGATTTCACCTTGTGCACCAGCTTGGTCATTTGCTACATATGCATCAATGACTCTTACATTTAAATGTAATATTAGCTTTTATTTAAGGTTTTCAAATTCTTTAATCTTTTGAATCCCTAAATTCCATATTTATTGTCTCCTACACGAGGACAAAGTTAGATACAAGATAAGTTTATAATGTGGAAAAAATTTAGTTACCCAAAAAGTTGTACTTTGGACTGGGATAAAAAAAAAATTGCCTCAGTCTGGAAGAATTTCATTTTTACTTATCGCGGAAAGATGAAGTGTAATACTAGTCAAAATATGACAATTTCTCTGATTGAGTTATCTACTCTTGCTGATGACAACTTAAATTTATCCTTGCATCATGGAAACGTTCAAAATTTATTTTTTTCACTTCAATATTTTTTTTCACTTCAATATTTTTTTTCACTTCAATATTTTTTTCACTTCAATATTTTTTTTCACTTCAGTATTTTTTTTCACTTCAGTATTTTTTTTCACTTCAATATTTTTTTTCACTTTGTTACATTTTTTACTTTAGCTTTACTTTTTATTTCAGCTTTATTTTATTTTTTTAACTCCTAAGAGATAATCTTTTTGCATTAAGAGAATCAAAAATCAAACTTTATAATGAAAAATATGATTAACTTATCAATTTCTCTTGCTTTTTCAGGCTGATCAAAATTGCACCACAATATTATGACATGGTGAACTTTCCAGAGTGCGAAGCAAAGCGACAACTAGAACGCATTATTGCTCGATTCTCCAGCAAGCAACAGTCTGAAGGTTTTCAAAAATAAAAATTAAAAAAAAATAAGTATCTCATCCCCTCTCCCATAATGGCAGTTGCAGAAATTTTGACCAATTCTGCCAACCCTTTGAAATCTACAAGGAGGAGAGAAGTTGCTGTGGTAGCAGTCGACTGCCCAATTACTGCTTCCCTCTTCTTGACATGTGAGGAGACATTTTGAACCCTTAAAACATTTTGCATTACCAATTCCTTCTCTCATCAATTGCTGCAATTCCATTGTCAGAATATATGGATGGTGAGAAAGGAGGTTAGAACGGAATGAGGGATAGAAGAAGGTGAAAAGAAATGCATTGGCATAAAAAAGGAGAGGGAGCTTTTACTAACCAAGACGAAGATCAAACATTGACTGAATGTCAAATTCTTCTACACTAACCTTTTCAATTTTAGATTCACCATTAAAACATTTATAATTGAACAAACTTGTTTTTAATTTTTTTTTATATTTCAAATATTTATCCATATTATTTTATTTATTTTTAAATTCTAGGATTTGAATTCTTCACTTTTTAGCAGAATTTGGCTTTTTTTTTCATCTAGAAAAATCTGATTACTGCCAATTCGCTATCTTTCAATTTATATCTTTTTCTGTTTTTTGGTCTTCCAACAAAAAGAGGGTGGCCCTGTAAATTCACCCTTGTCCGTTAGTCTGTCCACACTTTTCTCAATAACTACACCTTGGAATTTTTTGAAATTTTGCACAAACATTAAACACGATATGAGTAAAAAAGTAACAGAACTGAGTTTCTGGGAAAATTCCTATTGTGTCCCTAAGGGTGCCTTTCGGGTTAAAATAACTAAAATTGACACTTTTGTGCTTATTAAAAAAATTATGCCTTGGATTTGTATAACACTTTCTGAAAAGTTGTAACTAGCTGATTTCTATATAATTTTTTTTTCAATACTTTGTGTTAACTTGTAGGTGTGCCCCAGGGGCTCTTTTAGGGCTAATAAAAACCCTCCATTTTTCGGACTATTTTACCATAGTTGTCCAAAATTTTATGAGTATGTCTATTTAGCAGTTTTACATGGTGCTGAACTCAAATTTTAATATGTTAAGACCTTGGGGACTTTTGGGGTTAAATGGGGGGTGGTGATAGACTTAGTCATTTCTTTTTTTGCATCGTGCAGAACTCAAATTGACATATGTTAAGGCCTAAAACTGCACTGTTTGTTCATTTTCACCGGGATTTGATGTCCCCTGGGAACTTTTGTGGGGGAAGGGGGGGGGAATGCTGAACTTAGTCATTTTCTTTTTTTTATGCCTCATTCACTGTGCACTCATGGGGGACCATTCATGCTTCACTTGTTCTCTCTTCATTTTGGTGTCTTCCTTTTCCTTATGACAGTTAAAAAAAATTTGCATTGTCCTCTCTCTGCACATACACACACACAGTGGTGGGAGTGCTCCTCTGGTTGGAAAAGTGATCTTGATTTCTGGAAACTGAAAATGTTGAATTTACTTTTAGATTGACTTCAAACGATTTATTATTGGGGTAACAATTTACAAATTTTGTCTAATCTAAGAATTACTTCCTGTTCCCTTCCCCTACATGTGGACAAGGTGTCTTTTTTTTTTTTTTCTTTTTTAAATGTCATCTAAGAAAATTAAAATTAAGTTGAGTCATTTAGGAATTTTTTATTTTATTTTATTGACGTCTCTACATACACCCACACAAGGAGCAGGTGCGGTTGCCTCTCTGGTTGAGAAAGCCATCGTGATTTCAGCAGTTTTTTGCCAATGCCTACTTGCATGCCTGCTTATTTTCTCCATTTGTTTTGAATTGTTTTTCACAGTCATGTTTACAACAGCTATGTTCGTACTTCCATGTTACAAGTGATGCTGGCCTTCCCCTGGCTTGATTTTTCTTAGGATGTTGAGCACCATTCATGATGATGATTTTTGTTGACATTCAATAGCACATCAGGTGATAGTTTCATTGAGAATCATTTTGTGCTGTGTTGACATTTTATAGAATAGACGAAAGACGAAAAAAAATCTCTTGAAGTCTGATGATACATATTGGTTTAATATTAACTAAAAAAGTATGATGGTAATTCGTAGGTAAAAGGTCTTGAAAGTATGGTGGATGAAACAGTTTCGTAGCCCAATTCATTCAACTTCTGTAGGGTCCGTTTAGCAATGTATGGTCAAGCTTTGTCATGGAGAATTGGGCCTTTTCTGTTCTGCTTGGTGTTGTAGAAGTTTCTAATGCATTTCATCCATTTGTTGACAGTACTTCTACGCTGTAATGGTTTTGCTTGCATTAAAAAAACTAATAGATGAGACTGGTTGCAGACTACCAAACAGCATGAGTTTCTTTTGGTGCAACTCTGGCTTTGGGAAGTGTCGTGGAGCTTTGTCAGCATCTAACCACTGAGCTGAATGTCACCAGTTGTAAAGAACCCACTTTTCATGGCAGGTCACATGTTTCTTGTTGCGTAAAAGAAGGGAATATGGTTGTTCAGTTCTGTGAGTCCCCCATTTATCAAGTTTCTTTGTCTTGCTTATCTACAACTTTCTACTGGAGATAAAGTTTCTCATTACCTAATGAGCTTTCTTTAGCTATAATGATAACTAGGGCTGTGACAACAGCATATTCTTTTCATTGTTTTGACTCTTGAGTATATATCCGTTAATATCTTATGTTTTTATACATACTGATTTTTTATTTATTTTTTAATTACATTTTCATCCTAATGTAGGGGGCTATTATCAGGGACCTAAGTTCCAGGGGTACTATGTAGGGAGTTTAGCAGCAAGATGTCTGTTCACATTACACTTGAACTTCTGCATGTCAGTACAGTTGGGGAAGCAGGAAACTGGAAGAGAATTCCAAAGTCCTGCAATTCTGGGGAAGAAGCTGTTAGAGTAAAAAGTTTTCTTTCATCTAGGGATTTCTACTGTGTAGGGGTGGGACTTTGCTGTTTGTCGGGTTTATTTTCGTCGAGGGGGTACAAATAATTATAGTTTGTCAGAGCATCCACCATTAAAATACTTGTAAAACAGGTAAAGAGATGCAACATTTCGTCGGGACAGGGGCTGAAATTTAGATGACCGTTCAGAACCTATTAAGTTGACGACTCTCTTTTGAACCCTGTCCAGGAGTGAGACTAGTAGCAGATGCACCAGTCCAAATGTGACAGCAGTACTCCATACATGGGCGAATGGTCGCTTTGTAGAGGTACAGGATACTTTCAGGCGTAAGTAACTTTCTAGCACGATAGAGAGAGCCCACCTTCTTTGCAGCAGCCTTAGCAATGATCTCCGTGTATCTATTCCAACTCATGTTTCCTGTGAACGTTAAGCCAAGGAGCTTGAATGAAGTGCTCTCAGGTAAATTATCTCTTGCCATAGCTATTGGTGGTTGGTAAGATTTCATGTAATTATTAAAGGAAACTAGCTTTGTCTTGGCAGCGTTGAACGTTACCATCCATTTATGACCCCATTCCACTACAGACTGAAGGTCTTCCTCTAGGGTTTCGGCCATTACCTTAGATATGTGCTTATTAGTTTTCCCCACGTGCCTGCTATAGAACTTGAGGTCGTCGGCAAATATACCCGTCTCAGAGACAATTTTATCAGGTAAGTCATTTATGAATATCAGAAATAATAAAGGTCCAAGAATCGATCCCTGAGGCACACCCGCATTTATATCAAATTTTTTGGACGTACGCTTATCGAGGACAACCTGGATTCTTCTCTCATTTAAGGATGTAATTATGCTAAGCATTCATCCAGTAATGCCATAGGATTTTATTTTCATCAGAAGACCATCGTGCCATACTCTGTCAAAAGCCTTAGATATATCAGGGGTTACTGCCTCCCCTCCCCTGCCTTATCCTGTACTTTGTATAAACGTTCAGTTAGAATATCTGCAGTAGAATGGGCTTGCCTAAATCCATATTTGTGGTTTGACAGAAGTTTAGCAGCAGGTGGTGGACTAGATCTTGATTAATTAAGCACTCAAATATTTTGGCGAAAAGAGGGAT
Organism: Euprymna scolopes; assembly: GCF_053919585.1. Classification (NCBI taxonomy): domain Eukaryota; kingdom Metazoa; phylum Mollusca; class Cephalopoda; order Sepiida; family Sepiolidae; genus Euprymna; species Euprymna scolopes. Next base: position 21,676,524 of record NC_136489.1, on the reverse strand, counting down.
GATAATTTAATGGGTCGGTTCTTTTGCCAGAGTTTTTGTAAACTGGTACCACAGAAACAGTTTTCCATAGGCACTGCCAAAAATGGCTGAAAAATTAAGTTGTTTTTTAAAACGAAATTACATTTATTAAAATCCATTGTTTCTGAGTAACTTTTTTTTTCCAGAAAGATAAAACCCTGAATTTTATCATATAGAAAGCAGAATAATGTAAAACTTTTTCTATTTTTAATTAAATTTTAAATGTTAAATTTTCCCCAAAAGTTAACAATTGGCGTTTTTTGTTTTGCACAAAAAACGTATATAAATAGTTTAAAAAAAAAAAAAAAAGAAAGGTTTTTGAAAGAATTAATTTGTTTATTTCTTGTCTAAGATTTAGGGTGATTTTCTATGAGAATATGCAAAAATATTATAATATAAGTACCTGGATTTCAAATAATTCCACTTATTCATATAGGCAACCAGTTACTTCGAGTCGATTTGATTACTGTTTACATTTGTGCTTGATAAAAAGCAAACTATGGAAGACCAAAAAGCCAAAAAGAAAACTTATTTTTCAGTGACGAAAATTTCAATGTATTATTAACGCTGAAGCTGGCCAGTACCAGATGGGTGACCATTTGTATGAGTTTGGTTTTTAATGTGTATGTGTGTGGGGGCCAGGCTCTCCAAAATGGAGAGGGGGCAATTTAAAGCAGAATAAAAAAAATTATTTCAGCGCGTTTGGTCCACCGTAGTCGAAAGGCGGCAAACGTTTCCAAACTTGATCGGAAAAATAATGATATTTTTAACACAAAGGGCACTATTTATCTAATTTTTTTTTGTATTGATTCTTCGAAGCATGCCCTGTTTAATAATGGTCATGCATTATTCGGCTCGATAAAAAGAAATTGTTAATTTATTTATCAAAGATTTTAAAATGGCTTTTTTCGTATAAATATTAAAAATTTTTTACTTAAATTAACTTAAATTAATTATTTTACTTAACATATTCACCGAATTTCACACTTAAAAACTCAAAAGCGGGATAATTAAACACAATCAAAGTTTTGATATTCATTTGATATTCAGACATCAAAATAAGGTATTCAAACAAGTTTTTTTTATTTTTTATTTTTTTATCTATAATCCCGTCCCTTACAACAATATAATGTTTTGTTCAGTTTCAGATGATTATTTTAAGCATATTTGGAACCCCCTCAAAACAAGGGGGGGGGGTTGTAAGCAAAATATATATATATATATATATATATATATTGTTTATGAAAAATAAGTGCACTGTTATAAAGTTCATTCTTCTCTTAATAATCGCTGAAAATTTCGTATTGATTGGATAATTACCTGATTTTTGGTAGATTTTTAAAAAGACGGTCCGTCAAAAAGTACTCACCTGCCCCCCCCCCCCAGGAGCGACCTCAACGGAGCATTTTTTTAATAGCACAGCTGGGATGCGGTCAGGTCCACATGCTTTTGAGGTGTCTAGGTTTTTTATAATATGAAAAGAATATTCTATTGTCATAGCCCTAATGATAACACAAATAATTGGTTTATACGTCGGCGTTACTTTCTGTGAGGTATAACTTAAATAGAGTTATTTCCCTTGGACTGAAGTGAGTTATCGCCCTTGGGGGAAAAAGAAGCTTGACCATTAGTTTGAGAGGTAACAAAATGTCTCTGGTATTCACAGATTTTATTAGGTTGAGAATAAAGTTTTTGTGGAATTTTTAATTTTGATTTCAAATGATGTATTTCCAAATAAGTTTTCGTTATTATAACTTTACTATATATATTATTCTAAGGAGCGTTTTTCGTGCTATCTAATTGTTTAAATGACAATTATTTTAAAACAATTATGTCTTCTTTTCAGAACGTTCACTACAAGATGGAAAAAAAAAAGAAGGAAATTCACATAATTTTCTCGTTTTAATTCAAGCTAGGTTGAAAAGTTGCTGAAACATCTCACAATATCAACGAAGCATTTGGCCGAGGAGCCACTACTGAATGCACAACACAATGGTGGTTTAAGAAATTTTGTGGCAGCGACAAGTCTTGAAGATGATGAGTATAGTGGTCGACCATTGGATGTTGACAACGATCAATTAAGAACCTTAATCGAAGTCAATCCATGCACAACTGTTTGAGAACTTGATTTTGAATTAGACGTAACATACATGATTTCCAACCACTTGAGAGATTGGAAAGAAAAATCTTGATAAATGGGTGCCTCAAGAATTGAGTGACAAAGAAACACTGTTATTAAGTGCCATTTTCCCTTCTTTTATGCAACAAGAATGATCCGTTTCTTGACTGATTGTGATTTGCGATGACCAGTAGGTTCTTTGATAACCAGCGATGCTCAGCTCAGCGGTTAGACACTGAAGAAGCTCCACGGCACTTCCCGAAGCCAGAGTTGCACCAAAAGAAACTCATGCTGACTGTTCGGTGATCTGTGACCGGTTTCATTCATTAGTTTTTTTAATGCAGGTGAAACCATTATGGCAGTGAAGTACTGTCAACAAATGGATGAAATGTATCAGAAACTTCAACAACAACACCCAGCATTAGTTAATAGAAAAGGTCCAATTCTCCATAATAATGCCTGACCCCATATTGCTAAACCGAACCTGCAGAAGTTGAATGAATTGAGCTACAAAACTGTCTCGTTCGTCATACTCTGCAAACGTCTCACATACTGACTACCACTTTTCAAGCATCTCTACAACTTCATAAGAAATAAAAAAAAAAATCCCTTTAGTGGCTTCATTACGACCAGAACGCAAGATTTTTACATTATTGGCATAAATACACTTTAAAAAGTGGTAATTGGTAGGTAAAAGGTCTGGAATGTATGGTGGATGAAACAGTTTCGTAGCCCAATTCATTCAACTTCTGTAGGGTCTGTTTACAAATGTATGGTCAAGCTTTGTCGTGGAGAATTAGGCCTTTTCTGTTCTGCTGGGTGTGTCGAAGTTTCATCCCTTTGTTGACAGTACTTCTTCGCGGTAATAGTTTCACTTGCATTCAATAAATTTTTGTTTGAGCTGCGATATGTTAATCTGAATTTAAAAGTTAAAAATTGCAATAACTTTCTTGTCAACCAGATACATCTATAAAGAAAAAGTAAATTTTTTATGTCGAAATTCTATCAAAACAGGAGTCACATCTGTTTTCTTTGAGTTTTTATTTACTATTAGAATTATGTAAACTGATAGACACAATGCCTCTATTCAGTCTCGAGAGACAATAGGTACCCCCTGTAATGGTAGCTATGCGTGTAATTGTGATGCAAGGATTGTGCAATTTCCAACATCTCTCCTGAATCGGCACTGCTTGAGTCCAGTGGCAAGCAGAAGCCCAAGACTGACTGGAAACAATGCAGAAATAAGCAGGGAGTGCATACAGCACCTGGAATTCCCAAATGGTCACCCATTTTAGTACTGACCAGGCTCAATGTTGCTTAACTTTGGTGATCTACCAGGAACCAATGTGTCAACATGAATTATGCTGTATAAACAGACAGAACATAATTTAAAAATAAGGTAAAAATTAAAATTAAGCGACCAAAAAAATGATTTGTTTATAAGTTTAAATGGGAGGGAATTTCACTATATTTGCCTACATTTTTTTTTTCTCTAGGTGTCATTACCTATCAAGGTCCAAATGCCACTTGGGAATAAGTGTTAAATGAGTGTCAAGTGGATCATGAAACACTGATTAGCAATGATGATTGGGCAAAATTTGATTGTGACAATGTTATTGGATTGAAAAAAAAAAGAGTTGATGTGAAACTTTGGTTTTCTCAATAGCAACTCATGGAGCAGAATTTTGGATCTGGAAGAAAGTCGACAATAGAAAAATTGCTGCTTTTGAATTGTGATGCTACCGTAGACTTCTTCATGTAAGCTGGGTGGACAAACATACAAACAAATGGGTTCTGAAGAAAATTGAACCATGCCGAAGATTGCTGGACAACATCAATGATAGGAAATTGCAATTTTTGGAATGTGACCAGAACAGGCAGCCTTGCAGAAGATCTGCTCTTTGGTACAGATGATGTAATAACAGATACTGTGAAAGAGGGGAGGTGTCTTCTCCCTCTTGGGACAGCAGTGAGAGATAATTTGATATAATGAGAAAGGGGGATCTCCCCCTCCTGAGGTAACAAAAAGCGAGTTTGGAAAGGACTAGACAATGCCAAATTGCCTTGCTGAATTCTTGACACAATATAATCATTCTGCACTTTGTAGCCAAGCGACTCTGTTTTGCCTTCTAACAAACTCGATGTCTTTTTTAAACACATCCTGACATTAAGGGTTGAAAATGCAAAACTAAAAATTAGCCAGTGAAAAACACTGGAACCAGAAAGTGCATTTAGAAGATCTTTTTTTCTTTTTCTACACAAAATGCAACATTGTAATTTTTATGCAGAATAATTATTTTTTATACTAAAAAGAACAAGTGTTGAATTATTTATTTTTGTAGCTTAAAAGTGATCTCTGCTTCTCAGTGCTACAACTTTGATGATCAATGCTGGATGATTGTCCTCATCGCTGCGAAGATGATGAGGTGAGTGATAATTTGATGAAACAGGACCTTTGACATCTGTGATCTTCATCAGAGTGGCAACCTTTTTGGGAGCAAGTATCAAGTGACCACCTGGAACGGCAAAAGTTGTGGCTGTCTCCAGAAGGAAAAGGGGTACAGATTATTTAAGATGCTTCTGTTCAGTCTTGAAAGACAAAGGATACCCTCTGTAGGAGCAGCTGCGCATGTAATTGTGAGGCAAGGGTTGCGCAAACTCCAACCACACCTCTCCTCACCATCAGATATAGTTTTAGGTCATATGCCGTAAAACAAAAACAATCAACCAACCAACCAACCAACCACAACTCTCCTGAATTGGCAATGTTTGAGTCCAGTGGCAAGGAGAAGTCCAGAACTACTGGGAACAATGCCGAGATAAGCGGAGAGCACATACAGCACCTGGAAATCTCAAATGGTCACCCATTTAGTACTGACCAGGTTCAACTTTGCTTAACTTCAGTGATCCAATGGAAACCATTGTCAATGTGATTATGCTGTGCGTAGATTATTTAAGAAGACTTGTATATTGGGGGAGTATATATTATGTACGTGTGTCTAAACTCATGCATCATCTCACGAATTTGTGTATACAGAGTGGATATATGTTTATATATACATGTCACAGTCGTCTATATGATGTGTGTATTTATGCGTGTTCGTCTGTCTAGAATTGATGCATGTATAACCTGTGTGACAGTGTTGATATATTAACAGAAACATTTTAACAACGGACATGTAACATTTCCAACAGAAACGGACAAATAACAGTTCTCTGGTGTTGTAACATCGAGCCAACTGGAGAAACGTATCTGATCAGACTTTGATCTTATTCGATGGATCCTTGGAAAAGCTGCAAAGTTAATGCAGCAAGTTCTCAATGAATCAACAAATCTCAGATTGTCTTTTCAGCAACTTTATTTACTGATGTTTCCCCATTGGAAAGCTGCCACTGGTCCTAGACTAACCCATTCTGATCTCCTCTACTGGGGACCATCACCATCCGTGGACCGTCATTCTTCCTCTCTCGACTCTGACTGCATCTGCTCTCTCTCTCAGTCCTGATTCAAGCTCTACCCTGTCCACGTCACTTTAAGAGACCTCTACACTACACAATCACACTAGAGGTCATCCTATTTTTAATTTATTGTTTGTGTTCTAACATTCTTTTCTATTAAAACATTTTAACATAAATGATTACAAATAAAATTATTTATTTCTCTATGATAATATTCTATTTTTTACAAATATTTTAATGATCATAATTGCTAACTAGCATACCTTCGGCATTACCCTGCTAATATCTAACAGGACGTCTCAACATGAATTTTTTTACATTGGACTTGAAAACAGTGGTGGTAGCTAGATGTTTTTTTCTGCAATAATCAGATCAAATATCTGTGAACCTCCTTGCCAAATTATTATTTCGGAAAATTAGTATCTGAGCAATTGTAGAAACAGTTTGTCGGCAAATCATAATGATGCAGCAATCTTGAAGAAATACAAGATATCATATGGCCAGTCTGTCATATAATAGGTGTTCTAGTTCTGGTCCAGAATTCCCCTTATATTAAAAACCAAAAATAAAGAAAAATCTGTTTAAATCTTTGATAATCCATGGCGAAATGCAAATATTATATTCCAAATATCATGTAAAGTGATTAAGTTGTGTCGTTTTTTTTTTGTTTTTTTTTGAAAATTAAATTTTATGGCTGAGCAAGGAGTGACCGTCTTGCTCAACATTTTAAAAAACAAAGTCAAAAACGAAGGGAGATAACTCAACAATAATTCAAACTTGCAAGATTCATGTTGAATTATCATTAATCGCTTAAAAATGTAGTCTCATTTTTATAAGGAAAATCATTTTTAAGTGATTGATGGGAATTAAGCATAAATCTCGCAACTTTGAATTATTGTTGAGTTATCTCTCTCTGTTTTGTGACTGCTTTTGAAATGTCAGACAAGACGGTCACTCCTTGCTTAGCCATAAAAATTTTATTTTCTTAAAAGAAAAAAACACAACGATCAATTTATGATATTTGGAATAAGATGTTTGAGCTTCGTCACAGATACTCACATTATACACATTTTTCTTTTAAAATAAAAAAATAAAATAAAAACAACTTGATCAATTAATGTGATATTTGTAATATATTTTTGTTTTGTTATAAGTAGGGTTATGACAATAGAATATTCTTATCATTGTTTTGACTCTCGAGTATATATCCGATACAGTTAGATACAATTAATCAACTGAGAACCACATCACTCTATATAAAAGCATATAAGACGCCAACGGATATACACTTGAGGATCAAAACAATGAAAAGAATATGCTGTTGTCCTAGCCCCAGTTATAAGTACGTACGTCATACAGATTTTTTATTTTTTAGTATAGAGTGAATTCTGGACAAGATATGTTTTCTTTTTTTTTTTTATTATTTAAATATTTTCTTAAAAAAAAAAAATGAAAATACGATATATCCCATCGTTGTGCTTGTATATAAAGTGTGAATTCAATAAATTAATCGCAACTTTCATTTATTGAAAATGTTAAATTCTTTCATATCGAAGTTTTATGATAAGAAATACATTGTTTCTATGTTTTTTTTTAATTTTTTTTTTTTAGATGAGGATTTGATAATTTGTATTTTTTTTTATCAAAGCCCAAAGGCCACTCGAAGATAAGAGTTAATGAAAGCCAGGTGTTAGTTTAGTAATCGTTAATCGTGTAAATTGGGTAGAATTTGATTATGGGGACGGCTTAACAAGAACTTGTTTACATTGGAATTGAAGGCTACCATGTTGTATTCAAGCAGGCCAGAGGAACCGTGTTCCACAGGCGGTCAGTACTGAGTTCATGGAATCTGTGTTTAGATTTAGGCACAGTTAAAGAGTGAGATAAATCGTATATAGTGGTTGTAACTAGTTGAGTGTTTTTTGTGAAAGTTTGGTAAGGGAGGACCAGAGATTGGAGTTCAGTCGAGCACTTGCCATGAAAATAACGATAGAGCAGTTAGACTCGCAATGTCTTTTCTTTGGAGAAAGAGGTTGCAGGGAAAAGAAAAGGGCATTGCCTACTAGGTTTCAAAGCCGATTTTGAACTCTATCAAAGCAGGATAAGGCATGCCAAACAGTTCCTGCCCTGATGTAGCAACGGTACTCCATTAGATTAGTAGAAGTATTATATAATATATTCTCGTCTTGGATGTTATTTTTATAATGTAATCTTTGACCTTCAGATGCATCTTGTTGAAGGCATAATTTTTATGTCAAACTTGCGTACAGTTCAAAATTCCATATAGGTTCTTTGACAAAACTCATCTGAAGAAGGTTGACAGTTACATTTACTTTGTAAAAAATGACCTCCAAAATAAGAATAGTAAACTAAATAATCCAAATTGTGTGCGCGAATATATATTTAATTATAAAGACATGTATAGGCTTTGTTATATTGTAAAATCATTCTATCACTCCAGAAAGTATGAGGTGCCTTCAATAAGTTTCCAGACTTCTTTTTACAAGCATTTAAAATTGTCGTAGACTCTTGAAAATTCATTATCTTATTGCTATAATCCTATGAGATGTCTAACTAATTATGATTTCAAGTTCAAATGAACAGCTACAGCAGGAATTGGAATACCCCCTACTAAAGCCTGATTGTCACAGCTGGTGAATTTCCAAAAAAGCAATCTGGACGTGAGGACACTCTAAAAGTACGATATGCAGTAAAATTCTGTTTTAAACTTGGAAAAAATGCCACAGAAACGCTTGGAATGCTTCAAACTGCTTTTGGACCATCTTGCAATAATCAAGCATTAGTTTTTGAGTGGCATATAAAAGATTAAAAAAAGGCAGGTAGTCTGTGAGGGATGATGAGGTGTGGGAGGAGTAAGGAAGTCAGAACACCAGAGTTGATTGGCCAAATAAAGAATTTCATTGATAAGGAACGTCGTGTGTCTATAGAGACAATAAGTGCACAGCTTGATGTCAGTGTGGGAACTGTACACACAATTATTTGTGAGGAACTGAAGATGCAGAAGATTTGTGCAAAGTTTGTCCAAAAGGTGCTCCATCCTTGTCACAGACTATTTGACCAGCATGGGCATCAAGACAGTTCCTCACCCTCTCTATAGTTTTAACATTGCTCTCTGTGACTTTTGGTTGCTCCCTAAGCTCAAGGAAAAACCTTAGAGGCTGTCGTTATGAGAAAATTGAGGAGATGAAAGAGGCTGTGATGAGGGTCATTGACATGCTCACACAAGAGGCCTTCCAGAAGTGGTTGGTATGGTACAACAAGAGCATTGTTGCTGGAGGAGATTACTTTGAAAAGGACTAGAGTTTCATGTGTGTATTATCAATAAAAATGCTTATATGAAAAAGTCTGGAAACTTATTCAAGGTATTTCGCATTTAACTCCTGGCACAATCCTCTACCTGTACAAGAATCAAATACGTCCTAAGATGAAGTATTGTTGCCATTTTTAGGGTGGAGCTCCTAAGTGTACCCTTTCTTGCTTTAACAGAATACAAAACCGTCTTTGAAATTTGGTGGGCGATGACCTATTCGTCTTTCTCAGAGAACAGACATTTAGAGTCTATCTCTACACATTGTTACTTCTATGGTAGATGCTCGACTGAGCTTCAATCTATAAACACCCTCTTCTGTAAAACTTTTGCAACAAATATTTGTCTAGCTACAACAGCAGTCAAAAATTTCTCTAACAATCTATCTGTAAATAGAATTCCATGAACAGAGTTTCTCTTTTAGAATTGTTCGTTTGTGGAACACAATATCGTGGGGGTTAATTTCCAGCTAACTATAATATGGTCGTTTTTAAGTCTAATGTAAATAAGTTCTTGTTGAGCCGTCTTCTTAAATAATCAAGTCCTACCTAAGTTCCACCATTACTGATCATGCAGTTTCACAATTTAATACCTAACACTTATTAACATTTATGCTAGACTGGCTTCTGAGCCAGTGTTGACCTCCAAGTAAAAAAAAATTTGGTTTGTTTTACAATCCATAGAGAGGAAAAAACTAATCCAAAATCCAAATATATAAAAAATAAATGTTACCAAAGGCAAGATAAGTTACTCTTCTACATAGCTAGATAGATTTGTAGTGTTTTACTTAATGTAAAACATTTATTTAGCTTGAAAAACAATTAATGTCAACCCGTATATGAGCACAAAGAAAAATGGTCGTAATGTATTTTTTACATGGCCATTTTGTTTTGTAGTTATGTAACAGTTGACATTGCTGATTTTTTTTAACCGAATAAACATTTTATATTAAGTGAAAACGTTAAAATTTTACCCAGCTAGGTATAAGAGTAACTTATTTGGCTTTGGTAACATTTATCTTATTTTTGGACACTTTTTTTTTCTTTTGTGGATTGAAAAACAAACCCTAAATTAAATTAAAAAAAAAATTATTGATAATCAAGATTTCATCAGGCAAAAAAAGTCTACGTTTTTCTTTAGGTTTCCATATTAGAAAGTGAAAAAGAAAAGCAACTTGGATGAAGAACTAAAATGCTGTCTGAATGCATAAGCACTACATATAGATATACTAACTGGGTGCGTTCAGCCTTGCCACATTATAAAATATGCTTAAATATATTTTAATTCATGTGGATTTCGTATTCATTATTACAGAGCCAATTCTCTATCGAATATTATATTGTACCTAATATATAGTACTGATTTCAAAAGATTAAGAAAAAATGATTTGGGGCCCATCAGCTAGAATCGAATCCAAAACATTTAGTGCTCCAATCGCTTTCCCTACCGGTTGAGCTATTGACGGATAGATAAAAAAGATGTAAAATTAAATCATTTCAAACTATGAATGAATTTGAGCATGCACAAAAGCAATAGAAATATTTTAGCAAGTTGAAATGAACGTTTTGTATTATAACTTGTGACATACTTTTGTATATGCGTTATTCATCCAAACAAAGATTTTACTCATTATAAACAATCCTGCCTGTATAATTACTATTTCCTGTTAATTTCAGTGTTATGTGACCAGTAGTTTAAGAGTTTATTGGTTAAATATTTACACACACACACACACACACACACACATATACCTCTATTGTTTTATTTATATAGATTACACAAGCGGTGGGGGGTGGGGTACCTGGCTTTGCCTGGTCGTAAAATACGCTTAAATATGATATTTTAATTTGTCCAGATTTCATATATATTAGTGCATATGAACTGATTCAAACTAAGATGAATGTACAAAATATATAACGATTTTTTCAATTTTAACACATTTTTTGACACCTTAGAAACTATTTTAACCTAAAACTACTAAAGACCATAAAAGAATGGCCATAAAAAATTCAATCATTTGAGGCCCAAACGCCGTTCTGTGACTTTTAGTTTCGAAAGAGATAGTTTGAAAATAGGGAGACAGACAGACAGACATAGTAAGTTTTATAAATTAGATTAACACCGTGCCCACACCCAAAATGTATGTCTGTTGAATCGGATTGGCCTTCTGCAACGTCGGCCGGAGCATTGCCGAAATTTTACACTTGACCTTTCACATCCACAGCCGATTGGTGGAAGTACACCACGGCAACGACGACGTGATACTTGCTGGCCGCCAATACATCTGCTCCATGGTGTCCATGTTCCCCAAGTATTCTGTTGGCAACTTCCCCATGCACTTAGATCCATACTTGGAAGAGAATCACAGGAGACAAGGCGATTCCTATAATAAAATGAAAACATGTTTGAACTGAACATAAGTTTAAAAAAATGAAATCATTCTTTCTCATAATGATATGCATCGTCTATATTTCTAACGTATAACTCAATAAGTACTGGACCTAACCATTAAAACCACATTTTATTTTATTCATCAACGTTATTTTGTTACATATCAAGAACCCTACGTCAATAGTGATTGTCAGCTAGTGTAGATTTTGACAAGGGTCACACTTAGTGCATGTCATCATGACCAAAATCTGCAAAAGAGAATCAGGCTGAGATACAAAGCAGAGATCAAACAATAGACAAAACAGAGGTAGGAGATGATAAATGATGTTACGTGATTCAAATCATTCTGTCTGTGGATAATATGAATGCCTCGGGTTTCTTGAGACTTTAAACTGACAATGTAGAAAACTTTGTATGAGTGCGAAATGTTATCTTGATGTCTCTGTCTGCGCATTTATTTATTTATTTTTATTACATTTCCACCCCAAACAAGGCAAATTGCCACTTTGGTGTAGGGGGCTACTATCAGGGGCAACAACTACTGGGGTACTATGTAGGGATTTGGGCAGCAAGGTGTCGGTTCACGTTACACTTGAACTTCTGCACGTTAGTACTGTTGGGGAAGCAGGGACCTGGAATGGAATTCCGAAGTCTAGCGGTTCTGAGAAAGAAACTAATGGAGTAGAAAGATATTTTACATCTAGAGATCTCTACAGTGTGGGGGTGGGATTTTGCAGCCTCTCGGGTTTGTTGAGGGTGCTCATATCGTGGGGGCACAAGTGATTGCAGTTCGTCAGAGTATTCACCACTAAAATACTTGTAGAACAGGCAGAGGGATGCAACATTTCGTCGATGGGACAGAGGCTGAAGTTTAGATGCCAGTTCAGGGCCTATCAGATTTGCGACTCTCTTTTGAACCTTGTCAAGGAACGAGAGACTAGTAGCAGATGCACCAGCCCAAATGTGACAGCAGTACTCCATACATGGGCGAATGGTGGCCTTATAGAAGTACAGGATACTTTCGGGTGTTAGTAGTTGTCTAGCATGGTAGAGAGAGCCCACCTTTCTTGCAGCGACCCTGGCAATGCCTTCAATGTAATTGTTCCAACTCATGTTTCCTGTGAACGTTAGGCCAAGGAGTTTGAAAGATGTACTCTCAGATAAAGAGTCGTTGGCCATTGCTATAGGTGGTAGAGAGGGTTTCTTCTAATTATTGAATGAAATTAGTTTAGTCTTGGTGGCACTGAATGTGACCATCCATTTTTGTCTCCATTCCACTACAGATTGGAGGTCTTCCTCTAGTGTTTCTGCCATTTCTTTAGAAATGTGTTCATTCGTCTTCCTGTCGTGCCTGTTATAGAGTGTAGTGTCATCAACATATATACCCATTTCAGAGGCAATCTTGTCGGGGAGGTAATTTATGAATATCAGGAACAGCAGAGGTCCAAGGATAGAACCCTGGGGCACCCCCGCATTTATATCATATTGTTTAGATGTACAACCGTCGAGGCCAACCTGGATTTTTCTCTTATCTAAGAAGGATTTAATTATGTTAAGTATTCTACCAGTGATACCGTATGATCTAATTTTCCTGAGGAGACCCTTATGACATACCCTGTCAAAAGCCTTAGATATATCTAGAGCTACCGCTCTGCCCCCACCTCGCTTTCTCCAGTGAATGGTATATACGTTCAGAGATTAGTGAGGATGTCTGCTGTGGAATGGGCTTGTCTAAATCCATATTGTTTGTCAGTCAGAAGTTTAGCACATGTAAAGTGATGGACTAGAGCATGGTTGATTAAGGTCACAAATATTTTGGCAAAAAGTGGGAGGAGGCTAATGGGGCGATAATTTGATGGGTCAGTCCTTTCTCCAGAATTCTTGAATATTGTTACAACAGAAGCAGTTTTCCAACAGCCCAGAAAGCAAGCTTCATTAAGGCATTTGTTGTAGAGTTTGGAGAGAACTGGAGCTACTTCGGCTGAGCATTTTTTTAATAGTACAGCTGGGATGAGATCGGGTCCACATGCTTTTGAAGTGTCAAGGTTTTTTATGATAGCATGCACCTGAGCAGGGGTGATTTTCAGATCGTCTAGCGTGGCGTCTGTCTGCATAGGAAAGTCAGGTAGGAGGTGTTTGGAAGGGTCCAGTGTGGAATTTGAGGCAAATCGACTGGCAAGCATGTTAGCCTTCTCGGTTGCTGAGGAGACAACCTCGTGATTGTTGGTTAGTGGGGGAATTGTTGATTGCCCATTATTTACTACACTGTTGTAGATTTTCCAGAAGTCTCGAGTTCCTAGTTTTTGTGCTTCGATGCGTTTTTTAGTGGTTTCCGTAAATTCTCTCTTAGCTGTCGCTATTTCTTTCTTAATGTTATTTCTAGCTTTTATATACTTCAGTCGTTTGAACTGGACTTATGTCGGTTAAATCTGCGGTATGCATGCTGGTTTTGAGCAATGGCAGTTGTGCAAGTCGAAGTAAACCATTGGGGAGAGTGGGGCTTACTATAAAATTTCCGCATGGGAACATGCGCTTTGATTGCAGTTTTGAACCATTCAGTGGGCTCGTTTGCACACTGTTCAGCAGGGAGAGAAAAAATATTTCCCATGGGGCATCTCTTATTAGTTCCCTGATGGCTTCCCAGTCAGCCTTTTTATAATATCTCGTTGTTTTGAGCACTGGCTCTTCAGTTTTGGCTCTAGAGTTTAGGGCGATTTCTACCATTATCACTGCATGATCAGCGTTCCCGAGTGGGCTGTGGGCCTTCGTTATGCAGTCATCGGGAACTGTGGTCAAAAACAGATCTAAAAGTAATGTATGTTGTTCTTCATGGTCAGGGAAAGTGGTTGGAAACGTAACAATTTGTGATAAGGAGTGAGATATAGTGAAGCCATGAGTTGTGCTGCCTGCTGCATCTGTGTAAGTAGAGAATCCAAGCCAGTTTTTGTGGTGGACATTAAAGTTACCAAATACATGTACTTGTGCGCTAGTGTCGAGGGAGAGTGCCTTGTCTATGCTGTCAGAGACTTTGTTTATTATGGTGCAGTCCTGAGTCGAGGGAGAGCGGTAGAGAAAATAAAAGTAGCTAATGTTGTGTTGCATGTTTAGTCTAAAGCACATAAAGGCTTGATCATCCGATTCTAGGTTTGTTTCTCTAGTCAGGGGAAGGGTATCACGAATGTAAACTCCAAGTCGATGCATGTGTCTGTCAGAGTCCTTACGGCAGAGTGGGAGATATCCAGGCATGTTAAAGTAGTTAGAGGGGATGGAGGAGTGTAGGTTAGTCTCACTTAGTGCTAAGATATCTGAGGTATTTGTTAAGAGAAATGCTTCAACATCAGCTAAACTAGTTCTAAGCCCACGGATATTTGTGAATGCAAGCCTCAAGGGAGGAGGCAAGTTGAATTTGTTTGTCCCTAAGCCTTGTTCAAGCTTATTTTTAGATTGCATTTCAGTTAAGAAGTTAACTTAATAACCAGTGTTGGAACGATTCCACTATTTTTCCTGATTCTGATACAATTACAGATTCCGATACAATTGTAACATAGTGCATATGAGTATGTAGGAAAATATCAGCAGCAGCGGAGGATGGCTGGCTTGCAAAGAGGTTAGCAGCAGCGGCCGAAAAAATTAGGAAGCATGTGCAAGAAGAAAAAGGAGGCAAAAATGAACCAAAGTCGACATTGAAAAAAATGGACATGTAAAATCGAGAGCAAGAATGGTCCAGCTGTGGCTGGCATGTGGTCGGAGAAGTGAGACTTTTTAAGTGGTGTCGAAACGGGAGAATAATGGTAATAAAAACTTTTGTTAAAAAAGAAAAAAAATCTGGATTTTTATTTCTTTCTCTTGCATGTATGTGACAGCAACATTACACATCAAAGGCTGTAAATGACAAAGTTCTCTCTGATTCTCTCTCCTCTGATCTCGAGCGCGTGGTTCAGTGGGGGAAGATGTGGCTAGTTACCTTTAATGCATCCAAAACCAAACTCCTATCCTTACATCATCAACGCTCTGATCCCCATCTGGCATCAATTGTGATGGAATGCTCTCGTCTGGGTGAGGCCCCGTGTTTTGACAAGCTTCTGGGTTTGACCTTTACTCCTGATCTGAAATGGAACATGTACATCAAGTCTGTTGCCAAGGTCGCTGGAAAGATGGTGGGATCCTTCTACCGCTCCAGAAGATATCTCACTACTGATGCAATTCTCTATCTATATAAAAGCCAAGTACGGCCAAGGATGGAATACTGTTGCCATATCTGGGCAGGAGCTGCCAAAAACAGCCTATCATGCCTTGACAGAGTACAAAATAGACTTCGTGGTTTAGTGGGGGATGCCCTTTTCTCAACCCTGCAACCCCTCTCCCACAGAAGAGACGTTGCGAGCCTATCCTTGTTTTATCGTTATTTTTATGGCAGGTGCTCGTCTGAACTCCAATCCCTTGTCCCCCCTCGCCAATCTTTCACGAAAAACACCCGTCTAGCTGAATCCACTGTGAAAAATTTCCCCCACTCTATATCTGTGCCTAAATCAAAACGCGGATTTCATGAACAAAGCTTCTTTCTTAGAACTGCATGCCTGTGGAACTCTGTTCCGTCTGCCTGTTTCCCTCCGGACTACAACTTGGATGTCTTCAAGTCTAATGTTAACAAATTCCTAATGAACCGCCCCCTTAAGTAAACACTTCATCAAATCTCCTCACTAACGTAATGTACTTGCAATAACCCTTATACCTGAGTGGCTTCCGGGCCTTGATAAGTGGTGATCACTGTGTAAAAAAAAAAAAAAAAAAAATTACCGATTATTTATAAATTTCTAAATATTTGACTATAAAGTTTTTTTGTCTTGATTACTGTAAAAAACATGTCAAATGTGCATATATTTTTCTCAAACGTAAAAGCACTCTTCCATGCCTGTGTGTAAGAGGGTGATCTTTAGATTTTCGTTTTACAAGTAGTTTAAAACCAATAAATATTTATTCTTTTATTATAATTTACCAGCAGTGGAAAATTTTGTTTCAACAAAATCAAATAAAAAAAAAATAATTAAAGAAATGGTTTTTGGCCTCAGAAAATAGTCACAAATTTTTCCAATTCCGATACCCCCAAAAGTTCTGAGTTTTCCGATTCCGATTTTGATTAATCGTCCCAACACTATTATTAATTAAATAATTAGTTAAAACATTAGTCAATTTTGTTTAAAATAGAACCTTTATGAAAACTCTCAGTGAACGTCTCCTTGTGTTCTCTTTCTCCATGAAAAGAAGTGGAAATAAAACATAAATCACTACATATAAACATCCAAACCTGTGTATAAACAACTTCTCTTGTGTTATTAAAGATATAACAGTCTCCTTATAAGGTAATACACTGATTCAAATGCTTTATCAATTCAATGTTTTTTTTATTGAATGATTTATTTTTGCCTTCAGAATACACATCAGCTTTCGACTTCATTGGAGCCAAGTCTCTTTCTCTCAAGCATTTTTTAGGATTTGCAAACAGCCATTACTTATTGTGGGTCATACCCAGAGAATATCATGAGTGTGGAAGTATTTTTTTTTAATGAAAATTCTCCAGACAATGCATGAAGCCACTCGATTTAAGAATCTGAGTAAAATAATGCTTCAAAATCAAAAACTAACCAACGATACATGTTATGTGGATAGATTTAAATCTAGAAGACAGCAACTCTTTTCCCTTTGTCAGAAGCATCGCTCGTGGAATACGGGTACTTCCGAGGCTGCCAAAAGTAAACTAAGGGTCTACTTTTTACCTGTAAATTCCTGTTCACTTCTTGTACCATATATTTGCAAGCGCTACAGAAAATGGGGTTGTGCCCGATTCCCTTTCTACAAACTAAGCAGGGAAAATGCCAACACTGTAAATATTAATTACCACTTTGGTATTGGTAACCGAATATCAGTTATCTATGAGTATATTAAAACGAAAATTGCGTCTGTTTCATTTTTGGTATACTTACATTTCATCTGGTACAAGAAATGCATTCTGCTGGATTTGAGAAATATTAGAGTTAAGACAGATCAACTTTGAAAGAGTCATTTGTCGAATTTCGTTCAATTGATCTGTGAAAAGAAAGATAAAGGATTTTATTGATCATTTAATTATTAAAAAAAAATTTATTTGTGAAGTAATGAAGTGAATCTGAGAAATATCAGTGCATTGGATAATAAAACTCTGGTTGAGAGTTTATCATCCAAACTTTTTGACCTAACAATCACAGGAAACATGAATTGGAATAAATACATAGAAGACACTGCCAAGGCTGTTGCAAAGAAGGTGAACTTCCTCCACTACATTAGAAAAATACTCACAACCAACATTATCTTATAGACTTACAATGCCACCATTCGCCCATGCATGGAATATTGTTGCATCAACTACTTTATTGGATAGAGTTCTAAAAAGAATCTCCAATCTAATAAGCCTCGCACTGTGAACCAAGCTTCAACCCCTGTCCTATCGCCACAATGTTACACCCCTGTGCTTGTTTTGCAAGTATTTTAATGAAACATGCTCCGACAAACTCGTAGGACTGGTAAACTTTGGATGTAAATATCCCTGAGTAACCCAAAAACAGCAAAATCCCACGCCTTCAGTATAATAGTGCTCCAATGCCGGAGAGCCTTTTACTCTGAAAATTTCCACCTTTTGAACTGTTAGACTTTGGAACTCTTTCCCTATATCCTACTTCCTCAACTGTACTAATATGCAACAGTTTGTATAATCTGAACATAGTTTTTGCTGTTCAACTCCCTACTTAGAATGTCCCTGTAGACATGGTCCCTAATTAACAGTAGCTCCTTATGTCTTGGTGGCAATTTGCCTTGTTTGGGGTGGATATGAATACACCTCCTCCCCCAAATAAAAAAAAACTTGTTTCAACAACAGAAAGCAAATGATGACTAGTCAAAACCAACTAGCAATCTATAATATATATGGCTGTTTAGATTTAAGTTTAAAACATCCGACAAGATACTTACTTATCTCCACTCCATCATACACAGTGTTTATAAGTTAAACAAGCCGACTGTGTTACACATATTAGGATATTTGACTAACTAGAAATTGAAAAAATAACTTCCCAATAGAATTACATTTAGTAGAAAGTGCGTTCTTACTTAATGTGAAGCCAACAGTTGGATCCTTTCGTTCGTACCAAAAACGATCCGCTATTTTTAAGATTTGAAATTGACGACCAATGATACAGGCAAATGTCGGTCCAACAATACCATCTTGTATAGGATTCTCAGACAGTCCTCCAGAGAACAGGTCTATGTCGTCAGGATGGCTGCAATATAAAATCAAATCATGTTATAAATTAAGTCGGTCGGGTTTTACAAGTTAGACTTAAAAAGCAATGCATCTCAAACATCGATATTTGATTCTACCTATCCAGTGCAATATAACTTAATTTCATATATTAGACGTAAAAAGATAGTATGGCTAAGAAAAAGACAGAACTGCCATGCATGTAATCATGAAGAAGTTGGCTCCCTAACTAGGTGACACAAAGCCATCAGTTGGAAGTACTGAAACCATTGAAGGAAGAAATATAAAACAATATCTTTAATCTGAACAGAATTAGAGGAATGGATTCATTGCACCCTGAAGCAACTCACTGTGAGGACCAGTGAACATTTGTTGTAGTCAGACTCTTATTGTGTTTTGTGCCAGGAACCCTATTAGATGCACCTCTGTGAACCATATATATATATATATATATATATATATATATATATATATATATATATATATATATATATATATATTATAAGGTAAAATTAAAAGCCAAGAACAATGCGATATTTTTTTTAGAGTAAAATTAAATGAAAACAAGAAATAAATTTCTTTTTTTTGTTGTTTGTTTTTTCTTTTTCACACAAATTTTAACTCTAAACAACAGTAATTTTTTTTTTCTGTTGTATTCAATGGTGTTATAAATCTCAATATATTTCAGACCTATTAGTCCTTTTTCAAGAGAAGACAGCGGAAGAGTGTTCAAAATTGGAAAAGCAGCCGCAGAGTTTGCCACGCGATACCGCGAAATATAGAACAAAAAATGACGTTAGGAGAACGTTAAAATAAATCAGTTGGTGTTTGAAATACTTGTTGCGTTTGTGAATCAAGGGAGATGACTATTCAAGCAAGGGTTTTTTTTATTTTTGTTTTTTTTATTATTATTTTAATTATTGTTTTTCTTATGTTTTAAACTTATATTATAAAAGCGGAGCTCAATTCCCAAAACAACACAGACTAAATTTTATTACTAAATACAGCAAATTACCTACCTTTTATCACCTTATTAAAACCCACAAAAATAGCACACACACACACACAGATCAGACCCATTGTTTCAAGCGTTAACGGT
Organism: Euprymna scolopes; assembly: GCF_053919585.1. Lineage (NCBI taxonomy): Eukaryota > Metazoa > Mollusca > Cephalopoda > Sepiida > Sepiolidae > Euprymna > Euprymna scolopes. The sequence continues at coordinate 21,656,819 of NC_136489.1, read as the reverse complement.
CCCCTTTATAAAATCTCTTGGTTAATATCCCGCCTACTTAAACCTCTACTCTCTACCTTCCCAGCCCATGTTAGTAGTTCCAACCAAGTAATTAACAGACTCAACGATCTACCACACCATCTACTCAAACTATACAGATACCCATTTAGCCTAGACGTCGTTTCTTCATACACCTCCATTCCTGCACATCCAGCCATCAATCTCATGGCAGACATTATAGCATCTAAAAACCCACAATGCTTCGGAATTACTCCAGGAGATCTCTTACAACTCCTCCGTATTATAGTAGACAACACTTACTTTACTTTCCTACAAAACACGTTCAAACAAGTATCTGGACTACCCATGGGCTCCAGTCTATCCGGTATTCTTGCCATTGCTTATATGGACAAACTCGAAAGACACACCCTTAGTACCTGCTACTCTTATCTCCTTTTTACTAGATATATCGATGACATTTTAATTATCAAATACTCCCGCGAAGAAGCTATTAACATTTTCCACAAATTCAATAACGCCGACCCAAACTTAAAATTTACTATAGAACACCCAGACTCTTCTGAATCTCTTTCTCTACTTGATTTTAAAATACAAATAAAAAAAAATGTGCCATATGCACTGAATTCTACAGAAAACCCGCCAGCAAACGCCTCTTCGTACATTTCAAATCTGCACTACCTCTCAAGGACAAACTAAACTACGCACATGCCGAAATCTCACGCATACAAGACAAATGCACTAACATCTCCGACAAACATACACACACTAACAATTTCCTACAGACCCTCTCACTAAACGGCTACCCTAATACGATACTATCCTCACTTAAAAAGAAAAAACGCAACACCCGACCCTTCTCTAACAATTGTTTTCTAAAACTACCCTTCCTCAGTGACAAAATCTCATCTTCAATCCGAAAAGCCATCCGCAGCGAGGGACTCAACATTCAACTCATCCACACTGGATCTACTTTAAGACAACAGCTCAACCGAAAACATCCATCGCATACACCTTCCCCTTGTTCACTCTCTAAGGTCCCAATATCACACACAGGTTTATGCTTTAAGAATCACGTTGTTTACGACCTACAATGCGCTAAATGCAGTGCATCTTACATCGGAAGCACTACCAGATTGCTTCACCACCGCATTAAAGAGCACTTAAACACTACTGCTTCGTCGCTCTATAAACATATTCGCACTTGCATTAATTCAGAACCAGATTTTCACATCAACATTCTTGCTTCTTCAAGAAACGTAGGTCAACTTTGTAAGGTTTCCGAGTCGACTATCGTCGTAGTCGTCGTTCTTCTTCCGGTGTGTGCGTGCGTGCTCTATATATACTACTAATCAGACGACGGTGTCACTCTTTTGTGTGTCCCGTCTTAATGGTCGTTCCTATTCTCTACATGCCCTCCCTCCACCATGTGACCACACTACCGTCGTTTTGTGGTCATGTGACTGGAGAATTCCGTGTAGTAGTGAGTTGGTCCTTGCATTTGAGGGGAAAGTGGCCTTGGTGCTCGTGTTACCCTCATGCTGCGTCGTGGGACCGGACTCGTCTGCATTGGCTTGTGGTTGATCGGATCTTGGTCCACCTCCATATCTGTTTCTGATGTGTCACAATCAGCTTCTTCCACCTCCATCATCTCATGCATGTTGCACGGTGGTTTGCTATCCTCCCTTCTTGGTGTTTGGGGAGGTGGTTGATGGGCTTGTTGAGTGGATGGATACTCCGGCGTATCCATGACCGGTTTGATTTTCCTGAGGAAACGGCGATTGCGTAATGTGATCCTGCCGCTACCATCCAACCGTATCCTGTACTGCCTGTTACCCATTGTCTCGACGACTCTCCCAGTTTTCGCCCATCGTCGTGGATTTGGTCCCTCCTGATTCTGCACCTGCACAGACTCGCCGACTCGGAGCTGTTGGAGGGGGCGGCTGTGTATGTCGTACTGTTCTTTGTTAAGTACGTGCCTTTTCGCCATCGCCCTCTCTCTCAAATCTCTGGTCTCCGTCCAACGCTTGTGGATGCAGTATTTTTTGCGAAGTGCGGGGAGATGGCCCCTTACTGTTCGACCATATAGTATTTCCGCCGGCGACAATCCAAGGTCCTGACTGGGCGTATTCCTATGAGTCATCATCGCCCGTTCTGCCCGATCATGATGTAGGTGTCCGTAGCCATCAACGCAGTCCATCAGCATTCTTTTGGCCGTTTTTACGGCCAGTTCAGCTCGGCCATTACTCTGGGGGTAATGTGCAGATGATATGCGCCTTTTTACGCCCCAGTCTTCTAGGAACGATTTGTATTCTAGTGAATCGAATGGTGGCCCTCCATCGGATGATATTTCCTCCGGCGCACCATACGTGCAAAACCAAACCCTCAGGGCGTTACACACCGCTGCAGCCCTTCCTGATGGTAGTGGTGCGACCTTAATCCAACCGGTATATCGGTCCGCGTATACCATGTAACTTTTCCCGTGCATATCTAGCAAGTCAGTGACTGTCTTTTGAAATGGGAATTCCGGGTTTATGGGTGGCATTAGTGGTTCCCTAGGCTGGGATGGGGCGATCGAATTGCAATTCCGACATTGCGCCCTTGTTTGTCGGATGCTGGCGTCTAAACCAGGCCAAAATAACCGTTGTCTGGCGTTAGCCAACATACCATTCGCCCCTTGATGGGCGGAGTGTAATGCCTCTAACACCTCGGCTCTAAGCCGTTTTGGTATCAAAATTTTGTCCCCTTTTATGGGTACCCCTTCCAGACAATATAGTTGGTCTGCCATCGGCCAGAATTGCCTGATTTCTGGTGGTAGTTCCTGGCGTGACCTTGGGAACCCGTCTTGAATGTATGACGCCAACGTTCGGCACTCCTCATCGCTGGCTGCAGCTGCGACTATCCTATCCCAGGTGATCGCTCGGAACTTGGGGTCATGTGCGTATGCAGCTATGATGGATGCTTGTATACTCCCCTCGATTTGCTGGGAAGTGTCAGTGCCCTTTAGTCTGCTGTGTCTTGACGGCGCCGAGTATCGGGATGTGCAGTCCGGTGCTGCGTTGAGTTTCCCAGGAACATGCCTAATCTGGAACCTGTACATCAACGACCGCTCCTTGAATGAGAACAGGCGGGGATTTTTTATATTCTCAAGGATCTGATCCGAGAAAATTTTCACTAGGGGCTGGTGGTCCACGGTGACCAATAGGTCTGGGGATCCCAGGATGAACATCCTACAAGACTCCAAGCCATAAATCAGCGCTAGAGCCTCCCCCTCTATAGGGGAATAACGAGATTCTGCATCTTTCGTGAAGCGATACCCGGCCAAAATCATCTTCCAGTGGTCTTTACCACAGTTGGGACCTAATTCCGTTGGGCATTGGCAATGCTTCTGGAACAGAAAATACCCAATGCCAACCTTACTGAAGTCGGTTGAAAGGCAGGTCGCTCTGTTCATATCGAAGGTTTTCACCCCTTCTTCGATTTTCTGAACGATATTCCTCTTCGACTCTTTGAAAAGTCTATTCAATGTGTCATCCCAGTAAAATTTACGGTTCTTTGTCCGCAGCAACTCTCGAAAAGGGGACATTATATCGGCCTGTGCAAATGTATACGACACCTGGTTAACTAAACCAAACCAGGACCTGATACCAGTAATGCTCGTTGGGGTCGGGAAATTGAGAATAGCCTCCGTCATTTTTTTAGTTGGCTTCACGCCGTCCGAGGTTATCACAAAGCCGGCAAATTCAACTTCATCGTCAGCAAATTGAAATTTTTCAGGGTTAAAGACTATCCCACTTTTACCACAATGGGTAATATAGTCCACAGTATGCCAGAAAGCCAATTCTAAGGACCTGTCCCATAGGAGTGTGTCGTCTATACACCGGGTCTTTCGAGGCATGTCAACTGTGATGTCATCGAACCGGCGCGTGTACCCGTCCCCAGATGCGTGAAAACCCTGGGGAGCCCTGAGATACCGATAACGACCCCATTCCGTTATGAACGTGGTCGCGTCCCGGGCTTTTGGGGAGAGTGGCAGACTATGGTACCCATTCCATGCGTCCAAGACAGTCTTTTTGGTTTGGGCAGGCACCACGGACACCTGATTAAAAGGGGACGGTGTGTGATGAGTCTCTCTCATCGTTGCTGCATTCAATTTTTGTAGGTCTACCGTCCTTCTTGGTGACCCGTCTTTCTTTGGAGCGACTACCATCCTCGAACACCAGATCGTAGGTGTGCCTGCTGGTACCGGTTCGATAATACCCAACGCAACATCTCGATCCAAATCATCCTTTACCCTTTTCTTCCAGTGATGAGGGACTGGAATGGGTGTGTGTATGGCCGATGGTTTCGCCCCCGGGGTAAAAGTTATATCCAGCGGCCTCCCTAACATGACTTGTAACGGTTGATGGGGGCAGGTGTTGAATGCGCTGGACTTAAAGTGTTCACGTAACCACTTCTCTAACCGTTCCCTATTATCTCCAGTGGGGGTAAACGGGATCCTCGCTGGCTTGTCCGGGACGGATTCTCTTTTCGGACATCCACACGGTGCTGTCCCACTTTCTGAAGCCGATAAATCGGCCTTTGATACTCGATGCGGGAAGTCGCGATTGATTACTCCTAGGTCTTTGAGAGCCGATTCTGACAAGTAGAATCCTGACGTGTTTTCTGAAACGTAGATCACTTGTCGCGTTTCCTTCTGACCGAGCTTAATCTGAGTCAGGACCACCCCTTGATATCTAGGGGTTCGTCTGTGATTCCCCGTATCCTGAGGGTGGTAGGTATCAGGATCCTGCTGGTGCACCCTAATATTTTCAATATTTCTGGGCCACTCGAACACGTCTGGGCACCGGTATCTGCAATGGCCTGGATGCGGTGTTTTCGACGGCTTACTCCCTTATCCAAAGCGCACCCGAATTTAGCCTGGGACTCTGGTATCAGGGACACATCGACCATTAATGAGGGTGGTGGCTCAGGGGGACTTCTCCTGAACCCACCACTGCTCCATGCAAGGTGTGGCACTGCTGCTATTCTACCTTTTTGATTGTAACATGCCGGCGCCCCCTCCATTCTGCTGCCGAAAATATTCGATTGACGTGTGGCATCGTTTGTTGACTCCGCCGTCGACCTCTCCTGTTTCCGGCACACTCTTTGTAAGTGGCCTGTGACGCCACAATTAAAACATTTTAGCCCCCTCGCCGGGCAGTTCTTCCGCCCTTTTAACCCACTGGGGTGTGAGGTCCTCCCACACCCTTCACAAGGACTATTCTGAGGGGTTTTGAGCGGCTGCTCCTTCCGAGATGGTTTTTTCTCGGTTGTTAGTAGGCCAAAAGTCGAGTGTCCCTCTGAGCCTCGTTGCAACTGAGGAGCAGACGTCTCTGTAGTTTCTAAACTAACCAGCCTGTGAAGCTTCTGCTCCACAGTGGTTAGAATATTTGCTTCGGCCAGCAATTTACACTGGTACTCCGCATTTGCCAGACCGGCTACGAGTTGGCCAGCTACCATGTCCTCCGAATAGTTTACGGCTTGCCGGCAGTTCTCGTTGGGGCACAGAACCGTGAAATTGCAAAACCGTGCCTGGGACCGAAGCTTTGCCAAGAACTGTGCGGGTCCCTCCCCCGTCTGTTGTCTGATGTTATGAAATTTATGTCTATGCACCTCCGGGTGTAGACCTTTCACCGCAATGAACTGTATATGCCTTAAGAGTTGTTCCTCTGTGACAGAATTGAGGATTTCAGGCCCAACTAAGTCAAATAAAAGTTTATTTACCTCATTTGAGCAGGCTGTCCTTAGTTCATTGCGGATTTCCACGGGGTCGGTAAGGCCGCACATTTGTTTGTATCGGGCCCACGAGTCGATGAAAAGCGCCCAGTCCGCGTCGGTGAATCCATGTTCGATACGTGGCCGGTCTGGTTTCTTGGTGTTAGACCGACTCGAGGCACTCCCTCCGCGAAGCTCATTGTTTTCTCTTTGCAGATTTATTATTTGTTGAATCAACTGCATGTATTGGCCGTCCTCGTGTTGTCCTGACGCCATTATACTCCAAAAATCGTGCAAAAGAAATTATGTTGAAAAATAAATCCTGTTCGTAGCGCCATGTAAGGTTTCCGAGTCGACTATCGTCGTAGTCGTCGTTCTTCTTCCGGTGCGTGCGTGCGTGCTCTATATATACTACTAATCAGACGACAGTGTCACTCTTTTGTGTGTCTCGTCTTAATGGTCGTTCCTATTCTCTACAAACTTCGTATCCTCGAATCTTTAATTATTTCAAAAAATACTCCCACACTAAACAATAGACTGGAATTGAGCTCCGCTTTTATAATATAAGTTTAAAACATAAGAAAAACAATAATTAAAATAATAATAAAAAAAAACAAAAATAAAAAAAAACCCTTGCTTGAATAGTCATCTCCCTTGATTCACAAACGCAACAAGTATTTCAAGCACCAACTGATTTATTTTAACGTTCTCCTAACGTCATTTTTTGTTCTATATTTCGCGGTATCACGTGGAAAACTCTGCGGCTGCTTTTCCAATTTTGAACACTCTTCCGCTGTCTTCTCTTGAAAAAGGACTAATAGGTCTGAAATATATTGAGATTTATAACACCATTGAATACAAAAAAAAAAAATTACTGTTGTTTAGAGTTAAAATTTGTGTGAAAAAGAAAAAACAAACAACAAAAAAAAATAAATTTATTTTTTGTTTTCATTTAATTTTACTCTATATGAAAAAAAAATCTCGCATTGTTCTTGGCTTTTAATTTTACCTTATAATTTTCTTCAACAATGCTTCAAGCAAACTACAATCTACTTATATATATATATATATATATATATATGTATATACTAGCAAAAGTACCCGTCGTTGACTGGGCTCAAAAACAGCCTACAGAAAATGGACTCTGATTTATGAAAGTATGATAGATTATGAAAAGGAAGGGTTGTAAAGAGATAGCTTCGAATTTGGGGGTATCAAAACCAAAGCAAAATATGATGAAAGTAAAAATAAAATAGATAATCCCCATAATTTATTATACCATACCTGTTCACACTGAAACACTTATCACAATATTCTGTGGATCTATATTAAAAAACCTTGTTAAACTTTGTGACATATTTCCATTCTATGGAGGTCAGGCGGGAACGAACAATCTATAATTTTATTATACCATATTTCTTCAAACTGAAACATAATTATCAAAGTATACTTACGCAGATAGATAGGCACAAACTTTAATAAAGACTTTTCTATTTCCATTCTATGGATATGGAGGCCAGGCGCGAACACAGACCCCCACAATTTTATTATACCATCCCTATTTAAGTTAAAACATACCTATCAAAGTATTATTATGTACATCTATATCAAAAACACTTGCAACGTTTTTTTTAATTTTTAAATATTTTATTTCCATGCTTTGTGGACCAGACGCGTACGCAGACACCACAAAATCATCATTATGCCAGATCAAACATACCCATTCCTGTGTCTCGATACATCTATCATTATATGTGATCAGTTTTCTATAATAGTCAACCATATAGGAGTCTATTCCTGACCAGACACACACACAGCCGTTCAGCTTTATATATATATATATATATATATATATATATATATATATATATATATATATATATATACTAGTATTTCAGCCCGGCGTTGTCCGGGTGTTTGTATGTTGAAAAAAAAAGCGGTCAATTTTTTTAACTTTAACCCTATTATGACCCCTTAACATTTATTGTTTGGAGCTCAAATCAAATTATTAAGTTAGATCCATGTCCAAGGAACCTATATCTAAAATTTCAAGTGTTTAGACCCAAAATTGGTGGAGAATAGTTCTCAAAGGTCAAATCGTTGAACTTTGACCCCCTAACAGCCAAATTTCTGACCAAAACTGTTACAAAATTTTCCCAAATCTCAGTACTCTGTATATCAAATTTCGAGTCTGTAGACTTAAAATTGACAGAGTCATTGCGTAGGGAAATGTACCCAGACACACAGATACACACACAGACACGTTCAATTTTATAGATACTAGCAGTTCCGCCTGGCTTTGCTCGGGCCCTATATACTGTTCATAAGGTTATGTGCATATGTATATATTAAAAAGTGTGAATATGTACGGTAATGCCGTTCTGTATAACAGTCTTCCTTAACTACCACAGAGAAAAGACAGACAGATATTTTCACTTTTATATATGTTGTGGTTGCAAGGTTGAACAATAATTAGTAAGGAAATACAATGAAGACGAAAACAACAAGATAACGCAATAATAAGTGTATTAAAGAAAAGGTATATTTACAATATGTACAAATGACGGTGTCGAGTCAGAGAGTCTTGGTGGGAGGACATGTACGCTCTTCGGCGTCACTTCTGGTGGCATTTGAGTAAGACACACCAAGGCCAACCTAGGCTTGCCATTTATAGTGTTATGTTATTCGCATATGCAAATAAGTGGTTGCCACCACAACACCCCCCTCCCAAGATTTGAAGTCACACAGATTTCAACATCTTTTTCTTTTTGGGTTTACCATTAATGGTTCATTCACTTTTCTTTTCCTACCTGATCTTCGGGGTTCAGGTGCATTTTGAGGCGGTTCCAAATTAAAAGATTCGTATATGATATCTATGGTGTCCTCCTCTTCGACTGTTGTCGTATCATCATCATCTTGGATATGACGTTTTTTTTAAATCTGATTTAGGTGCCTTTTATGTATATTCTGTGGACCTTTAATCATGTATGTACAATCACCAATGCGTTTATCCACTACTCCACATTCCCAGTAAGATGTGTTATTTCTGTAGCACTTAAAATATACTCGATCTCCCGAGTTATATTTCTTTCTTCTCGTGTGTGTAGTGTTTCGGATAATTGCCTGCCTTGGCAATAGTTTGTCAAACGCTGATTTTACCTTTCTGGCAAACATTAGATCAGCTGGTGATATGTTTGATGGTGTACTAGGATGTGGTGTAATCCTATATACTTACAAGAATTGTTGCAAAGCTTTTTCTGTTGGTGTTCCAATGGATTTCTTTAACGCTCGTTTTAGCGTGTCCACGAACCTTTCCGCGAGGCCGTTCGACCTTGGATGATACGGCAGAGTCGTGATGTGCTTCACTTGGAACGTGTCGCAAAATTCCTTAAACTCTGCGGATGTGAACTGCGTTCCGTTGTCAGTGACCAGTGTGTCTGGTACACCGAATCTTGCAAACAACTCGTGTAGGAACCCTATTGAGTTGTTCGTTGTTGGATTCCTGCAACGCATTACCTCCGGCCATTTTGTGAAACTATCCACTACAATTAAATAATAGTTTTCACCTACTGGACCAGCGAAGTCCATGTGGATTCTCGACCATGGTTGGTCGGTTTTCGGCCAAGGTTTGTGTACTATAGGTGGAGATTTTGCCGCTAACTGGCATCCTTTACATTTATCAATTGTTGTCGCTATGTCAGTGTCCATGTTACGCCAGTACACGTAGCTTCTCATTAACGACTTCATTCGATTTATCCCCGGATGTCCTGTCTGGAAATCTCTTAACATCCTATTCTGCAATGTTTTGGGTATTACCACTCTCTCGCTGTACAGTAACACATCGTCACATATGGAGAAAACTTCCTGCACCTTTGTGTCCGTTATAATTTTCTCTTTTATGTCCTTTATATATTCGTCTTTCTCGGCTTTCCTTTTAATGTCCGACAAAGTTACGGGTAGTTCCTTAATGATGTTTGCTACCATATTTTTTACTTCAACATTTGTCCGAATTGCTGCAATGACTGATTCTTCCAGATTGTGTTTCTGTGGTATCAGTCTTGACAGTCCATCCGCATGGCAAATCTTTTGATGCTAGATATTGTAGCTGGAAATCGTAATTAAGTAGTATTGTACCACAGCGCAGCAATCTATTTGCGGTGTATACCGGCAATCCTGTTTTTGATCCATAGATCGTGACTAACGGTTTATGGTCGGTTTCAAGTATGAATTGTCTACCATATAAATATCGGTGAAATTTAGTCACGGCAAAGATTATGCTCAACGCTTCTTTTTCGATTTGTGAATATGCCCTTTCGGCTGGTATCAGCGTTCTCGAAGCGTGCGCTATTGGTTTTCTAGACCCATCCGGCATAATATGTTGAATGCATGCTCCTAAGCCGTAGGAGCTAGCGTCACTAGCGACGACTATTTTTAAGTTTGTGTCAAAGTGCGTTAAGAATAATTCGGATGTTAGTGCCCTCTTTATTTTCTCAAAAGCGGTTTAACATTCTTGCGTCCAGTTCCACGGTGTATCCCTTTTAAGCAGATTATTTAAGGGGGCTCGCAAGTTATGCATTCCTTCAATAAAAGATTGGTAATAATTTGCGAGTCCTAAGAAACTCTGCAAGGTTGTTACATTATCGGGTGCTGGCATATTTTTTATTGCCGCAGATCTATCTGGGTCTGGACGCCGTCCATGTTTGTTTATTATGTGTCCAAGATACTTAATCTCGCTCATACAAAAGTCACATTTACTTTCTTTTACTTTAAAGCCGAATTCTTGTATTCGAGTAAATACTTGTTTCAAATGTTCCTTATGTTCTTCTAGGGATTTGCTCCTGACAACAATGTCGTCCAGGTATGCACATGCGCACTCAACCACTTAGCATGGTGTCCATCGCTTGCTGAAAGATGGCAGGCGCTACTTTGATGCCAACAGGCAATCGGTTGTATTTGTATAATCCCTTATGCGTATTGATGCATAGTATTTTTGAGCAATTCTCCTCGACCGGTATTTGCAAATACGCGTCGCTCAAGTCTATCTTGGAGAAGATATTACCCCCATTCAACTTCGTGAATATTTCCTCTGGGCTTGGTAGGGGGTAATGGTGATCTTTTAATAGGGAGTTGACCCCGGTCGAAAAGTCTGCGCACACTCTAACTTCGTCATTCTTTTTCTTTACGTATACGGTGGGGGCTGCCCACTCGTTCTGTTCTATTTTTGATAGAATTCCCGTCTGTTCCAATCTATTTAATTCTTTATCAATCTTTTCCAACCCAGCGAACGGAACATTTCGCTTTTTTCTAAAAATTGGGCTGGCGTTTTCTTTAAGTTCAAACGAGGCTTTGAATTTATTGCAGCGACCTAAGTTAGTGGTGAATGCCTCAGGAATTAATTCTTTTAAATCGTCTTTTATATTTACTGTTGTTGGAGAAGAAATTCTAATTTTTTACAGAATGTATTGATTGGCTTATCCCATAGTCCGAATTTCTCAATTAAATCTATTCCAAACAGATTTTCACTATTTTTTAGTACGAATATTTTTAATTTCTTCGAAATCCCTTTCAATTTTATCGGGAGGACAACTTCTCCTTCAAATTTTATACCACCACCAGTTACCGTCCGGGCTGCTTTACTAGTTTTCATCATGGCCGGTTTTCCCAACTTTTTCCACGTATTCATGTTTATTATAGAAACATCGGAGCCGGAGTCGAGTTGTAACTTTATTGATGTTTTAAATATTTCCACTTTTACGTATTTTCGCCGATCTTTGTCTAATTTTGTATTTGATTTTGTTTGCTGTACTCTCTTTCTGGTGTAATCTTTATATCTGCAGCAATCGCTTTTGTGTCCCACCTTCTTACAAATGTAGCATTTTTTCTTCTTATAAGGACAATCTGATTCCCAATGCTTTTCTGCACATCTCTTACAGTTATATCTAGGAAGAGGCTTGTTATATTCTGTACTATATTTATGGTTATTATCTTTGGAATATCCCGTTCCATTGCTATTATTTGTAAAGTTCTTGGTTGGTGCGTATGGTTTTCTAACTTTTCTTACATATGCCACTCCGGATTCTTCTATATTTTTTGAATCCTTTTTTAGTGTAATTGCCCTTTCACAGTCCTCTGCTAATTTCTGGAGGGTTAAATCTTGCTCAGATTCCAGCTTAGACAACACTCGTCTGCGTATTTCTGCATTTTTCGTGGAAACTAACCCTTGAGCGAAGATTAGACATTTAAAATCTTCTACCGTTAGTTCTGCAAGCTTAAAATTATCGCAGTTTTTATTGACAACTGATGCGTATGTCAAATAATATTGGTTGTCCATCTTTCTTAGATTCATGCACAGCCATCTTTTATGAAAAAGAGATATATTTGGATTAAATAATTCTTTTAGTAATTTTGCAGCTTCCATGAACTCTAATTCCGCAGTTTTTTTTAGGTAATATGTAATCTACGAATTTGCTGTGTTCTGATGTACCCAATTTTCTGAGTAAGAGGCCCAGTTTCTTACTATTTGGCCAATTTTTACAGTCCAGTTGAAAAACATCCTCGTATCTTGCGTAGTATGCTTCAAAATTCTTCTCTTCCTCAGGCACATAATGAAATGTGTCCATGCTATTAAAAATAGTTGTATGGGAGAAATTAACACTATCGACATTTTCTCGATTACTCTTTAGTAGTTCCAGTGTTTTAGCAAAACGTTCATCTTGTCTTTCTTCATATTCCAATTGTAGTTTCTTATGCCTTTCTTCCTGTTCCAATTGCAGTTTTTTCTGCTTTAATTGTGCCATTTTCTGCTTTTCTTCTTGTTCCTGCTGCCATTTCAATAATCTGTCCTCTCTCTTTTCCTCGCGGTCAGCCTGTGCCTGTATTTGTGTTTGCAAAAGCTCGTTTTGTGTAGCTTGTCTGCGTTCATCCCGCTCAGCCTGTGCTTGTAAAAATTGCATGAACATTTTTGATAAGTCTTCCATTTTTTTTTTTTTTTTTTAGTGTGTAGTTAAAAAAAATATTGTACCATGTACAATATACACCGGTTTGGGTTACAACAAAAAAGCAAATTGCTGTAAGCTCCTGTTTTCAATAATAATATCGCTGCTTGCAATAATATATTCTTTTTGCGAGTCACGCTGAAAAAAAAAATAAAACAGGTTTATCTGGAATCACGAAATGGAATTGACTTTCCGTTTTTAGGCACTTACTAATAAGTAACTCTTTCCACAAAATAAAAGTTTTTTTTTTAATCGTGTCACAATTGAATAAATGTATGCAGTACATTTAGTTCTTTGAGTTTTTTTCTCTAGTATTTTAGTAATTAAAATACCTCTTAAATTGAGATGACCTTTTTTCCGTGATGTTTTACTGTATTATCCGTTATTCAGTGACAACTTCAAGAAAAAAAATCCTTTCCTTGAATTTTAGTTTTAGCTGTGGTATTTCCTTTTAGTACCGACGTCAACCAAAACATTAATTAAAAAGTCCTTTAGTTGTTGTTTTGTTTACGGAGAACAGTAATTAGAATCCACTGGTGAACTTTTTTCGTAGGTTACTTCCTTGCTTTTCGTAATACGGGTCTGACATGTCGTTTTTGCGACAGAACAAAGTTCGCTTTTCGTTTGCAAGTTGGTCCTTTAGTAAGATTTGTCGTGTAGCGACAAAACAAAAATTCACTTTTACATTCGTTTGCAAGTCGGATTCCCAGAAACGGCGTAAATTGTCGCTTTTGCCACGTTAGAGTTTTTTTTTTCACTTGAGTTGAAACTTCTCTTTAAAGTAAAATCCGTTTGCTCGTCAACACTTTGCATTCCTTAAAAAAATGGTCAACCTTTGCGTTGTACTTTTTTTTTTTTTTTAAATAGTTCTTCGTCAAACTGTTATATTTGACGCTTCATATCTCGTCGCCAACTGTTGTGGTTGCAAGGTTGAACAATAATTAGTAAGGAAATACAATGAAGACGCAAACAACAAGATAACGCAATAATAAGTGTGTTAAAGAAAAAGGTATATTTACAATGTGTACAAATGACGGTGTCGAGTCAGAGAGTCTTGGTGGGAGGACATGTACGCTCTTCGGCGTCACTTCCGGTGGCATTTGAGTAAGACACACCAAGGCCAACCTAGGCTTGCCATTTATAGTGTTATGTTATTCGCATATGCAAATAAGTGGGTGCCACCACAACAATATATATATATATATATATATATATATATATATATATATATATATATATATATATATAGATAGATAGATAGATAGATTGGATGCAGTATATAGCAATGATTTAAAAAGTATAAAAAAAGACTCATGCGCCACCACCGAGAATCGAAACCAAAACGTTCAGCTCACGATTCATTTTGCCTCTACCATCAATGACTTGGCTATGAAAACATGTTTACTGAAAGGCTAAAAAGTAAAACATGAACCAATAGCTATTACGTTATGCATTCGTAATGCCGACGTTCGACCTTCACCTGGCAAATTTTATTTTTTTTAATTTTCACACTTTTGCACCGATTTTTCCGGGCGAAAACACAAATATAAAGTTTTACATGGATTCAAATACTTTATATATGAAGTTTCCTGTCTGTATACCAAAAACTCTAGGAGGAGTTTGGTAGGCAAAATTTGTTCAACAACAATATATACGTATACATAAATATATATGGAAACAATTTTGTGTTTACTATAAACTTTTTACGCAAATATTATGCAAGTATAAATCATGTAGAATATCTGCATGAATATAATTACACATAATCGTTAACTAAAGATGATTATCTCATTAAAAAACCGAAGCGACTATTGGGAATTAATTAAAATGAATGTTTAAAAGAATATGCAAATTAGCTAGATCTTTTGCTAGTGAATGCAATTCCACGACCAACATATAAGAAAATTGTATTTTCTTTTTAAATAAATAAAAACGAGGGTTTTTAATATGAATATCAATACACACAAAAGAAAAACGAATTTATAGAAGTATATATATATATATATATATATATATATATATATATACGTTTTATTTTTATTCCCGTTTATTTCTGTTTAGTTACATTATTATTTCAGCTACTCGGCTGTTTTTCGCGGTGTAGTAGCCTCATCAGTCTTTGCAGAAGTGTTAAACAAGCACTTTTGTAAAGTCTGATGAGGCTACTACACCGCGAAAAACAGCCGAGTAGCTGAAACAATAATGTAACTAAACAGAAAAAAAACGGAAATAAAAAAAATGAAACGCATATTTGCTCTACAACAGTATTGATCACTTTCTTCAGGTTTTTATTAATTACCATTCCTACTCTCTCTCTCTCTCTCTCTCTCTCTCTCTCTATATATATATATATATATATATATATATATATGTATTGATTAATATCTCTTATGTTGATTACCCAATGGACAGATTGGTGCTCTGTAGTCCTCGCTATATATATATATATATATATATATATATATATATATATATATATATATATATATATATATATATATATATATATATATATATAAGTAATGTGATTGATAATTTAAAATTTAAAAATCAAATTATAATTAAATTAAAAATACGTTTCATAAGAAGGAACAACAACAAAATCAATTATCTGTACGATCGTTTCGGAAAACAGTGTTTTTTATTGTGGTAGACATCAAGTTACGGACAATATTTATTACATATAGTTTTTTAATAAACAAGATCTCCTCGTCATCAAATTGTGAAGGGTTTTTATTAAATTTAAAAGACACCATAAATAAGCCTAGCATTAAAAGTAAGGCAGATGTATGATTAAATTTCTGTTCGCCATTCTTGCAAAATTAAGTATTAACTGTATTTATCCAACAAATTCGTTTTCAACTTTTGGGCATGAAATGACAGTTGTAGCTATTCTAACTTTCGAAAGTTTACATTGGACTTGTAGTCAGCCAGAAAGTAGGTTAACGGAACAGATTTTCACAACTGGGAAGTTCTAGGAACAAAGTTTGTTCATAGAAAATTCGGCAAAGGAAGCAGTTAATGCCTGTTTCACAAAACAACAGGTCAGGTTTAGTTTCGCGTAATTGGATTTCGATCTCTCGAAGGCTGAAATGTAGACCCGTAATGTTAGAGAAGGAAGTAAAAATATAATATATTTATATAAGCCAAAAAAACTTTACTTATGCCAGCGCATATACAGAGTTACGTAATTACAGAAAAGTTAAAAAGACTAGCAGGAAAATATAAAATTTCAGTCTGATATATTCTTCACAAGTAAATATAATTCAAATTTCGTCAGATTCAAACAGTGACACTGAAAGAAGAAAAAGGAAAAAAACTGAGAAAGATAAGAACCACTTACACGTAGATACGTTTGATTTGCTCTGCAGATTCACGACTGTGATCGATAAGTCCACCGGGCCCGATTCCAAAATGAGAAGCAACCGAAAAACCGCACCATTGGCGCCAAATATTGTAAGGGGGCAGTCCATGATCACGCCCACGCTGGATATTAAAAGCCGCCAGGTCAAGGCTGTTACCGAAAACGTCTTCGAAGAGATGATCCGTCAACTGAGTGCTCATGAAACGGTCGGAATTCTGGGCGGAGTCTGACAGCAGACCGCGAACGAACGCATCAACCGATTCGTGCTTGTTCTGAAAATACATTTGTATGCGAGTTTGAAAACTCATCTATAACAGAAAATGGTATTGTGGCATTATGTTTTGGTCTTATGTTAACTTTTGACTAAAGCAATAGATTAGAATTAGGACTGGTTAGGGTTAGAAGGTCGAAAAAGATCCAAATCAGTTATGAATCTTGGGTAAAGTACTGCCGACAAGACTCTCAAGTGCGTTGTCATGGCGTGCTTTATGTTTCTAAACTTTTTAGATGAGGATTGATAAACATGACTACCATTAGCCTATATTTTCTCAAGTCACCCGGGAAACACATCACTTGATCTTTCTAGGGACCTTTGTAGAATGGCAGTGTTAATTCAGTCATCACTTTTCTGGGAGATGGTTATGTCAACGTGGTCCGCATGAATGGCCAGCTAAACGCCCTGGTGTAACACCATGCGACTTTTGCGTTGTTATTTAAAGGAACACGTTTATTTTTAAAAGCAGCGACATTAGAAGAACTTGAAGGACGGCTATGAGAAGTGATTCTTACCATTCCACAAGAGTTTCTCGGAAGACCAATTAATGCGATTCCTAAGCAGCTTGAGAAAATAATGGCGAATGATGGCGGGCATATCGATTTTTTAAGTAATATCTCACATTATGCTTATTGTTCCCATCTGTTATAATAAATCCGTATTTCTGTCTGTTTTGTTCGTTTGTTCACAATGACGTCATAGCATATATACGTATAATACACGTGCTATGGTGTCATAGCAATGACATCATACATGACATCATAGATACTGACCTCAGACGTTGATGCCATACATTACGTCATACATGATATACATGGTGTCATGGCAAATGACGTCATGTATGACGTCTTGTGTATATATATATATATATATATGTATATATATATATATATATATATATATATATATATATATATATATGACTATTTCATTTAATGACAAATTAATACAGGGTGTCCATAAAGTTCGTGTGCACTTTAAAATATTTATAACTTTATTTATATTTGCGATAGAAATAATCTGTAAAAAATGTTATAAAGTTTCATGTATCTAGTTTTAAATATAGTTATTGAATAATTTTTCACCACAAAATTCGTAACAATTTTAAGATAAGTAACAAATAAGTAAAACTATTTTCTTTTGTTTATCAAAATCAATTTGATCCCATGGCTTCAATTGAGGAAAAAGTAAACTGTGTCCTTTGGTTGGCTGAATTGAAATATACTATTGCTGTACAAAGAAAGTTTAGAATTGAATACAATAAAAAAGCGCCTCATAGGAACACCATTATTAAATGGATGAAAAAATTTAAAGAGACAGGCTCTGTCCATGATAAACCACGGTCTGGAAGGCCATGTGTCAGTGACGAAAGTGTTGCTTCAATAGAAGAATCATTTACTGCAAGTCCAAGAAAGTCTGTAAGACAGGTGTCATTGGAGCATCATTATTTCTATTGCAAATAAAGTTATAAATTTTTTAAAGTGCACACGGACTTTATGGCCACCCTGTATAAGAAAATATAATTTTATGCGTAAATAATCATTTTTTTACTTCAACAGTGCTCAGTACATAGGTAGAGCTAGGTAGTAAGTAGTAATTATATATATATATATATATATATATATATATATATATATATTTATATATACTAGCAGAAATACCCGTCGTTGACTGTGTTCAAAAACCACCCACAGAAAATGGACTGTGATTGATGAAAGTATGATAGGTTATGAAAAGGAAAAGTTGTAAAGAGATAGGCTTTGATACTCAAAAATTTTATCCTAAGCAAAATATGATGAAAGTAAAGATAATTTTCGCGAAAATAATTTTTTTTATATCAACTTTGTTTCCATTCCTAGCCAAGAGTGACCAACAAAATGATGTTTCCTTACAAAGAAAAAATGTTATATATATAATAATTTAAATATACAAGAAATAAATGTTACCATAGTCAATAACAGTTATTTTTATGGTAGAAAAGTTCATTGGTTTGTATTTTTAAGTTGTTTGTAAAAAAATAAAAAAAACAATCAAAATGTCAGCGACTTTGAAATGGAGAGCCCCGTTTTTAATTTGAAGGAGGGGCACCTGAGCATTCTGTGTTAACAATTTAAGTGAGTTCCGTCAACGTAAGGAATATTTATAAATATATTCTAATGTTTTCCGTTATTTTGTGCTTGAGAAATATTCAATTATGGCATGTGTAGTTTATATAAAAATTCATTTAAGTAGTTATCGCCTCAAATTTCGTTTTAATTTAGGTTCGCTGAAATTATTTCAAGTTAAGAGCATTAAAAACTATTTCAAAACAAAAAAAACATGAACTGAACTTTTATTGACTATGGTAACATTTATTTCTTGTATATTCATTTTTCGGGTAGTCGTTTGTTGGCTTTTCTGCTAAACACTCTAACTAAATAATATCGACGAAATATCGAAAAACAAAGAAACAAAAACAGTTTTGAAAAATAAAGAAGCTTTACTTACTTTAGTAAAATAACCCGAAACAGCAAAATGCGTTATCAAAAAAGTAAACACGTAATTACTATAGTTTTTTAAAGCAAAGAATCGATATAAATATAAGAAGAAAATGGCGCCCTTTTCAAGCAGAACAGCTTCGTTTCAGTTTTACAGTATTGAACAGTGTAGTATTGCGCTGTCGGATTCAGGGTTGTACTATTGTAATGTAAAGAACACAGAGAAAGGGTTGTAATCAACTGAATTCCTTCTAGTACACTGACAAAAAAGCTTACACAGATATATAAATAAAAATAAAAAATTTATGTAACTGTTTTTAAAAAGACACGTACTCACGTGAGTAGGATTTTTTCCTTTTCTTGACACGATAACAAGTAACGTTCTTATTTTTTATTATTTATCTATTTGCAAGTGGAGAAGGAAAAAAAACAGTTATGCAAAATTTGTGTCGAGAATTGTCTAAAGTTCCGACTTTTTTTTTTGGTTTTCACTTTAATAAGAACGTAGATTTATGATGTGAATTTATTCGACACAATATGGTTCAACTCAAAAAAATAAATAAAAGCTAACGTGAATTAAGATTAAAGTTAAGGTATTATTGTGGACCCTCACCCTTTTACAAAACCTTGTTAAACTTTGTGACATATTTACATTCTATGGAGGTCAGGTGCGAACGAACACCCCATAATTTTATTATACCATATTTCTTCAAACTGAAACATAGTTATCAAAGTATACTTAGGCAAATAGATATGAAAAGTCTTTGTTAAAGTTTGTGCGATATTTCCATAATGTACAGGCGCGAACGCAGACCCCACAATATTATTATACCATACCTATTTAAGTTGAAACATACTTATAAAAGTATTCTTATGTACATCTATATCAAAAACCATTGTAAACGTTTTTTTTCTTCATTTTTTATTTCCATACTTTGATGGCCAGACGCGAACGTAGACCCCACAATTTTTATGAACCACAGTTCTGCCAGATCAAACATACCCATTCCTGATTCTCGATACATCTTCTATCATTACATGTAATCAGTTTTTTTAAATAATCAACCATATAGGAGCCTATTCGTGACCACACACACACACACACACACACACACACACACACACACACACACACATTCAGCTTTATATTATATTATATTATATATATATATATATATATATATATATATATATATATATATATATATATATACACACGCCGGGTATATACAGCTAGTATTATATAATTTTGCATAACGGAATATTCATATACCTACCGTGAGAATCTCGTCAGTCTTTCCGTACATAGTTTTCAATAACGTAGGCGACCCGAAGGCGGTGTTTAGATCAGATGAACGCTTCGTAAAAAAAGACCGGACCATAGAATGGCCGAAACGGAAAGCCGCAGTTGAGAAAGCGTTTCGTATACTCGGGTCAACCGTTCTATCGTAGACATTATGGAAACCACTCGAGGGACTAACAAGACCAAAAGAATTCATGACCTGCCCGTTGAGAATGGTCGGCAGAAATTCATTGTAGTTGATGCGTTGTATGATGGCCGCGACTATTCGTTTGGTCTCTTGGAATAATTTCTCGTCGTTCCAACCAAGCCCCATGTTGTTCAACTGGCGGGCAATTCTATTGTGTTCTCGGAGAAATAAAGTATGGATACTCGCAAGGCCCATTTGTTCATTGACGCGACGATCACCTACAAAAGAATAGAAGAATATAAACGGTATTTCTTTAAAATAACACCGTCATGAAAAATAAACGCATTTTTATTATTATTATTATTATTATTATTATTATTATTATTATTATTATTATTATTATTATTGTTATTGTTATTGTTATTTATATTATTATTATTTTTATTATTATTATTATTATTATTATTATTATTATTTATAATTGAATATTTGACTGTTTATTCTAAACATTAACATGTTTTAATTTTAATCTTAGAATAAACAGTTTAACATGTTTTAACATGCTAATGCTTAGAATAAACAGTTTAACATGTTTTAACATGCTAATGCTTAGAATAAACAGTTTAACATGTTTTAACATGCTATTGATTAGAATAAACAGTTTAACATGTTTTAACATGCTAATGCTTAGAATAAACAGTTTAACATGTTTTAACATGCTATTGATTAGAATAAACAGTTTAACATGTTTTAACATGCTATTGATTAGAATAAACAGTTTAACATGTTTTAACATGCTAATGCTTAGAATAAACAGTTTAACATGTTTTAACATGCTATTGATTAGAATAAACAGTTTAACATGTTTTAACATGCTAATGCTTAGAATAAACAGTTTAACATGTTTTAACATGCTAATGCTTAGAATAAACAGTTTAACATGTTTTAACATGCTAATGCTTAGAATAAACAGTTTAACATGTTTTAACATGCTATTGATTAGAATAAACAGTTTAACATGTTTTAACATGCTAATGCTTAGAATAAACAGTTTAACATGTTTTAACATGCTAATGCTTAGAATAAACAGTTTAACATGTTTTAACATGCTAATGCTTAGAATAAACAGTTTAACATGTTTTAACATGCTAATGCTTAGAATAAACAGTTTAACATGTTTTAACATGCTATTGATTAGAATAAACAGTTTAACATGTTTTAACATGCTAATGCTTAGAATAAACAGTTTAACATGTTTTAACATGCTATTGATTAGAATAAACAGTTTAACATGTTTTAACATGCTATTGATTAGAATAAACAGTTTAACATGTTTTAACATGCTAATGCTTAGAATAAACAGTTTAACATGTTTTAACATGCTATTGATAAGAATAAACAGTTTAACATGTTTTAACATGCTAATGCTTAGAATAAACAGTTTAACATGTTTTAACATGCTATTGATTAGAATAAACAGTTTAACATGTTTTAACATGCTATTGATTAGAATAAACAGTTTAACATGTTTTAACATGCTATTGATTAGAATAAACAGTTTAACATGTTTTAACATGCTATTGATTAGAATAAAGAGTTTAACATGTTTTAACATGCTATTGATTAGAATAAACAGTTTAACATGTTTTAACATGCTAATGCTTAGAATAAACAGTTTAACATGTTTTAACATGCTAATGCTTAGAATAAACAGTTTAACATGTTTTAACATGCTAATGCTTAGAATAAACAGTTTAACATGTTTTAACATGCTATTGATTAGAATAAACAGTTTAACATGTTTTAACATGCTAATGCTTAGAATAAACAGTTTAATATGTTTTAACATGCTAATGCTTAGAATAAACAGTTTAACATGTTTTAACATGCTAATGCTTAGAATAAACAGTTTAACATGTTTTAACATGCTATTGATTAGAATAAACAGTTTAACATGTTTTAACATGCTAATGCTTAGAATAAACAGTTTAACATGTTTTAACATGCTATTGATTAGAATAAACAGTTTAACATGTTTTAACATGCTAATGCTTAGAATAAACAGTTTAACATGTTTTAACATGCTAATGCTTAGAATAAACAGTTTAACATGTTTTAACATGCTATTGATTAGAATAAACAGTTGAACATGTTTTAACATGCTAATACTTAGAATAAACAGTTTAACATGTTTTAAAATGCTATTGATTAGAATAAACAGTTTAACATGTTTTAACATGCTATTGATTAGAATAAACAGTTTTACATGTTTTAACATGCTATTGATTAGAATAAACAGTTTAACATGTTTTAACATGCTAATGCTTAGAATAAACAGTTTAACATGTTTTAACATGCTAATGCTTAGAATAAACAGTTTAACATGTTTTAACATGCTAATGCTTAGAATAAATAGTTTAACATGTTTTAACATGCTAATGCTTAGAATAAACATTCAAATAATCACCGTGGTCGAATGCATAGATGTATGCTGCAAACGACAGGCTTGAAATGCGGACATATTTAGCTAAGAGACAAGAAGAACTAAACAATTGAATCGTTTTGAATACGAGAAATCAGACTACTTCAAACTCCAGAGAATCATGTTAACTCAGAATAATGGACGCCCTTATCAGTATGTTCATTTGCGCGACAGTCGCCTACAGAAGAAAAGATCATAAATGGTATCTCTTTATAATAACATCGTCATGAAAAATAAACGCATTTCATTTCAAACATGCCAATGTCTAGTCGGATGCGTAGATGCTGCAAACGATAGGCTTGCAATAGGAACATATTTTACTAAGAAACAAGAAAAACTAAGAAATTGGATAGTGTCTTTAAAATAGTAATAATATTATAGGTTTGCATTACTGTACACATAGATTCGAAAAAGTTGTCAAAAAAAAAAAGCAAACAAATATATAGCAAATAAATGTTATCAAAGGCAAGATAAATTACTTTTCTACCTAACTGGATATATTTTTAGTGTTTTTATTTAATGTAACATGTTTATTCAGCTCGAAAAACATACAATGTTTAGCGATGTATTGGAAAGTTAAAAAATGGCGCCCGACTCTCTCTTTGACACGGTAAGTTTGGGAAAAGGAGGTAAAAATAAAAGACTAGACAAAAGACTGTTAAAAACTCACCAAATACATGTCAGCCTATGTCACGGTAACATATATTGAGCGAGTTTTTAACAGTATTTATCTAGCTTTTTTAAAAAATTTTAACTCCTTTTCCCAAAGTTCCCGTGTCAAAGAGAGAGTCGGGCGCCATTTTTAATTTTCCAATACATTGGTGAACACTGTATGTTTTTCGAACTGAATAAACATGTTACATTAAATAAAAAAACTAAAAATATATCTAGTTAGGTAGAAAAGTAATTTATCTTGCCTTTGATAACAGTTATTTGTTATGTATTTGTTTTTTTTGCCAACTTTTTTGTGTATCTATGTGTACAGTAATACAAACCCAATATTATTTTTGAATACGAGAATTCATTTTAAGTAATCAGAACACTTCGAACTTTATAGAATCAATGTTGACTTGAAATAATAAACGCCCTGATGCTTTTATAACCAAAGAACAACCCACCATTCTCTAGTAGCAATGTTTTGTGGTCAATCCCAAATTACAGCAATATAAGTACTTGCGTGAATCGTAACAACACTAGAAATAACTATGACTAGAAAAATATTATGTTGATGCGAAAATAATGTCGTTTTTTGACGTTCAAATTCAAAGCGAAAAACGATATTATTTTTGCGCCAACCAAATACCTAGAGAAATTTGTCAACAACAGAATCATCTGATGCTTAAAATAAGAAGAACTTCATTATTCCTTGTTCCCAAGTCTCTTTGAATACCAAAGCATTAGGATGTATAACGGTATATATATATATATATATATATATATATATATATATATATATATATATATATATATATATATATATATATATATATATATATTAATTGAAAATATTTACTTCCTTGTTTTTTTGCCTAAATACAAAATACATTATTTGTCGTGATTAATGCGTGTAAATTTTTTCTTTTTTACTAGGTATGTCACTATTTATCAAGTTACGGAGTTCACTCTAGAATAAGGGTTAGGTGTCAGGTAGATGGAGAGACAGCAAAAACAGCCTTGGAGGGAGTTGGATAGGGTTAGGTTATCCAAGAGGACGGTTTAATACGAACCTAATCACATTAAATTTGAAGACTGCCATGTTATAGTCAGAGGGGAAGCAGACATTCGGTATTCCGTTGCACAGACGAACATTTCTAGTAAAAGAAAACTGCTGATGGAATCTTCGTTTAGCTTTCGGCTAAGATAGAGAGTGAGGTAAGTAGTTGGCGGTTTTTACAGTTAGGCGAGTTAGAAGTAGGATAGACATGTTGGAGTTATTGTGACAAAGGATGAGCAACAATACTCATTTTCCCACTCTTTGGAATGGATTTGTGACTAGTTTGTAATCAATGTACATTCTTTTGTATTGCTGTAAATATTGCCGTAATTTTTATTTTTGTTCCAATTCAAAGTGCCCCTTTTTGGGAAGCTGGATTTTCCTTACATTAAAAACCGACTTTGCGTCTAAATTTAACTTCGTAGAAAGGCAAGTAAATAAATATCGAGTCATGAAAAGATGAAAGTTTCTCACCAGCTTTGAAACAATAATTATCGGTCGAAGTTAAAATACAACTCTGTTGGGGATCTTTGGGCAGAAGATGAGGGGACGATTCTTTCATCTGACCTGAAAAATAAAGCATTAGAACTCATTTAATATATATATATATATATATGTATATATATATATATATATATATATATATATATATATATATATATATGTGTGTGTGTGTGTGTATATATATATTATAGAGTATATATATTATAGTATACTATATCATATATATTATAGTATATAAATATATTATAGTATATATATATATTATAGGGATATATTGTATGTATTATAAATATATATATATATATTGTGAATTTTATTCTTTGATTTGTTTACATTTTAAGTCGCTGATGATATGAATGTATTGTGAACGACATTTTAAATAGTAAAACGTAAACCTACGCCAATAAGATATGTAACATATAGTCGATTTTAAAAATGTAATCTGCATTTTACTGTTACATTTGCGATCAGACACTTTATTGAATTCATTTCAATACACTCCAACGCCTTATATATATATATATATATATATATATATATATATATATATATATATATATATATATATATATGCATGTGGGGTTGTGTGTGTATGTGTGTGTGAGAGAGAGAAAGAGAGAGAAAGAGTCTAAAATCCTCAGACTAATCAAACACATACAAACATAGACATAAACGCGCATACAAACAAGTACGTAAGCACGCACATAAGCATATACAATAATATACAGTTAAAAAGACATAAAAAACACACAGTTATACGCAAACTCACACAAACACATACAAACATACTTAAAGCATAAAAACTCACGGAAACACAAAAACATCAAAGCATACACAAAACGCAGTAAGCACTAAAACATACACAAATATACACAAACACGCACACACACACCCACACACAAACACACACACACACACACACAAACACGCACGCGCGCAAAAACTCACATACAAGCACACAAGTACACAAACGTACACAAACGCACACTATCTTTTTACTTCCCCCTTTTAGCCCGCTCTATTGACAATCTAAGGTAATAAAAAAGAAAAGAATAAAAATGTTGTAAGAGAGAGAGAAGTGAAAGAGCGAAATAGAGATAGTAGGAGAGCAAGTGAGAGAAAAGGGGTAAGTTTTTTTTTATCTTGTATTAATTTTTTCTCGCTTTGCCAATTCACTTTTTCCGGGTTTAAACAATTTTGTCTGAGTTCTATATGTGATGTGACGCAACTGGTCACATTTTGTTTTAGTATATCATAGATTATATTATTCACCACAAGGAAAACTGCGTCTTTTACGCACTTAAAAATAATTCTTTCAAGTTGTATACCTTGTACATGACTTCTGAGCTGAGATTGATCCCCATCGCTGATACCGTAAACAGCCCCTCCGTCGATAAAGGATGTTATTTGATTAAGTTGCTCACGAGAACCTGCAAATAAAGTAGAGCAGATTTTCATTTATTAATA
Source organism: Euprymna scolopes (assembly GCF_053919585.1). Taxonomy (NCBI): domain Eukaryota; kingdom Metazoa; phylum Mollusca; class Cephalopoda; order Sepiida; family Sepiolidae; genus Euprymna; species Euprymna scolopes. The sequence continues at coordinate 21,630,358 of NC_136489.1, read as the reverse complement.
TAAGTTAAGTAATTCGTTAAGCAATTAGACGTTTTTGTGATAGAACTTCTTGCATATAATAATATATGATACTATTGACGCCCCCAAGTGTTAGAAATTAAAAAAGGAAAATACATGACAAAAAATGATAAAAAATGTTTAAGAACAGAACAAAGATATAGGAAGTTATTCACCAAGGTACACAAAAGAAAGATGAAATAGAATTGTTAATGAAAGTGTGTCAGTGGTTGGGACAAAAAGAGAGGTCAACAGAGGTCAGTATATTTAGAGTTAGTTTACGGACATTTTTAAGAGCGGCAATGAGTTTTGCGACAATTTACGACAGTTAGGGACAATTTATGGGCAATCTCTAATTTGCCACAGTTGAGGACAGTTGACAGTTTGGGACAGCACAAGGCATGCCGTGGCTCGAAACAGATCGAGATGAGTTGACGTCAACTGACAAACATGGCGTCGACAGAAGACGTAGATGTAGACCTTAATTAAAGGGTTGTTTCCCGCGCTGGTATCACAGACGCACCTAGAACCCAACTAACTCACACAGAATGCGTTTTCTATGTTTTCTTTGAAGTTGTTTTTATTTTATATAATTGTAAAACAGTGCGTGCCTATCATAGGCAGCTACCAAAGTGAGAGACAACGACACAGTTATAAAAGAATATAGAATACGGAAACAGCGTTTGGGTGTACGATTGTTGCCGAGAGAGGGCACGTGGTCGCACATTATCCCTTAGCAGTAAATCGTCGTCAGTGTTTGAGCTTAATTACAAAGCTAGATTTAATGGTATCTCTAAGAGGGAACCCCGATGCCTTACCGGTGTAGCTAATTCTGAGACATTCAGTTTCAGTTTCTAGGCCAAATAAGCCGTCCGCTAATATACCTACGGGCACTGAATAAATTAGATACATTCACTAGAAGATATCAGGCGGGTGTATATATATATATGGTTGATTGTGTGATGGAATGGACGCACCTATCAGGCGAGAATGACAAATAAGTAATTGTTTTGTTAATAATTTGTTCCAGATTATTTGAGATTTGGGTTGCGTAATGTAGTCGACGTACGGGTCGACGAAAATGAGTTCATTGATTGTTTCGGTTAAAGATTTATTTTAAATTTATTTATGAAAGAGAGGAAATGTTATTTGCTTTGAGATTTCGATTGATGACAAAAGAAATTGTCAACTCAAAAGAGTTGGTTCGTTGATTTTGGCTGATGATCTCAGATGTGGAATCATAATTGTCCTTGGAAAACGAGGATTTAAACATTATTTTCAATGTCATAACATGTCGCTTGTGCCGTGCATATCGACAGGTACTGTCGAGATGGTGTCAACACATGTCACATCCACATTCACTGAGGATGTTGGCAACCTCAACATGATTACTGCCGTGAGTACCTTTTAGTAGGAAACAAATCGGATAAACTTAATGCTAATACTTGTATCAAGCAAATAACAAAGGAGTAGAAAGGGGACCTTTGTAACTCTCGTTTCTCCCATTTCGTCCTTTAGTCTCCACGCATTTTATGAGGGATGTTTCTCATAAATAGGGGAGAATTGTTTTGTGCTTCGGAATCTAACATTTATCATTGCCTAGTTTTTTTTTACCTTGATGTAGTTTATTTTCTGAGTTCCTTACATTAAGTGACTTCATATCTTGTCTGGAGCGATTTCCATAAAGAAAAAGGCTTAAAAGATACTTCTTTTTAGTGAAAGGTAAAATAGGTTTTTAATCTGAATTCATGTGGAATTTCATGAAACCTTGACGCAAAGATATTTTTCGATAGAATCCCATACAGGCAAGCTCGGAGCAGCTAAAAGAAATATTTATTTTTGCAGTATGAAGCATTCGAGTGCTCCAGAGAGTAAACTTTGGATGAAGACAGTGGTTTTCCTCGCATATGATAAAAGCGAACGGGTGGCGAAGTGGATGACAGAGAATTATGGTCATTTTATATTAATTTTAAATGACGTCTCCTATAAAGCCACTAAATTATCCGTAATGAAATAACTGAGTTGCGAAATAATACTGGGACACGCTTTTTTTGCAGCAACATTCACAGATTGAAATTCCGTTCGGCGGTTCAATGCCCGCATTAAAAATTTGTGGATTGACGACAGCAAAAATCCAGTACTTGTCACTTTTCGAAAACTTAACTGAAAACTATAAATTAGAAAGACGTTTTTCTTATAATAATAAAAAAATCACTTAATCTGAGATAAAAAAAAGACTACTCGCGAAGGGTATCATTGAGCCTTGCAAATCATTATGGAGAGCTCAGGTAGTTATAACCACTTCTGAAAACCATAAAAAGAGAATGGTTACAGATTACACCAAAATCATAAATAAATGAACTTTTTGGACGCCTTTCCACTATCCAGGATAGATGAAATGATAGGTGAAATAGCCAAATATCGTATGTTTAGCACTCTGGACTTGAAAAGCGCGTACCATCAGATCACCATTAGACCTAGAGACAAGATATACAGAGCTTTCGAGGCGAATGGTCGAGTATATCAAGTTCGCAGGATTCCTTTTGTCGTTACGAATGGAGTAGCCAGCTTACAAAGGATAGTCGACCAAATCATAACAGATGAGAAGCTGGAAGGCACATTTGCGTACATTGACAATGTCACAATCTGTGGCCATAATAAAAAGGAACACGACGAAAATCTCAGACGATTCATGTCCGCTGTCGACAAATACAACCTTACCCTAAACGACGACAAATGCTCGTTTGGATTGGACAAAATAAACCATACTGGGGTATACAATAAGCAAAAGTTTTATAGCACTGGACGCAAATCGATTGAAGCCTTTACTCCAGATGCGCGTCTCTCACAATCGGCGTTTCTTTCGGCATGCTATGGGTATGTTTGCTCAATGGATTGCATCGTTCTCAGAAAAGATACATCAATTAACACAAGTAGAAACATTTCCTCTGCCCCGTCAAGCCATTGAGGCATTCGAGGGACTGAAAAAGGATATTTCGAAATCAGGAATTACAACAATAGACCAAAATATTCTTCTGGTTGTTGCAACGGATGCATCAGACTATGCTATTGCTGCTTCTTTGAGACAAGCTGATCGTCATGTAGCCTTTTTTTTTTCAAGGAACCTCTCACGAGCTGAATGACGACACCCCGCAATTGAAAAGGAAGTCTACGCCATAGTTGAGGCATTAACAAAATGGCGACCCAACCTGATCAGACGCCAATTTAAACTTATTACTGACCAAAAATTAATTACTTTTATGTTCAACTCTAAGACTACAACCAAAATATAGAATGAAAAAAAATAGCGAGATGGAGAACTGAACAATCTTTGTCGTCAGCTACCGACCCGCCAAGGAAAACTTAACAGCTGAAACACTGTCAAGAGTATGCTGTACAGCATCAAGCTGGGACGAATTCCAAACTACATAATCTCTGTCACCCGGGCATTACTCGAATAGTCCACGCTGTGAGGTGTAGAAACCTGCCTTTCTCAGCGGCGGAGGTAAAAAGATAACAAATTCCTGCCGAACGTGTGCTGAAATAAAGCCCCGGATGTATAAACCCAAAACTGGCATTTTAATAAAAGCAACACAGCCGTTTGAAAGACTCAATCTTAAAGCAAAACAATGAACCGATATATATTAATTGTTGTCGACGAATATTCACGGTTTTCTGTTGCTTGCCCTTTGCTCAGACATATTGGCTACCGCAATTATACAATGCGTCTGCTCACTATTCACTGTTGTTGGAGTTTCTGCCTATATACATTCGGACCGAGGGATTTCTTTCATGCCAGAGCAGCCTCGACAAGTAGCTATAATCCGGACACCCCCCTAAAACCCTAAGGGTACCGGCCAATGCGAAAGATATAACGCAATTATTTGGAAGACCGTTCAATTGGCTGCATCAAATAACGGATGTTCAATTGATAATTCGGAAAATCTTCTTATCGATTTATACGCCATTCTATCCCAATTGTTTACCGCCACGAATGCCACCCCACACGAAAAGTTTTTTTACCTTTTTTTTAGCGACGGAGTTCGGCAGGAGCTTCGCTTCCATCTTGACTCTCTCGATCTGTGTTTCTGAGACGACATGCACGTTACACCAAGAACGATTCCTTGGTGGACGAGATAGAGCTCATAGAGGCGAACCCCCAGTATGCTCTAGTACGACATGCAAATAGTAGAGAGTCTAATGTGTATCTTAGAGACTTAATACCTGCCCGAGACGTGTGGGCAGCCCCTTGGGACAGACCAACTCCTGATACTGAAGCCCCCCCCCACTGGAAGATTATGGCATTGAAATTGCTCCTGACACGTCGTCTAATAACACTTTCCGTTAGGCTCCGTCAGATATTTCGGATGGCCCAGCACTTGAATCTCTAATATATGAAGGACTAGCACCGAAAAAACAAAAAAAAAAACAAACAAAAAACGTGTTCATCCAGAGACTGACTCTGACGTAAAATGGCTTGCTCCTCTGAGAAGGAAACCTTTCAGAGCGAGGTATTTTAGAGCCAACAGACAAGCTCGCACTGAAGAGCCCCCACCCTGTTTGAGCACTCCGACATCGAATCATGAACTGCCGAGGCGGTCACTGCGAACTAGTAGTGAGCCTGGACATTTAAGAGACTTTCTTCTCCACCAGTGTGAAATTCGGTGGGGAAGAATGTTGTGAACATGGATTATCTCCTCTTTGATAATCTAAGCTATAAAAGCTGTACATTTCCGCTTGTCAAGTAGACGAGTAGTAAGATTCTTAATTGAGTAAAAGATTACTAGACGGAATCTCCTGTCCTGTTTTCATTACACAAACAACATGAAGCCCAAATGGGTCGTATTCAGCACTAACTGACCCGTAAAAAGAAAAACAAAACAAACACTAAGAATAAACATTCAAAGGCTTTGAATTATCAAAAACTATTTTCTAAAATGACCGAATTCGACATTAAAATACCCCCAAAGGGTTGATATACCGTAAAAAGAAAACAACCAAACCAAACACATTGAAAAAATATTTAAAGATGTAAGGAATTTGAAACTTAAAACTTTTTTCTAAAATTACTGGGTTGGCATTAAATCACCCGAAAAGTGCTGGTACGTTGTAAAACAAAACAACCAAACCAAACACAACGAATAAATATTTGAAGATATAAAGAAGCTGAAGCATAAATGCCTTTCCCAAAATTACTGAATCAGCATTAAATGACGCGAAAAGGGTTGATATGCCGTAAAACAAATAAACCAAACAAAACATAATAGATACATGTTTAAAGATATAAACAGCTTGAAGTATGAGAACTTTTACCAACATTACTGCATTTAGCACTGAATGACCCGAAAAGGGTTGATATGCCGTAAAATAATACAACCAAACAAAACCAAACCAAACATTATTAATACTTGAAAGTTTCAAGAAATTAAAGTATAATAACTTTCTCCAAAATTACTGGTTTCGGCATTAAATAATCTCAAAAGGATTGATATGACGTCGTACCAATTCCTCATCATCAACTTCGACACGTAAGATGATGAATGCCAATGGAAAGAGAATCTTCCCAATTTATATTTTATGCTAATGAGTTCACTTCTCTTCAAGACTTTTTCTTATCATTTCGTAAAAAATTCTATTACTTACCAAAATTACATTTAGAATTCGGAGCTTGCATCGAGCGGACAAAATTCAAGCAGTTCTTTGTAAAATGTCTGTCATTTGGTGGGATTGGAATTGGAAAACAAGATTCCCTAGAAGACAAAAATCAAGATTTAATCGTCTGACAAAACAAACAAACACACACACACACACACACACACACACACACACACACACACACACACACACACACACACACACACACACACACACACACACACACACACACACACACACACACACACACACAACAAAAAAAATAAAGCAAAATAAAATCAAAGAAAAAAAAACACTAAAATGCTACAAGTAATACAAACAATATTAATATATTCGTATAATTTGGTTTCATCGAACTACTGTTCTCATCTTGAGTATTATTTGAACAACGTTTCGATCGATGTAAACTTCGCCTTCTTCAGGTATTTCTTGTCAAACTCAGGAATGTTTCTGTCGAAGTTGCGAATTTGGACGGAATTTCGAATGGACCCTTTATTTACTGAAAAGAAAAATCTCCAAAAGCAATTAACAATGTTTAAAACAAAATAAAACCTTATGGAGATCTTCTCAACACAATCAGGAGGCGCAAACTAAAATAATAAGAGTAGAAGGAACAGTCACAGGAGGAAGCAAGAAGAGATGGGAAGACAACATCACAGAATGGACAGGGTTGAAGCTGAGCGAGGCGGTTAAACGTGCGGAGGACAGGGAAGGATGGAAAGGATTCGTTGACTTGTCATCTGTAGCGCCCCAACGGCAACCGACACGGAGCAGGTAGAGGTGAAGGGTGCGTTGCCTTTGCAAGCACGGATTGAGATTAAATTCAATTGCGACCAGAACCGACAAACAACTTTGAATCGGCACAAAGAGCAGACGATCGCAGTCTGTACTATGAACGGTCACAGGCGTGTAGTTAAAGTGCATGTTATAGAACATTCTTCATGCTTTAAATATTTTTACACGCAGAATAATTTGTAATGTTTAGAAATGTCTTAGAAATGTTTAAAAAGAAATGTTTAGAAAAAAATGTTTAAAAAGAAATGTTTAAAAAGAAAGATTTTAAAAATGTCTAAAAAGAAATGTTTTAAAAATGTTTAAAAAGAAATGTTTAGAAAAAATGTTATAAGAATATTAAAAAATGTTAAAAAAGAAATATTTAGAAAAATGTTTTGAAAGAAATATTATACAGATGTTAAAAAAGAAATGTTTAAAAAATGTTTAAAAAATGTTTAAAATTAAATGTTTAAAAAGAAGTTTTTAAATAGAAATGTTTAAAAAATGTTTAAACAGAAATGTTAAAAGAAATGTTTCGAAAAAATCTTCAAAAAGAAATGTTTAGAAAGAAATATTTATACAGAAATATTTAAAACGAAATGTTTTGAAAGAAATGTTCAAAAATGTTTAGAAATAAATGTTTAAAAAGAAATGTTTACAATTAAATGTTTAAAAAGAAGTTTTTAAATAGAAATGTTTAAAAAGAAATGTTTAAAAACAAATGTTTAAAATGTTTAACAAAGAACTATTTAAAAATGTTTAAAAAGAAATAGTTCGAAAAAATCTTCAAAAGAAATGTTTAGAAAGAAATATTTACACAGAAATGTTTGAAAAGTAATGTTTTGAAAGAAATGTTCAAAAAATGTTTAGAAATGAAGTTTAAAAAGAAATAGTAAAAAAAGAAACGTTTTAAAAGAACGGTTTAGATAGAAATGGTGCGAAAAATATGTTTAAAAATTAAATGTTTAAAACAAAATATTTAAAAGGAAATTACTCAAAATAAATGTTCAAACAGGAATGTTTAGAAAGAAATGTTTAAAAGGAAATATTTTAAAAATGTTTAGAAAGAAATGTTTAAAAATGTTAGGAAAGAACTATTAAAAATAAATGTTCAAAAAGAATTGTTTTAAAATGTTTAAAAAGAAATGTTTAAAATTAAATGCTTAAAATTAAATTTTAAGAAAGAAATGTTTTAAAAAAGAAATGTTTAAAAAGAAATGTTTAAAAAGAAATGTTTAAAAAGAAATGTTTAAAAAGAAATGTTTCAAAAGGAATGTCGAGAAAGAAACCTATAAAAAGAAATGTTTAGATATAAATGTTTTATACATAATGTTATATGTATATAAAATGTTATATATATATATATATATATATATATATATATATATATATATATATATATATAATTCCATGTTAATATTTTCCAGAGGTAAAGCAACCAATACAGATTAACGAGATTAAGACAAGTGTTCAATAGCAAAGTAGGGCAAGATATAATTTTTTAAATTAATTTTACATAAGCATTAATATGTTGCAAAACATTCATGAACGTGTTTCATTTATCAGGGGGTCACATCACGTGTCATTTAATATTTGTAAGGAGGTCGGAGAACAAAAAGGAGACGGTAAAGTGTGTATTGAAATAGAGAACAGAAACAGAGAAGAAAAAAGAAAGGAAGGAAAAGATGAGAAGATAAAGAATAAAGAAAAAAGAAAATGAGAAAGAAAAAGGAAAAGTGTACAAATAATAACAATATCATTAATAAAGATATACATAAAATAATAAAATAATAAAAATAAACATTATATATATATATATATATATATATATATATATATATAAGCTGGGGCAAAAATAACAGGTGTTTTAGCAATTGCTAGTACTCTGACCTATATTATTAACAAGGCCGATAGCCATTAGTCGCGTGCTCTCGTGTAATGAATGAATGCGTGAATGTAGGATTGACATGAAATTCTTAAAGATAAACTAAAATGACCGAAAAATGGGCTGAAATGACTTAAATAAATAAAAAGTAAATGGCTTAGAATGACTTCAATGACCTTAAGAATGAAGTGAATGACCTTAAGAATGACTTGAATGCTTAAAAAATAACTGGAATCCTTCAAAAACAACTTGAATGATCTGGAGAATGACTTGAATGGCTTTGAGACATTGATTGTAAAGTGGGTGATCATTTTACATTAAATTAATACAGAAAAGTGACCCCCCTTTATATCACAAAGTTACAAACATAAGTAAAGCATGTAGTAAGAACAGATACTACACTTTGATCCTGGCCAAAAGCTCAAGAAAAGCTTTATTTATTTGCTCTCCCACCGAGCAAATTAGGCACAAGGCCGATTTCTAATGTTAGGAGTGAAGGGGAAATGGGGAACAACTCCTCGGGGAGTAGGGGAGCTGGATAGTGACAATTGGTATGAAGGGTTGCCCCTACATTGACCAAGGTCTTATATGTGGGGTTTACCCGACATATGGTCTATCTTGCAGTATCTGCCGAACAGATACTACACTTTGATCTTGGCCAAAAGCTCAAGAAAAGCTGTATTTATTTGCTCCCCCACCGAGCAAATTAGGCACAAGGCCGATTTTTAATGTGAGGAGTGAAGGGGAAATGGGGACCAACTCCCCGGGGAGTAGGGGAGCTGGATAGTGACAATTGGTATGAAGCGTTGCCCCTACATTGACCAAGGTCTTATATGTGGGGTTGCCCCACATATGGTCTTTGCTTGCAGTATCTGCCGGAACAGATGGTATTTATTTGCTCCCCCACCGAGCAAATTAGGCACAAGGCCGATTTTTAATGTGAGGAGTGAAGGGAGGGGGAAGGGGAAAAGGGGACCAGCTCCCGAGAGGTGGGAAATGGGAGCTGGTTAATGGTCAGACAGTGGGGTTGCCCCCACATCTGGTCTTTGCTAGTCATAGCTAGTCATAGCTTGCAGTATCTGCCGGAACAGATACTACACTTTGAGATATTAAATCCTTTATTCATGTTAAAAATACATTGAAAATCAACACCGAACAAAAATCTTAGGCACATCAAAAGGCCGAGAAAAGCTTAAAAATCTAAGAACAGCATCTATTAATAACAGACCTTTGATCTTAACCAAAAAGGCCAAGCACAAAAGTGTTACGGATAGACCGACTGATCGACTGACAGACCGACCGACTGACGGAGTGACTTATAGAGTCACTTGCACGCCACTAAAAATACATCGAATATGTACCGTTTTGTCCAAAGACAAGCCATTTTATAATTTAATAATGAATTATTTTGTTAGTATCAGATAAAAGTTCAAAATAAGGACAATAAAGGTTTTTGCATAGGAGAGCTACGTGAAAAACAACGAGTCAGTCATAGCTGTTCAGAGAGAATTTCCTCGATATTTTAATCTTATTCAATATCAGGCAGTTCTCAAAAGAGACACAATTCTAAATTGTGTACATTCAAAAAGACATACTACAGAAAAAAGCGTCGTAGGGCACCAAGAACAGTAAGCACGCCATATAATGTGGAGTACGTTCGAGATGCTATTCTTAGGAGCCCGAAGCAATCTGGTCGGAAACATTTTGCCGCCCTTGGAATTAGTGTTCGCACCACTTCTATCCGTAAAGATTGTCACGCAAAAACTTCAGCAAGCGGACTATGAAAAGCAGCTTTACTTTGTACGCCAAATGGTAGAGATTTTGAAAACAAATGACAACCTAATTTTTTTAATGAGTGGTAAAACCCATTTTTATCTGGATAGAATATTTAATCGACAGAACTGTCACTATTGGGTCGCGGAAAACACTAAAGAACTGCACGAAAACTAAACTAATTTGATTTTATTGTTTTGAATATAATGCTGGAAATTCTGTTACTGTTAATTCCGAACGTTACATTCAGATGATCAATATTTTTTCTGCCTCAATTAAATTCCGATTCTACGTGTTTGGTTTCATCAGAATGGAGCAACAACACATCGCCAGGAATTCAAAAGACATTCTCCAACAATTTTTTATTTCCAGATTTGCTGAAGATTCATGGTCTCCCCGGTTCTTCAACTTATCCAAATGTGAAATTTTCTTGTGGGGATATGTTAAGGAACGTGTTTATCAGAAAAAAAAAACCCACGTACCATTGAAGAATTAAAAGAAAGAGATCCGTTTTGTAATTGCAGAAATAGACAGAGAACTGTCGCAGAGAGTGGATACAAACTTTCATAAACACATTCATATCTACATCAATGAAAATGACCATCACATCAAAAATATATTTCACACTTGACTTAATTAAATGGCAAACCTTTTAGAATAAATTGGCAAAAAATTATTTCATTTTCAATAAAATCTTATATTTTATGATTTTCTTTTCTTTAAAACACCTGTTATTTCTGCTCGACCTCACACACACACACACACACACACACACACACACACACACATGTATATATTCAGGTTTGAGATGTTCAAAAGTTGTGATTAATGAAAACAATGAGGTTGTTAGATAGAGCGCAATAAAAAGAGCAAAATATTTTTTGTATTAATTATTTGAGGGTATAGAGTTACATATGGCCGCTACAAATAGCCATCTGTTTCAGTCAATGAGACTTCCTCAGGCGACCCGGAACCTCTCGACGCCACAAAGAAAAATGGAAACAAATTGAAAATAAAAAAAGAAAAAATGGAGCGCTTAAAAAAAAAAACATCAAAAGATCATAAAAAGTTGCGAGCTCTCTAAAAAAAGAGGGTAAAAAAAGGATAAAAATGGAGAGACCGCACTTCAACCTATTTGGAGATTAATTTTTATTTTTTTATTTCGGACTATTAGTCTCATCTTTATTAGTTGTTGTTTGTTTGTTTTTATTGGTTCACAACGTTTCGGTCAACTTCCTCTGGCCTTCGTCAGGTGGTAACCGCGACGGATAGGAACTTCGAATCTCCTAACTGCATTCTCAGCCATCACTGCCATCCGTAGTTGTCGTCGTCTCACCACATTTTTGACCAATTACCTCTGGCACGCTTTGGGTGGGATTGAAACCGCTATCTTCAGACAATGTTCATCTGGAACCGTAGAGATTCAACGTCTCTATCAACTGCGCCACGGGCCCCGAAGGGCGATCAAGGTTGGATTCTTTGATCTTATAAATCCACATTTATTCATTATCTGATCTTCCATAGTCGGGTCCGTACCGATTGGTATATATATATATTATTCCTTAATTGGAATTTTTTATCTTGATCGCCCTTCGGGGCCCGTGGCGCAGTTGATAGAGACGTTGAATCTCTACGGTTCCAGATGAACATTGTCTGAAGATAGCGGTTTCAATCCCACCTAAAGCGTGCCAGAGATAATTGGTCAAAAATGTGGTGAGACGACGACAACTACGGATGGCAGTGATGGCTGAGAATGCAGTTAGGAGATTCGAAGTTCCTATCCGTCGCGGTTACCACCTGACGAAGGCCAGAGGAAGTTGACCGAAACGTTGTGAACCAATAAAAACAAACAAACAACAACTAATAAAGATGAGACTAATAGTCCGAAATAAAAAAATAAAAATTAACATAAAAATGCTCATCTCAAAATAAAAAATTCCAATTAAGGAATAATATATATCTATTTGGAGATTATTCAAAAATTGATTAACAACTGGGTATAAGTCTGAAATGATTAAAGTGGGTCATAATTTTACTGGAACTGTAGATTGTATAGGAGAGTGGGTATGAGGGTTCTGCTTATACACTGATTTTCACGTGTCAGGAAAAGCAAATTTGCAAATGTTTTAACGTGATCAACAGTGTCCGCCACTATTTGTATTTTTCAAATACACCGATAAACAATGTTTTTCGAGCCGACTAAACATTACATCAAATAAAACAGGGTTGTACTATTAAACACAGATACGAAAAAGTTGTCGAAAAATAAATATATGACAAATAAATTTTATCAAAGGCAAGATAAATTACTTTTCTACCTAACTGGATAAGATTGTAGTATTTTTATTTAGTGTAAAATGTTTAATCGGTTCGAAAACATGTAGTGTTTATCGATATATTTGAAAAATACAAATGGCGGCAGACTGTGTTGAACACGTTAAGTTTGGGAAAATGAGTTAAAACTAAAAAACTATAGAAATACTGTCAGGAACTCACTCAATATATGTTACCGTGACATAGGCTGACATATATTCGGTGTTTTTTTAAACAGTATTTTGTATAGTTTTTTTTTAGTTTTAACTCATTTTCCCAAACTTAACGTGTTTAACACAGAGTCTGCCGCCATTTTTAATTTTCAAATATAGCGGTAAACGCTGTGTTTTTCGAGTCGAATAAAAATTTTACATTAAATGAAAACACTACAAAATAATACAGTCTGGTAGAAAAGTAACTTATCTTGCCTTTGATAATATTTGTTATACATTTGTTTTTTTGACAACTTTTTCGAATCTATGTGTACAGTAATACAAACCCAATAAAAGCACTAAAAATTATCCAGTTAGGTAGAAAAGTAACTTATCTTGCCTTCGGAAACATTTAGTTGTTATATATTTGTTTTTGTTGACAACTTTTTCAAATCTTTGTGCAAGTACAAACCCGGAGGGTGTATTTTTCTGTCTATTTTTATTTTTGGTACCGCGCTATTTTAAAATAGTTTTTCCAAGTTAAATTTAAATTTCACGATATCTTTTTTGTATTTTTTTTTTTACATTAGGTCCACCTCCAAAATTTTCTTTAAAATGGCTACTTTTAAAGGTTTTCAACAATGCTAAATAAGAAAATCTCATTTAAAATTTGCAGAGGCAAGTCATTTTTGAGATATAAAGACCTGTACTATGCACTATAATTCACTGGCGGCCATGAATAAACATTCCCAACCTCCCCATATTAAGAACGACTTTCGGAATAAACAACCCTAACCTCCCATGTAAAAACGGCTTTTAGAATAAATACCACCATTCTTCCTATGTTAAGAACGGCTTTCGGAATAAACACCCCAACCTATCCATGTTAAAAATGGTGGAGATGGACCTAATGTGAAAATTTACCTTTTGTCTTTTTAATAAATTGTTCGTTTAAATAGAATAGTTACAAAACACCATCCCTTCCCCATGGTAAGAATGGCTGAAAAAATAACGGTTTTCTTGGTAGAAACTTTTCGGTATTTCACCTAACATTTTCTTTAATAAAGAAAAAGCATTCATATTTTCTTATATAAAAACAACTTCTGTAAAACAAAAAAAGTGTACTTTCAATTTTGTTAAAAAAGGTTTTCTTGAAAAGGAAAAAAAACAAAGAAACAAAAAACTTTAACCTAACAATTTACGGTAAAAAAAAAAGCAAAAACAAAACTTGAATCGACTAACGTATACGAATCGGACCTTATTGCCAAATAGGCTCCGGCTACAATGTCGTTTTTTTTTCAAGTTAAATTCAACTTTCACAATATCTTTTTATTTTTTTTTTATAATTTCACGATATCTTTTTATTAGTATAAAATTATTAGTTGAAAGCACAGAATAGTTAAAAAACACTCTCCCGTCTAGTATATATATATATATATATATATATATATATATATATATATATATATATATATATATATATATATATATACACTAAGTTATGAAAATATATATAGTAATTAAGCTACGCAGAATATTTGTGGGAGTTGAAAACTCGCCCTTTAACTCAGGAGAGCGACCTAGCTACGTCACTTCCTGTTTCTCATATTTCACCCTCTTTTCTGCTGAACGCTCAAACAGTCAACATGTGACAATCACCGTTCCGGTGGAGCCATAAGCCACCACCGCGTCCTGACTAGCCAGTCAACCGCAAGTAACGTTACTCATCTTTCATGAATTCTATTTCTTCTATCATTCTTTCCTGTATATTTATGCAATAAAATTGCAGTTGTTTCGTTGATATATAACGGTATATTTTCGTCTTCATTATGCGACCTTTTGTCTTTTCAATTCCTCTACCATTAAATACATCCATTCACCATATATACATGGGGACGGGATCGTCTAACACACTGCAGACGTCCTGTCTCCAACAAGTGGTGACCCCGACGTGATATTTCTTCAAATGGTGACCTAACGAACGCTGAACAATCTTCGTTCCCCAAAACTTTTAAAACGTCCTCACTGTCGCAATGAAACATACCGTTATATCGTTAAATAATCAGCGAAATATACTCAAAAAAGAAATAAAACAAAACAAAAAACACAATTTCCAAAAAACAAGGAGAAAAACTTTTTCGTTGCATTTTCAATGTCATGTCTAAACACACATGCGTCAATTATCTATCGTCATTTTTTTTCTTACTACTCGTGGACAACTAATGTAAACAAACCACCCCGAAAGAAAAAAAATCTTTTTTTCGTCGCAGCCAAAATAATAATAGTAGTAATAGTAGTAGTAGTAGTAGTAGTAATAGTAATAATAATAATAATAATAATAATAATAATAATAATAATAAAAAGAGAACAATAAGTTTTATCTATATTCACGCACTTAAAAAATATAGACATTATTATCTTCTTCACATGTTTATGACCAACCGAATTTATTTCAAATACACATCCATATTTGAATTATAACGGACATATTTGTTCCAAAAAGAATATGAATTGCACCATATGTTTTAAATATATTAACGGTTATATGACGTTATAAAAAATATTACTCTCTTTCACAACGCTATGCCCCCCCCTATTGAATTTCCAACGACTTTTTTCGTTTTATTACATCAACGATATATTTTCAAATATTTGTATTGGTGTTTTGTTTTCCTAATTTAATTCATCCAGAGGAAGCCTCGCAATAAAAATGAAACGTTTCTTCCTTTTTTATCTCTCTATCTGGTCGGAATACTATTCCTATTATTCTCATGATATATATATATATATATATATATATATATATATATATATATATATATATATATATATATATATATATTGCGAACTTGTTCAGCATATGTTTATTCTAGATTTAGTTCAAGTTTATGACTGAATTTTATGAAACTGCACAGTAGTTTAGATGTCGATATTGACACGATACACCGAGATAATCTCTCTAATAAACAACAAAAAAACCAGCGAATGTTTACATGTGTAAACTTTGATATTATCTCTTCTATCCTCTTTATAAATCTCTTCTATCTTCTTTATAAATCCCTCTGGAGGGGTAATATAAATTTCACAGTCTACTGGGACATTCAAATAAGCATTTTTTACGTCCATTTGATGGATGTTTAGGTTATATTGTGATGCAACTTGCATTAAAATTCTGATTGTCGTTAGGTTTGTGGTCGGTGAAAACGTAGAAAAGTATTGTTTACCGTAAATCTGAGAGCACCCCTTAGCAACAAATCTTGCTTTGTACTGTTCTACGCCTGATGCTGTACTCTTTTTTGTAAAGCCCCATCTGGTAGAAATAACATGTTTATCTCTTGGGAGAGGCACTACCGTATAGGTATCATTTTCGGTTAAGGCATCTATTTCTTTTTTCATGGCAATTTTCCATTCATCACAATGTTCTGAATTAATTGCTTCGTTGAAGCTTTTTGGCGCATTTTCCATTGAATAGCAATAGTCGATTTGATAATCCTTTATATTGTCGACCACAAAAAAATCGGGTCGTCTTCTATTTCTTTTCGGATATCTTTCGACTTCATCATCATCATCATCATCATCATCATCATCATCATCATCATCATCATCATCATCATCATCATGATGGACACTCTCGTCTCCGTCATTTTTTATTGTTTTCGTTTGTTCTAATTATTTAAGGTAATATAATTTCATCCTCTTCATATGACGGGTTTTCATCTGTAAAATTAAACGTGTCTGTGAATTTTACACACCGGATTCTTTTTATTTTATTTTTTTCGGGGAAAGATATTAAATTGGCTGGACTGTTTTTATCGTATCCAAGAAATATACCTCTGGTGGCTTTAATATTCAATTTACTCTTTTTATCTATCTATGCGAACCAAATATATACATTCTGCTTAAATTTGTTTTTTTTTTACCGTAGAAAGATTCATATGGAGTTTTAGATAGTGTTTTGTTAAAGCGCCTGTTGCGTATATAGGCTGCCGTCATAAGTGCATACGTCCAGAGGTTTTTAGAGAGTTTTGATTCAATGAGTAGGCATCTTGCCATTTCAAAAAGTGTCCGCCACGCACGTTCAGCAGTCCCGTTTTGGTGTGGCGATCTAGGAGCTGATGTTTCATTCCTGATATGATGGTTAATTAGTAAAAGTTCAAAATCTTTATTGGTAAATTCCGTACCGTTGTCAGAGCGAATACACTTGATTTCACCATAGGGGGCCATGTCGGCCAGATATTTCTTAGTTGCTAGCAGGGTATCAGATTTGTTCTTTAAAAGTAAACCATTATTAAACCTGAATGGTCATCTACGAAATTCAACACATATCTATAATGTTCTCTGGCCATCGGTTATACGGGACCGTTTAAGTCACAATCCGCCATTGATAGGATTTTTTTGGCCTTTTTGTCTGGTATCTTGTTTTGATAGTTTGTCATTTTCCCTTGCGTACAGACGTCGTAGTTGAAGGTTTTTGATGTTTGTATTTGCATTCCATCAACTACAGTCGGCAACTTTTTGATATCAGGAATATTGCAGTGTCCAAGAATTTTATGCCATGTCTGTAGATCATGGCAGGCGGTTTTTGATGGGACTACGCTATTTAAATAATATAGTCTTCCATTTTCTTTAATGTCGAATACAGTTCCATTCGGGTATACCAGTTTTGATTTATTGGGGCTAAAGTTTATATTTGCACCTTGTTTTGTGGCAGCTTGTACAGAAAATATATTTTGTTTAAATTTTGGGATTAGAAGAGCGTTTTCTAGAATACAGAAACACAGTTCACCTTTATTGTTCTTTAGCTAGATTTTCGCATTGCCTCTTTTCAAAACGATATCATTGACTCGACTCCCGTCAGCTAGTTCTACAAAAATGATTTTGTGGCTTAAAGTTGGGGTCGTTTCTGTTTTCAGGTTGTGTTTGTAGTACTTTGTGTAGATTATGGATTCGTTGATATCCCAGAAATTTAACTTGCCACAATTCGAATTTTGAATCGGATCCATCGAAATAAAAACGTACGCTGGGCCCATAACCTCTAGAAGTCCTGGGAGGTGACTTGTTTGTAGTAGACAGTTCCACAGAACAAAATATTCTTACCGTGTCGAAATCCGGGAAAAGAACATGTGAAATTGCTCCAGAAAAGGTTTAATATTTATGAAGCAATTCTGGTTTCTGATTGGTTGGTAGCAGAACGTGAATTAATTTGATTCGTCAGTTCTAAGCAGCATCGTTTATAAATAGAATCGTCCGACTGTATGGGATCATACCCCATTACCAGTCCAAAATATTGCAACACTATATAATAAAAATTAATTCATTTTTCCCCTGTATGTTTGACCTTAATAGGATTAAAACTCAAGACATTTCATGCAAATGTAATATGCACAAACTGCAGCACATTATCTGAGGTGTGCTATAAGCCTATTATCTCTACACTTGCTCGATAATCGTACATTCCTATATTTTTTCTGATGCGAGTTCACTGCCAAAACCTGTAAGAATCAATGGAAGTTGTAAAATCTTTTCTCCTTATTTAATTCCTCCTTCCCTGCTCCCCATATACACCGCCGCTTCATAGTTCACGAGGGACTAATACGAACGCACACCGATTTCGTGTTTTGTAGCTGTATACAAAAACTAAAATGCTTCCTATTGCGTGAAACGCACCACGCCTAATTATACATTGCTTATTTACAATTTTCTTCGAAACATTATTACACTAGGAAAAAATAAAACTATTCTCTCCTTTTCTTGGTGATTCTTTTTCTTTTCTTTTTTTTAATTAGCATATTGTGGTAAAAATGGAACGGAAATTGACTTTTCTTTCCCTTTTCAATTCGGTACATTATCACATTACGTAAAACCCATCGTTCACATTACACATGTCAACTTCTATAGGTTTTCAGGTATGCTGACAAGATTAACGGTGTCTATTCCGAAACCAGTTCTTAACATAGGGAACATTCAATTTCAATAAAACAATTTGGTAATGAAAGCAACATTGGCGTTTTATAAAATAGTTTTTTCAGAACAAATAAATCATTGGAAACGTTATTTTGAATTAAAGCAACTCTGAAAGGTCAATAAAAAATTAATTTAAATGATTGTTTTTTCTTTTTTTTTACGGGGAACTGGGTTGTTTATTTATTTATTTTATTTTATTTTTCAAAGGCAATCGTTCTAGAGTTTAAACTTTTCGTTATTCTTTTTTCATGCTTCGGCCATAGTCTAACCAGGACTTGTACAGAAGGTGCGTTAAATAAAATGGCGTCTCCAATTTCGACAATGAAGCGTTATTCTTTGGATTATATTCGTTGGGGGGCAGAATTAAAAAAAAAAATTAAAACGGAGTATTTTTATTAGAAGCTGAGCACTTATTAAAATTATTTTATTGTTGAAATTTTCGCATTTTAGTTACATTTTTTAGTTTGCAATCGCTGATAGCCCACTTCAAAAATTGAACACAAGAATTGTACTCATGCAGAATTTTACCCCCCCCCGATTCTATTTATGGTTAGGGTTCGACCAGCAATCACCGGATTCAATCGAGCGTTGTTTAAATGTTGAAACACTAAATCAACATTTTATTTATTTTTTTGCATAATTAATTAATTAATTAATGATGGAAGTATTTTTTCTGTTTATTTTTCTTAACATCTGTTGGCAAAAAATACTTTTCTCTTGAAAAATATTTTTATAATAAAAATTCCATTTGCAAAAAGAATTTAAAAAAAAAAGTGTAAGTTTTCCTGAAAAAAAAAAACCCAAACCTTTTCCCTAACAATTTATGGTAAAAAAGGAATCTTCTTTTGAGGAAAAAAAATTGCAGAAAATATTAAAAGTAAATAAACAATACAAAATGAAATTTTTCTTGAGGAATGTGTTCACTTTTAACAAACTGAGCCACAGCAATGCGTGGCCGGGTACATCTGTTTTGATCATATAATAGAATTATCAAATATAGTATGCATATACTAAGTTTTAAATAGTAAGAAACAAGTTTTGCATGGCTATATATTTAGGCCCGTATGGTTGTTGATATGTATATCTATGGACACGCACATACATACATACATACATACATACATATGTATATATTTATATATATATACTAGCGGGGAGACACGACGTTATCCGGGATTGAATGAGGACTAACGAATGTTTCACACTTCCATATTTTATCGTCACCGAAATTGATGAAATCGTCCATTTTTCAATCAAATCGAATAATTGCATGCTGTATTTAGGGACGCACCGTGATTTAGAGGGAGGAAGCTTCACATGTTTCCCCGCAGTGACTTAGTCCACAATACATTGAGTTTACATTGCACTGTAGAGAACCTACTCTTGATTTTATAAAATTATTTTATATAATTGCTTGAATTAAAATTTATGGTTCAATTGTACTCTAATCGGAAACATTCATCTCAAACATGCCCCGGTCATATCAAAGAACCTACTGTTGATTTTGCCGGGCTTTTAGCTATAAATCTTCTTAAATGCACTTGTGATGTTAGGCTATTTAAGGCGTTAACTTTAGTCAAAATCATATGTTCTATCGCAATCCACGCATATTCATTACATCTCGAGCTAAATTTAAGTTTAATGTTTTATCTTTTTAGGATCTGGACATAATTTTATTTTTCAAAGTCTTTTCTTAATCCTGTTCGGTACACGATTACCTTTGGCCTCGACTTCAAGTTAAAGAATACTTACTCATCGGGGCAGGGATTTCAAACATATACAGAACCTCCATTGAAATCTTTTTATATTTTCCATGAACTCTGTTGTTGATTCAAATATCTTTTGTATGGAAATATGTCTCCTTTTATGTCATATATGATTTGCTTCATTTTTTGGTTACTATTCCTTCTCCCTAATACATTTTTTCAACCTTAAATTTCTTGACCCCGCCCCCCCCAAAAAAAACAAAAAACAACAAAAAAAATTTGTTCCTGGGTTATAAACTTTAGTCATTTGTTTTTCTTTTTTTATTGTCCCTTCGCCGAAATCAGCAACAATCTATCAAACACAGCGTTTTTCTTACAAACTCTGCGCGCGATAAATGTAACGTCGTATTCGTGTTTGGGGTAATTTTCCGAATATTTCTTTCACTAGTGCTCACGCATTGATTACTCGTCAGTGCTCGTTTGATTGTGTTTATAATATTTCAGCCAGTCCGTTTGATATTGGTTGATATACTGGCATTGTCCCGTGATCAATGGAGAATGATTTACAGAATTCTTTAAATTCAAGCCACTTAGTCAAACTGTCTACAATGACCAAGTAATACGATCCATTTATAGACCCTGCATAATCGATATACAATCGACTCCACGGGACATCTATCTTTGACCACGACTGAATTTTTACCAGCATCTGCTGCCACAATACTTTTCCTTTTCGAGTCGATATTGCGGTAACGATTGGTCTGCTAACAAATATATTTTTTTCCAAGTCTGTTCCTATTCTTCTGATAATATCTTTGTACCCCCCTTTATTATATTACTTAACGAAGCTCTCGTATCATATACTTTTGGGATATAAATGCTGTAGTAATTTACTAATCCCAAGAGAGCCTGGAGTTTAGCAACATTATCAGGTGTGGGCATGCTCTTTATTTTCTTAACCCCTTATTTTGTTTGGTTTGCATTCTTTACTGTTAATGATCTACCTTAAATATTTTATGCTCTTCACAGAAACTCGCATTTTTCAGCACTCAGCTTATTCTTCAATTCGCTGAAATACTGCTCTAATATGCATTATGTGTTGCGTCCCTTAAATATTTTATGTTCTTCAGATAAACTCGTTAAAAAACTATGTCAGAAAAAGAGCGATTTTCCATTCTTTTAGAAATAACTGGATATTAAATATGTCAGTTAAAAGAATGGACAATGCGATTTTATTAATAATGATTAAAAATAGGTTAGATATTGAACAATTAAAATTGGGTATTCTTTGTTTGGCAAAAGTATTTTTGGACAGACACATGTAAAATCCATGTGAAATTTAGTCATGTTGGTTAATACCACATCTCTGACGTCATAAACAAAGGAGATTCTCAATATATTGAGATGGGGTCGAAGTTAGAGAGAGTGTCACATTCACAGCCCGAGAGAGAGAGAGAGAGAGAGAGAGAGAGAGAGAGAGTGGAGCTGATGTCCTTAGAGGCGAAGGTAGAAGAATAGACCATGTAGTCAAAAAGTCTTGAATTCCTGACATCATCAATCGGACGGCTGACGAATAAAGAAATCACCACTTATATTTTGTTTGTCTTCGTGTCGGCATTACAACTGAAAGGTAAATGTGTTCATCATCATCATAAATGAAAATTGTATAACCCCCCTCAATTAATGTGTCCCCTCCTTTGTGTTAACAAGAACTGTATAAATGTCTCAGCTCTATATCATAATATGATAAAAGAATTATCATCACAGTCGTCATGATGTACCAAGCATATAAATGCCTCTCTCTGTTATAAATGTCATTATCATCCCTTGTTTTGAGTCCCTGTTATACATGTCTCCAATATGAATCCCCAACTATTTAACAATATTTCAATCCAAAAGGAAGATGATTTAGTTTAAAAATTGCTTTATGCATGTTATCAGATACTTCGAACATTCTTCACTGTTTTTAACCTGAAGTTGAGCTCCAGAAAAATCCATCCTTGCAAACACTACCCCCGTTTAATTCAGTTAATATATACTGGAGATGATAGAGGATATGCATGGTCTTTCAAACAGTCATTTAATCCAGTCGAAAAATTAGCACATACTCTGGCTTTTCTTTGATATATATATATATATACGGTTGGAGATGAAATTAAGCCAATTTTTCTTGCCTTTTTAACTCAATACAATAAAAAAACATGATATGCTTACCTATTTCTAAGATCAAAAGTCAATTTTTTGCGCACATCTTCTGGAATATCATCAATACAACACGAAATGTCTGAATGTTGAAAACCTGCAATATATATTAATTTAAACACCATTTAATAACGTTTTCATTCAAAGTTCGGTGAAACCATACGAAAATAAAAAAGATTAAAAAAAAAGAAAGTCATGTGTTTATCGTTACATGTAAACACGGACCCACACGTTGTATGCAGAGACAGTCGCAAAGGAACAAAAAAGGAAAGAAATTCCCCTTGACTTTTTCAGTTGAAATAAAAATGGTACTTTCTAAAACAACGCATTGCATCTTGTTTTAAAAGTCTATTAGGTCGCCACGTAATTAACAAAACCCTGCTGTTTCGACACGTGCTTAAAAATCTCTCGCATCCCCACTGACTACACGCATAACTCACACCAGTTGGTGCGTTTTCGGTCCTCGCCACGTGGTGACTGTTTTATCTCCGCTTTTCTTTCCCTTCTCTCCCTCATCTAT
This sequence comes from Euprymna scolopes, assembly GCF_053919585.1. Classification (NCBI taxonomy): domain Eukaryota; kingdom Metazoa; phylum Mollusca; class Cephalopoda; order Sepiida; family Sepiolidae; genus Euprymna; species Euprymna scolopes. The sequence goes on along the minus strand of NC_136489.1, from coordinate 21,607,417 downwards.
AACGTCACCTCACGGATTGACTTGGTCATTTGCACACGTGTCATGCTTTGTTACATGTGGTCGGTCATGCATAGTTGGCAAATGACGCAGATAATGATACTCATATGGTATGAATCCCAAAATTCTATTGTTGGCCTTGGTTTCCTCGACAATTTTCTAGTCAGAATTCTTTCTAGAAAGATATCGGGTACTTACAGGGGTGGGGGGAGACCACAAGAAGGTTGCCAATATTTTAAGTGAGAGTGATTTCTGTGGAACGAACTGGATTCGAACATGAAACATTCAAGTCGTCAGTCCGTGTCGTTACCACTAGACCACCGTCACTTCCCATGCAGATGATGAAAAGCTGGAAAGACGTGGCGTCACTGAAATAGGCAATAGACATGATAATTGAATGGGCCTATCACAGTAGTTCAGCACATTTATAAATGATATAAAATAAAAAGCAAGCCTTAAATTAGTATAGAATAACAAATAGTTGTTATCTGATGGTTGTCCTATGCCTTCATGATGACGAATTATCAGGTGCGGGTCTGTTTTTTATTAATTTATTTATTGCGGATGATTATCGTCATCTTTCTTAGATGTTGTTTCACGACGTTTCGTCCAACTATTCATCTGGCCTTCGTCAGGTGGTAACCGTGATGGGATAGGAACTTCGAATCTCCTAATTGCATTTCCTATCCCATCGCGGTTACCACCGGACGAAGGCCAGAGGAATAATTGGCCGAAACGCCGTGAAAGAATAACTAAGAAAAGATGAGGACAATAGTCCGCAATAAATACATTAATAAATAATGCTCATCTCAATAATGAATTCCAATTAAATAATATATATGTCCTTTATTGTTTTAAATTTTATTGGTTTGGTCTTCATTCTTTACTGTTAATGGTCTGCCTTAAATATTTTATGTTCTTCAGATAAAATCGCATTTTCAGCACTCAGCTTGAAACCGGTATTCTTCAATTCTTTGAAATACTGCTATAATATGCATTATGTGTTCCGTCCAATTTTCGCTTTTAATCAAAATATCATCCAAATATGCGACTGCACATTCCATACCAACCAACATTGTGTCTATTATTTACTGGAATATGCTTGGAGCTACCTTCAATTCAAAAGGAAGACGATTCAGTTTAAAAATTGCTTTATGCATGTTTATTGTCAGGTACTTCGAACATTCTTCACTGACTTTAACCTGAAGGTAAGCGCCAGACAAATCCAATTCTAGAACGAGTAGAATATAGTCGGTATATAATGTGAGATAAGACCTCAGGCGTCTTACTGCCAAATATTTAACGGATTTTTAATGGTTTTATTAGAAACTATCAGGGAGATCCGACGTTGCCAGGGATCGAATGATGATCAATGTATGTGACACACCCATATTTTTATTGTCATTGAAATCGAAGAAATAGCCAAATTTTCAATCAAATCGATTGATTGCCTGCTCTAGTTAGGAACCCACCACGATGCAGTTAATAAACACTGTCCTGTGCGATCATGATGATGCGTTGCTGAATATTCTAGACAGAAGAGAATATAATTCTTATATATAGTGTGAGAAAAAGCTCCAAGCGACTTACTGCCAAATATTTAACGATTAATTTTTTAAGAAATTTGTTTAGTCCTTCTCATTGATTACCTAACCTTACCTTACTCTAAATCTAAGCCATTCTCATTGACTGAAAAATAAATATTCTCTTCTATCTAATTTTATTTGAATTCGGAATTTGTTTTTTTTTGTCATTTTTTTATTATCATTAGTTGAACAAAAGTTTAACTCATATCACGCATAATAGACTACACATAATCATATCACGCATAATCATATCACACATAATCATATCACGTATAAATGAGAATTTAATAAATCGTGTATATTAATCCACAGCAGACATCCTCACCGTGATCTCTGAACGTATATACCAATCACTGGACAAAGCGGGGGAAGGCAGAGCGGTAGCTCTAGATATATCTAAGGCTTTTGACAGGGTATGGCATGAGGGTCTCCTCAGTAAAATCAGATCATACGGTATCACTGGTAGAATACTTAACATAATTAAATCCTTCTTAGATAAGAGAAAAATCCAGGTAGTCCTCGACGGTCGCACATCTAAACAATATGATATAAATGCGGGAGTGCCCCAGGGTTATATCCTTGGACCTCTATTGTTCCTGATATTCATAAATGACCTCCCCGACAACATTGCCTCTGAGATGGGTATATATGCTGATGACACTACACTCTATGGCAGACACGACAGGAAGACGAATGAACACATTTCTAAAGAAATGGCAGAAACACTAGAGGAAGACCTCCAATCTGTAGTGGAATGGGGACAAAAGTGGTTGGTCGCGTTCAATGCTGCCAAGACTAAACAAGTTTCATCCAATAATTACAAGAAACCCTCTCTACCACCAATAGCAATGGCCAACGACTCTTTATCTGAGAGTCCATCTTTCAAACTCCTTGGCCTAACGTTCACAGGAAACATGAGTTGGAACAATTACATTGAAGGCATTGCCAGGGCCGCTGCAAGAAAGGTGGGCTCTCTCTACCGTGCTAGAAAACTACTAACACCCGAAAGTATCCTGTACCTCTATAAGGCCACCATTCGCCCATGTATGGAGTATTGCTGCCACATCTGGGCTGGTGCATCTGCTACTAGTCTCTCGCTCCTTGACAAGGTTCAAAAGAGAGTCGCAAATCTGATAGGCCCTGAACTGGCATCTAAGCTTCAGCCTCTGTCCCATCGACGAAATGTTGCATCCCTCTGCCTGTTCTACAAGTATTTTAGTGGTGAATGCTCTGATGAACTGCAATCACTTGTGCCCCCACGACGCGAGCACCCTCGACAAACCCGACAGGCTACTAGATCCCACCCCCACACTGTAGAGGTCCCTAGATGTAAAAGATCTTTTTACTCCAATAGTTTCTTCCCCAGAACCGCAAGACTCTGGAATTCCATTCCAGGTCCCTGCTTCCCCAACAGTACTGACGTGCAGAAGTTCAAGTGTAACGTGAACCGACACCTTGCTGCCCAAATCCCTACATAGTACCCCAGTAGTTGTTGCCCCTGATAGTAGCCCCCTACACCAAAGTGGCAATTTGCCTTGTTTGGGGTGAAAATGTAATAAAAGAAAAAAAAAAAAAAAAATGGAAAGCCACTAAAAATACACACAATCTTCGGATAAAAAAACACAACATGAATCAATGCAGTTATGAATAAAATATAGGTTTTAAACTAATACAGAAAAACTAAAATAAATTTAAACCGGCTTTATAACATTTATATGTTTTTTTTTTACAAGGTGATCACCGTTTATCAAGGCCCGGAAGCCACTCAGGGATAAGGGTTATTGCATGTACAGTACGTTAGTGTGGGGGTTTAATAAAAATGTCTACTTGAGGGGGCGGTTCATCAGGAATTTGTTTACGTTGGACTTGAAGACATCCAGGTTGTAGTCAGGTGGGAAGCAAGCAGACGGAACAGAGTTCCACAGGCGTGCAGTTCTAAGAAAGAAGCTTTGTTCATGGTATCTACGTTTTGATTTAGGCACAGATAAAGAGTGGGGAAAATCTTTGACAGTGGTTTCAGCTAGACGGGTGTTTTTCGTAACAAAAAACAAACAAACAAACAAACAAAAAACAAAGCAAAAAAAAAAAAAAAAAACGAAAAATGAAAGAAAAAAGAAAAAAAAAAGAAACTGGAAAACTTTTTGGTCGTATAATGTCAATCAAATTAAAGAATTCTGTATCCGATCCAAATGTCCCTTGAAGGAGCTATTTTTTCACTTTCCAGCCTTGTATCACTTCTTGTTTCAATGGGAAGGAAATAAATACTAACTTACCTGTATCTACGGGAGTGTTGGTTATATCGTGGTCAATGAACTGACCCCACTGCATGACCATGTGTGACGCAATATGGTGATCTTCACTAATTGAGTCCGGTTCATGGATTGTGGTGCTGACCAAACGGGCACTGGGCAAGAGGTTACCAAAAACGCCTTGATTACGTGGTTTCGAAACGCCTGCAAATTAAACAGTAAACAATTTTTAGCGTGAAACCAAATATAAAAAAAAATATAGAATGAAAAGAAAATTTTATGTAATTGTAAAAGCAGGTATGCAATTGTATGTTTAGGTAAAATGTTGTTAGTTTTAACAAAACAATCATCAATTATCAAGGTCTGTGAGCCATTCGAGGATAATGGTCAAAAAGATCGTCAGTCGAACGATTAACATTGCCGCAAAACGACTGTAAACAAGAGTTAGAGCTAGGGTTAGAGTTAGGACTAGAATAAAGGTTAAAGTTAGGATCAGAATTTGAGTTAGGGTTAGGATTACATTTTGTCACATTCTGAATATATATATATATATATATATATATATATATTTATTCAATTTTCACCCCAAACAAGGCACAGTGCCACTTTGAAGCAGGGGGCTACTATTAGGGAATTAATTAGCGGGGTCATTATGAAGGGAGAAGAGTAGAAAGATGTTTGTTAACATTACACTTGAACTTCTGCATATCATTGCAATTGGGAAAGCAGAATCCCGGAAGGGAGTTCCAAAGACCCGCAGTTCTGGGGAAGAAACTATTGGAGTAAAAGGCTTTCTTGCACCTAGGGATCTCCACTGTAAAGGGATGAGACTTAGTAGCTTGTCGGGTTTGTCGGGGGTAGTTACGTCGGGGAGGTACACGTGTTTGCAGTTCGTCAGAGCATTCACCATTAAAGTATTTGTAGAACAGGCAGAGGGATGCAACATCTCGTCGATGGGACAGAGGTTGAAGCCTAGACGACAGTTCAGGACCTATCAGGTTGGCGACTCTTCTTTGAACCCTGTCCAGGAGCGAGAGACAAGCAGCAGATGCACCAGCCCAGATGTGACAACAGTACTCCATACATGGGCGAATGGTTGCCTTATAGAGGTATAGGATACTGGCAGGCGTAAGTAGTTTTCTCGCACGGTAGAGGGAGCCAACCTTCCTTGCAGCAGCCTTGGCAATGCTCTCAATGTATCTATTCCAGTTCATATTCCCTGTAAACGTTAGGCCGAGGAGTTTAAAAGAAGTACTTTCAGGCAATGTGTTCTTGGCCATTGCTATTGGTGGTAGAGAAGGTTTCTTGTAGTTATTGAAGGAAACAAGCTTAGTCTTAGCAGCATTGAATGAGACCAACCATTTTTGTCCCCATTCCATTACGGATTGGAGGTCATCCTCTAGTGTTTCTGCCATTTTCTTGGATATGTGTTCATTTGTTTTCCCCTCATATCTGTTATAGAGAGTGGTGTCATCGGCAAATATACCCATCTCCGAAACAATATTATCAGGGAGGTCGTTTATGAATATAAGGAACAATAGAGGTCCAAGGATAGACCCCTGAGGCACTCCCGCATTTATGTCATATTGTTTGGATGTACGTCCGTCGAGGACAACTTTGATTTTTCTATTACTTAAGAAGGATTTAATTACGTTATGAATTCTTCCAGTGATTCCATATGATCTAATTTTCCTTAGAAGACCATCGTGCCATACCCTGTCAAAAGCCTTAGATATATCAAGGGCCACCGCTCTACCCTCCCCTGTTTTATCCAATGAACGGTATATACGTTCAGAAACTACAGTTAAGATATCTGCTGTTGAACGGGCTTGCCTGAATCCATATTGTTTGTCAGTCAGGAGTTTAGCAGCTGTTAGGTGCTGGACTAGGACTTGATTTACTAAGGACTCAAATATTTTGGCGAAAAGCGGGAGGAGGCTAATTGGGCGATAATTTAGTGGGGCAGTTCTTTCACCAGAATTCTTGAAGACTGGTACCACAGAGGCGGTTTTCCAGCAGTCGGGAAAACAAGATTCGTTAAGGCATTTATTGTAAAGTTTGGACAGAACTGGAGCAACCTCGGCAGAGCATTTTTTTAATAGCACAGCCGGGATGAGATCTGGTCCACATGCTTTAGAGGTATCTAGGTTTTTTATAATAGCATGTACCTGAGAAGGGGTGATTTTCAAATCGTCAAGTGTGGCGTCTGTTCGCAGAGGAAAATCAGGGAGTGAGTGGTGTACCGAGTTCAGTGTGGAGTTTGAGGCAAACCGACTGGCAAGCAGATTAGCCTTGTCAGTTGCCGTGCAAGCAACCTCATGATTGTTTGTTAGTGGGGGAATAATTGACTGTCCATTATTAACTACGCTGTTGTAGATTTTCCAAAAATCCCGGGTTCCTAATTTCTGTGCTTCGATGCGCTTTCTGGTGGTTTCAGAGTAATCTGACTTAGCTGTCTCTATCACTCTCTTACAATTATTTCTAGCTTCTATAAACTTCTGTTTATTTTAGCTGGACTTATGTCGGTTGAATCTGCGGAACGCATGCTGCCTTTGACAAATGGCAGTTGCACAAGCAGAAGTAAACCATTGGGGGGAGTGGGGCTTGCTATAGTATTTCCGTGCGGGAACATGTGCTTCAATAGCAGTTTTGAACCATTCAGTTGTCTCATTTTCACACTGTTCCGCTGGAAGAGTAAAGATATTTTGCCATGGGGCATCTCTGATGAGCTCCCCGATGGCTTCCCAATCAGCCTTTTTGTAATACCTCGTTGTTTTGAGTAGTGGGTCTTCAGTTTTAGGGCGAGAATTTAGGCTGATTTCTACCATTATCACAGCGTGATCAGCATTCCCGAGTGGGCTGTGGGCATTTGTTGTACAGTCATTGGGAACCGTTGTCCGAAAGAGATCTAGAAGTGAGGCATGTTGATCGTGCTGATCTGGGAAACGTGTCGGAAATGTAACCAATTGAGATAGGGAATGAGATATAGAGAAGCTATATGTGGCGCTACCAGCTACGTCTGTGTGATTTGAGAATCCTAGCCAGTTACTGTGGTGGACATTGAAGTCACCAAATACATGTATTTGTGCCCTAGTATCGAGGGAGAGTGCTATATCTATGCTGTTTGAGACTTTGTTTATTAGGGTACAGTCTTGGTTTGAGGGAGAGCGGTATATATATATATATATATATATATATATATATATATATATATATATATATTAACTTATTAAATAACTAGTTATATTAAATTTTTTTTATTAATTTTTAGTATTTAATTTAGTAGTACTCAATACATGAGTAGAACTATATAGTAAGGTAAGAAAATATATACAGCAATTAAGCTTAACACAAGTTTACGCATTCTAGTCTCATACATAATCGTTGGGTTTAAATGCATGGAATTCGTATTATCAGGCGTTTATGTATATATATATATATATATATATATATATATATATATATATATATATCTATACTCCTATAAATTCGGTCTTCTTTTGTGTGTATCGATATTCATATTAAAAAAAACCCTCTTTTCTATTTATTTAAAAAGAAAATACAATTTTCTTATATCTTGGTTGTGGAATTGCATTCACTAGCAAACGATCTAGCTAATTTGCATATTCTTTTAAACATTCATTTTAATTAATTCCCTATTAGTTGTTTCTGTTTTTTAATGGGATAATCATCTTTAGTTAACTATTACCTGCAATTATATTCATGCAGATATTCTACATAATTTATACTTGCATAATATTTGCGAAAAAAGTTTATAGTAAACACAAAATTGTTTCTATATATATTTATGTATACGTATATATTTTTGTTGAACAAATCTATCTATCTATCTATCTATCTATCTATCTATCTATCTATAAAAGTGAACGTGTCTGTGTGTCTGTTTGTGTGTCTGTGTCTCTGACTGTGTACATTTCCATACGCAATAACTCTGTCAATTTTTAGTCTACAGACTCGAAATTTGATATACAGGGTACTGAGATTTGGAAAAATCTGTGTAATTCATTTTCGGCCAGACATTTGGCTGTTAAGGAGTAAAAGTTCAACGATTTGACCTTTGAGAACTCTATCAAACTCCTCCGACAATTTTGGGTCTAAACACTTGAAATTGTAGATATAGGTTCCTTGGACATGGATCTAACTTAATAACTTGATTTGCGCCCCAAACCATAAATTTTAAGGGGTCATAATAGGGGTCAAAGTTAAAAAAATTGACCGCTTTTTTTTTGGCTCAACATACACATCCAAACATCCGGGCAAGGCCGGGTGTAAATGCTAGTATATCTATAAAAGTGAACGTGTCTGTGTGTGTGTATGTGTGTCTGTCTGTGTACATTTCCATACGCAATAACTTTGTCAATTTTATGCCTCAGACTCGAAATTTGATATACAGGGTACTGAGATTTGGGAAAATCTGTGTAATTCGTTTTCAGACAGAAATTTGGCTGTTAAGGGGTAAAAGTTCAACGATTTGACCTTTAAGAACTCTACCAAACTCCTCCGACAATTTTGGGTCTAAACACTTGAAATTTTAGATATAGGTTCCTTGGACATGGATCTAACTTAATAACTTGATTTGAGCCCAAAATAAATTTTAAGGGGTCATAATAGGGGTCAAAATATAAAAAACGCCGGGCTCAAATGCAAGTATATATATACATATACTAGCAAAAGTACCCGTCGTTGACTGGGTTCAAAAACAGCCTACAGAAAATGGACTCTGATTTATGAAAGTATGATAGGGTTGTAAATTTGGGTTGAATTTGAGGGTATCAAAACCAAAGCAAAATATGATGAAAGTAAATATAAAATAGATAAACCCCATAATTTATTATACCATACCTGTTCACACTGAAACACTTATCACAATATTCTGTGGATCTATATTAAAAAAACTTGTTAAACTTTGTGACATATTTCCTTTCTATGGAGGTCAGGTGCGAACGAACACCCCATAATTTTATTATACCATATTTCTTCAAACTGAAACATAATTATCAAAGTATACTTACGCAGATAGATATGAAAAGTCTTTGTTAAAGTTTGTGCCATATTTCCATGGAGTACAGGCGCTAACGCAGACCCCACAATTTTATTATACCATCCCTATTTAAGTTAAAACATACTTATCAAAGTATTCTAATGAACATCTATATCAAAAACACTTGTAAACGTTTTTCTTTAATTTTAAATTTTTTTATTTCCATACTTTGTGAACCAGGGGCGAACGCAGCCCCCCCCCCCAGTTTTAATGAACCACCGTTCTGCCAGATCAAACATACCTATTCCTGCGTCTCGATACATTTTCTATCATTATATATAATCAGGTTTTTAAAATAGTCAACCATATAGGAGTCTATTCGTGACCAGACACACACACACACACACACACATTCAGCTTTATATATATATATATATATATATATATATATATATATATATATATATATATGTACATTTAGCTAGATAATTAAAATACCACCATACGTATATAAAAAAGCCAGTAACATTAATTCCATACATTCATTTAGGCTGATGATTCCCTACGGAGATTAAACGCAGAAGCCTCTGTGTAGCTTTATTGTAATATATACATGTATTAGGTTTCTCACATATGTTACATTTACATATGATTTCTAAATTAATTCATTAATATATATATAGCCATGTTATATATCATCTTGAAGCGCGTTTTTTATTGAATCGAGTTATTTTTTACCATTCTCAATCTCTTAATTCATTTTTTTAAAGGCTTTTCGACAGCATGGACAAAATTCAAATCCGCACGATTTTCTTGTTCCAATTCGTGATATTAATGATGCGTTTGGCCCAGGAATCACTAATGAACATGTGGCACAACGGTGATTCAAGAAATTTTGCAATGGTGACGAGAGCCTCGAAGATGAAGACGGTCGCGGACATCCATCTGCGGTTGATAACGAACATTTGAAAGCCTTAATTCAAGCCGATCCTCGCAAAAACACACGAGAAGTTTCTGTTGGACTCGAGGTCAACCATTTAACAGTCGTTCGCTATTTAAATCAAATAGAGAAGTAAAAAAGTTGGATAAATTGGTGCCGCATGAATTAAACGATAATAAAAAAATCGTCATTTTGAAGTGTCATCTACGCCCCTTCTGCGCAGCAAAAACAACCCATTTCTCGAGCGGATTGTGACGTGTGATGAAAAGTGGATCTTCTACGACAACCGACGATGTTCGACACAGTGGTTGGTTGCCGAAAACCTCCACAACACTTCCCGAAGCCGAAATTACACAAAATAAAGGTTATGGTGACTGTTTTGTGGTGTGCGGCCGGTCTAAACTATCACAGCTTCTTGAATCCGAGCGAAACGATTACGGCGGAGAAGTACCGCCGATAAATTGACAAAATGCACCAGAAGCTCCAACGTATGTGCCCAAGATTTGTTAATATGAAGGGACCAATTCTCCTTCATGACAACGCTAGCCCGAATGCTGCTCAATTGACCCTTCAGAAACTGAACGAATTGGGCTACGAGACTTTGTCTCATTCGCCATATTCACCAGACCTCTCGCCCACCGATTATCATTTTTTCAAGCATCTCAACAACTTCCTGCGCGAAAAATGATTCAAAAGCCGAAATGATGCCGAATCGGCTTTCAATGACTTCCAGAACTCCGGATTTCTATGCTAATTAGATAAATAACATTGTTTCTCGTTGGCAAAAATGTGTCGATCCTAATGGTTTTTATTTCGAATTATAAAGTTTATTATAAAAGGAGTCATGATCTTTTGAAGTTGAACGTCAAAAAACGACATTATTTTTGCACCAACCTAATATAATCAAAAACTAAACCTTTAACAAAACAAAACTTATCAAGATAAAAAAAAGATCAACACTAATATATATATATATATATATATATATATATATATATATATATATATATATATGCTTCTTCTAGAAAGGTCTCTCTGATTTAAAAAACCATAAAGCGGGAGACCAGTACCCGCATTAAGCTGGTCTGCAGTTTAATTTGTTGCTGGCTATCTTGCTCTTGCTTGTTGCTGGATCTCAACATTTTGAACCGAGAGAGAGACTTAGCTGTCGTACAAAGCTAAGACTCTGTAACATCATCTTTGTATAGATACTCCCTCAGGCATTTGGGCTCATGGATTTTAAATGTCTGAGGGAGTGGCACTCGTCTGACAAGACGTTGCACTCATATGTATATATATATATATATATATATATATATATATTGCAATAAATCCGTATTCCTGTGTGTGTTTGTTCACAATGACGTAAGCATATATAATAGATATGTTATGACGTCTATTTCTTGTTCTCTTTCGGTGGAGGAGAAATCCTTCACGACTGAGACAATTTTTATTTTTGTACCTTTTCTCCACGTTAAAAAAACGACCCTGGTGTCTAACTCTGTCCCGTGGGGAGGCATAGTAAATAGGTACATCATGTCAGACGACATCATATATGACATTGTTATGGGGTCACTTATGACGTAGTATGGGGGGAACATTTCCCGGGCAACTCCGGACAGCTGGCTAGTATATATATATATATATATATATATATATATATATATATATATATATATATGGAGAGAGAGAGAGAGAGAGAAAGAAAGAGAGGGAGAGAGAAAGAGAGGGTAATTTTATTACCATCGTCATAAAAAGGTGAAAGGAATCGTTGCAGGGGAGTGCCAGACTTTCCCCAAATCGGGTTCTGCAAGTTATTACAAGACCCGTCAGCTTTACGGTATTTGGCTCCAGGGTTACAGCGGGGAATACGGAACGGACAAGGAAATTCAGGTTGAGGAATATCACTCAGTTGCGACAGGACACCCAACTCCTTTTTACTCAAACCTAAACTGGAAACAGCAAAAGAAGAGAATAACATTTGTTCAAATAAGCATATTTTATTCAAGAAACATATAAAATATTAGATAGTAATTGAAGTAATTGACTTTTTTTTCAGTTTTTCTTATCATTTTATTCTAGCCAGACCAGCTATATCAGACATTCCAGCCAAGATATCATTGTAAAATTGGAACAGTTTTTTTTAAGTGTAATTGGTTTAGCGGGTTTATTTGTAATTTTTGAAATCATGAGATCTTTCTAAACTTCCAATTTTACTGTTTAACTCAGCATCGTTATGGACACTAACTTCCACTAAAGTTGCTTCTTTCTTCTTTTTGATCTAGATCACCATGTAAGGTTTTCTTGTTGAATAGCTGTAGGAATGGCATAGTTATAAGTGGGTGGTGCATAAGTTATTTCCAACTGTTCTTTCTGGTATATGTTCCCAGGATTTGCTGCTGCATTCAATATTCAACTTTTTTTTGTTATATGCGTATGAGTTATCAGTGACAGTAATTCCATTGTTTGAATGCCTTGGAATCTAAAAATTATAAGAAGGCAGTATTAAAGGATTTCTAGGTACGCAGATGCAAGAATTGCATCGTCATAGTGGATTGTGTATGACTTATTTCCAACTCTTCTGTTTATATACATTCCCAGTTGGGTCATAAAAATCATTTGGGACAATGTGCATTATGTGACCCATCAAAAAGAAATATTATTTCTTGTGTGCATCTTAATACAGCGATTCATCTTTCTTACTTTTGATTGGTTATAAAAGTAACATGTAATCTCACATAAAAAAATCAATCTGGCGATTTTTTTCGAAGTTATCTTCCCAGAGTCCCTTAATCCTCTGTGGTTTTGATGGAGCTGCATTATTATAGTATGCTGAATGCCTTAGTCAAGAATAGTCTGGCGGTGGCCACCTATTTCCAGGTTTCAGAGCATATACAACATCTGGAAACCAATTTTAGTACTGACCAGACTGAACGCCATTTAACTTTGGCAATCTACCCGGGACGGTGTGTTGATTGAAATTAGCTATGACTTATAAAATCACCATTTCTTTTTGACTAGCAAGTACATTTAGGAAACTTTTGTCTGCGTTATTTAAAAGAAAACATTTTTCTATTCAAATCGATTTCATAGATTACACACTATATCCGACCGGATATTTTATTTTGTTAGCAAAACTTTCAATGCTTAAATAGGAAATCGTTGACACAGCCAGACCAAATTTATTGTTGCTATAATCAATCTACAGTGCATAATCAATATAAATTATATTTGTGAATTGTTTGGATGGGGGAATAGTTAAAAACGAATAGCTGGATAGCTCTTTTTGCTTTATGGTAAAATTTAATACGAGGGTCGTTTCAAAAGTCTTTTAACTTAACTCCAGAATTTGTTTTTCTATATAGTCACTACCATGCTCAGTGCACTTTTGCAAGGAATTCATTGACGCATCTCTTCTTCCATAGCCAGATATTGCTTTCTTAGAGTCTCATACCGTCAATCTTTGCAACAGAGAGATGAAACTTTCAGTAATCATAATAAGGCAATTTTCAATCTCCTCTGATCTATCTGGGCGGAATTAAAAAATAGGACGCATTACTTTTGGAACGCTCCTCATATATTGAAAACATATTCAATAGAATTTCAAATATTCAAATCCACTTTCGAAAAGACGTGATCTCACACATTCATTATGTACGCACGTTTCAGAGATTTCAAACTTATTCACTATTAAAATACATTTTTATAAGCCTCTTACTAAAAAAAATTTTCCACATCAACATATAAAAATGAAGTAAGCCACGAAAACGATTTAGTTTTAACATGCTCTTTCGTAATAAAACAAAGTAACAATGAATTTTATGTAAATTAAATCCTATACGGCAGTATTGAAATACACACACACACACACACACACACACACACACACACACACACACACACACACACACACACACACACACACACACATATATATGCTATTTCACATACCCATCTTGGACTTGAAGACAACCATATAGAAGTCAGCTGGAAAGCAGAAAAACGGAAGACAGTTCCACAGGCGTGCAGTCCTAAGAAAGAAACTTTGTTCATGGGATATACGTTTAGGTTTAGGCACAGATAAAGAGTGGGGGAAATTATTGATAGTGTTTTCAACTAGACGAGTGTTTCTTGTGAAAGTTTAGCGAGGGGGGACCATAGATTGGAGCTCAGACGAACGTTTGCCATGAAAATAACGATAAATCAGAGATAGACTCACAAAATCTCTTCTGTGAGAAAGAGGTTACAGGGAAAAGAAAAGGGTATCCCCTACTAGGCAATGAAGGCTATTTTGAACTCTATCAAGGCAGAATAAGTTCTTTCTAGCAGCTCCTACCCAGATGTGGCAACAGTGCCCCATCCTTGGACTTACATGGCTCTTATATAGGTAGAGAATATTCAAATTTGATTAATTTATTTTATGTTTAATTTAATTTATATTTAATGTGCTTTTAATTATTAATCAACATCAGTTGCATTTAAAAATAGAAGCAGGCTTTATTTATTGAGGCTATATGATTTGTTAACCTTTTACGCTATGAGAGTTATTTCTCGTTTCAATTTCAAAGATGAAGATGAATATGTATTGATTTTTTTTTTGAGACTTTTATCCCCATCTTCATAGTTGTTGTTTCACCACATTTCGGCCAACTGTTTCTCTGATTTTCTTCAGGTGGTTAACCACGACGGAATAGGAATGTCGAGTCTTGTAACTGTATTCTCATTAATTACTGCCTTCCATAGTTGTTATTGTCTTATCACATTTTGACCACCTAATCCTTTGGTCTGCTTTGGGTGTGATTGAGACTGCTATCTTCAGACAATGCTCAGAGGAATAGTTGGCCGAAACGTGGTGAAACAATAATAACTAAGAAGATGAGGATAACAGTCGACAGGAAATCAAGGCACAAATTATGAAGCCTCATCTCAAAGGATTCCAAAAAATAAAAGAATCTATGAAGATGGACATGTTTTATGCTTTTATAAATCCAACATGTGAGCAACTTTCAAGAAAATCGTTAGGATATTCGGTGTACTGTAAAAAGTGACTAAGCCTATGCTCAGCAATATATTTCGAACTGGCAATGCTCAGTATATATAGCTAGCACACGAGATGATTCCAATATATTTCGAACTGGCAATGCTCAGTATATATAGCTAGCACACGAGATGATTCCAATATATTTCGAACTGGCAATGCTCAGTATATATAGCTAGCACACGAGACGATTCCAATATATTTCGAACTGGCAATGCTCAGTATATATAGCTAGCACACGAGATGATTCCAATATATTTCGAGCTGGCAATGCTCAGTATATATAGCTAGCACACGAGACGATTCCAATATATTTCGAACTGGCAATGCTCAGTATATATAGCTAGCACACGAGATGATTCCAATATATTTCGAACTGGCAATGCTCAGTATATATAGCTAGCACACGAGATGATTCCAATATATTTCGAGCTGGCAATGCTCAGTATATATAGCTAGCACACGAGATGATTCCAATATATTTCGAACTGGCAATGCTCAGTATATATAGCTAGCACACGAGACGATTCCAATATATTTCGAACTGGCAATGCTCAGTATATATAGCTAGCACACGAGACGATTCCAATATATTTCGAACTGGCAATGCTCAGTATATATAGCTAGCACACGAGATGATTCCAATATATTTCGAACTGGCAATGCTCAGTATATATAGCTAGCACACGAGATGATTCCAATATATTTCGAACTGGCAATGCTCAGTATATATAGCTAGCACACGAGACGATTCCAATATATTTCGAACTGGCAATGCTCAGTATATATAGCTAGCACACGAGATGATTCCAATATATTTCGAGCTGGCAATGCTCAGTATATATAGCTAGCACACGAGATGATTCCAATATATTTCGAGCTGGCAATGCTCAGTAAATATAGCTAGCACACGAGACGATTCCAATATATTTCGAACTGGCAATGCTCAGTATATATAGCTAGCACACGAGATGATTCCAATATATTTCGAACTGGCAATGCTCAGTATATATAGCTAGCACACGAGATGATTCCAATATATTTCGAACTGGCAATGCTCAGTATATATAGCTAGCACACGAGACGATTCCAATATATTTCGAACTGGCAATGCTCAGTATATATAGCTAGCACACGAGATGATTCCAATATATTTCGAACTGGCAATGCTCAGTATATATAGCTAGCACACGAGATGATTCCAATATATTTCGAACTGGCAATGCTCAGTATATATAGCTAGCACACGAGACGATTCCAATATATTTCGAACTGGCAATGCTCAGTATATATAGCTAGCACACGAGATGATTCCAATATATTTCGAACTGGCAATGCTCAGTATATATAGCTAGCACAGGAGACGATTCCAATATATTTCGAACTGGCAATGCTCAGTATATATAGCTAGCACAGGAGACGATTCCAATATATTTCGAACTGGCAATGCTCAGTATATATAGCTAGCACACGAGATGATTCCAATATATTTCGAACTGGCAATGCTCAGTATATATAGCTAGCACACGAGACGATTCCAATATATTTCGAACTGGCAATGCTCAGTATATATAGCTAGCACACGAGATGATTCCAATATATTTCGAACTGGCAATGCTCAGTATATATAGCTAGCACACGAGACGATTCCAATATATTTCGAACTGGCAATGCTCAGTATATATAGCTAGCACACGAGACGATTCCAATATATTTCGAACTGGCAATGCTCAGTATATATAGCTAGCACACGAGACGATTCCAATATATTTCGAACTGGCAATGCTCAGTATATATAGCTAGCACACGAGACGATTCCAATATATTTCGAACTGGCAATGCTCAGTATATATAGCTAGCACACGAGACGATTCCAATATATTTCGAACTGGCAATGCTCAGTATATATAGCTAGCACAGGAGACGATTCCAATATATTTCGAACTGGCAATGCTCAGTATATATAGCTAGCACAGGAGACGATTCCAATATATTTCGAACTGGCAATGCTCAGTATATATAGCTAGCACAGGAGACGATTCCAATATATTTCGAACTGGCAATGCTCAGTATATATAGCTAGCACACGAGACGATTCCAATATATTTCGAACTGGCAATGCTCAGTATATATAGCTAGCACAGGAGACGATTCCAATATATTTCGAACTGGCAATGCTCAGTATATATAGCTAGCACAGGAGACGATTCCGATTCTGATACAATTACCAATTCCATACTAAATTTCCCGATTCTGATACAATTTCCGATTCCGATTTATAAATCTTTAAATATTGAACAATAGAGTCGTTGTTTATTTCCAATTACCGTAAAAAACGCATGTTAAGTATGCAGGCATTTTCTCAAACGCAAAAGTACACTTGTGGGGGGGAAGTTATAGATTTTAGTTTTATTGTTCATTTAAGACCAATCAATATGTATTATTTTATCATTACTACTAGCAGTGGAAGATTTTGCTTTAAACAAAATCAAATAAATAAAAAAAAACAATGAAAAAAATCGTTTTTGGCATTGGAAAATACGCACATTTTTTGTGATTCCTCAACCAGTATAAAAATGATTATTTGTAATTATAATTATTTTCGCCCCTTAAAGAAGTAAATTTTTCAGAGTTGAGCACTGTCTGTAAAATAAAAAGTCGGTCAGCATTTCTAAAACTAGACGCAAATTCCATGAACAAAGTTTCTTTCCCTGAACTGCTCGCCCGTGGAACTCTATACCACGGGGCAACTTTCCCACTTACTACAACATGGTCGTTTTCAAGTCTATTGTAAACAAGTTCTTGTTAAACCGACCCTTAAATAATCGAATTCTACCCGATTTTCACCACTAACGATCATTACGATGTTTTCTCACCAACTATTTGACAGCCATTAAATCTAATTCTTGAGTGGCTTTCGAACTTTGATAAAAGATGTCTCTCTCCTAAAAATGCTCTTGTACTACTTTTTTTTTGCACTGAAAATGGTGCACTTACCGCTTGGAAAGTTCCTCGGTAGCCGTGACGGCTAAAACTCCTGAATCCTTTAACTCATCAGTTACTGAGGGATTTTTAGATATGAAGAGGTTATGCATGAAGATGGCTGTATTTCGACGAGTTGCATCAACACCTGTGAAAAGTTATATGATGATAATAATAATAATAATAATAATAAAACTATTACTACTAATAATTAAAAATACTATAACTATAGTTTTTATTGTTGTAGTAGTAGTAATGTTATCTAGTAACATTACTACTGTTACAACAACAACAACAACAACAACAACAACAACAACAACAACACCAGCAACAAATAATAATAATAATAATAATCAAAGTTTATTGGCAGAGAAAATCTTTGATGTGAAAACTCCTAATGAATACAAATAATTGGACCCAGACGAAAGATCTGAGTGTCATGAATGGCAAGTGCTCCCTCAGTGACCAGCATGGGGGCTCGGTTGCATCCTGAAAATATTTGTTCTTCTAATTCCAGAAACAACAATGTCACCAACAAAGAACACGTAAGTATCCCCTCTAATTTCAGGCACCAAAATAATACAGACAGAACTAGAAGTATTCAGAACCAAAGTAACCAATATCGGCTAAAAACACGAAGGAAGAAATGGATAACAAAAGAGAATAAACTGGTAACTGAATGTTATTATAGAAGCCATTGCAAAAACCGAGGATATCTCAAACGGATGAAAGAATTGTTGGACATGTCCAGTGACTACCATATACCAGAACAAAGAATTGCAGACCAAGCGAAACTTATCCTCAAGAGAGGATGGCTTTCCAATCTAGAAATATGTGAAACACAACAAACGACGAATTATGGAACAGACCAAGAAACACCCCTCGCTAGAACTCTACGCATAAAAACATCTGTAGAACATCTGCAAAACTCGGACAAAAGAAACATGGAGACTGAGATCTATGAAACAACAGAATTTAACCAGAACGAAGTAGCTGAAGTAGGCAACTTATGAATGAAAAAGAAAGTTCCCATCCTTAAGGAACCAAGAGTGAAAGAAATTAAAAACTGAAGCAAAGAACGTAAACAAGCTTCTCCCATACATCCCAACAGATACCATTACAAACTTAAAAAATTAAGACAGTAATGAAGTATTAAGTTTAAAGTAGAAAAAAGATGAGGAAAAAATAGACCCACAAAACCTGGATGGGAAATGATGCTGGAAACAGAGATCAGCAAACTAAAAAAGAAGTCCAAGCGATAAACAAAATGAAAACGATTAGTGGAGGATGGAAAAGTAGAAATGCAATCAACGGGGAGAGGCTCAACAAGAAACAGGAAGAATCGAATAAAAAAATAGCAGCCAAAAAAGTGAGATTAAGATTATACGGATAGAAATCTGAACGGTGTAAACAAAACAGGACCTTCGAAAACAGTGATAGTCAATCCGAATGTGAACGAAGGAAAAACATAAACACAACAAGCAGACCCAGACATGGGAAGAGTGACAGGATCATAATAGAGATGCTGGATGGCTGAAAGATATGAATGAAAATTCTAAGAAAGGAAAAGAAAGAAATCAGCAAGGACACACCCAAGACAACCCTCCGAAAAATGGCAAACTGGAGAGAATCAGGTCACGACGGAATAATGCGTACTAGTTTTAAAGATTCACTACAAGAAAGACTAATTCAGAACCTGAAAAGATGTATTTACGAAGCAGACGTTCCAGAATAATTAGAAGTAGAACCATACTGGTGCAAAAAGACCCGGAAAAAGAAAAAAATCCCTAGTAACATGTTTACCTATAATGTGAAAAATACTAACAGCACAACTGAGGGAACAAATTTATGATTCCCTTCATAATCGTGGAATACCTCCAGAGGAACAGAAAGGGTGTCAGAAAGAAAAAAGACGAACACATCAATAAAACAGAAATAAAAAAAAATTGGAAAGGAATACTATGGACCAGGTTGGACCAAAGAAGAACTGAGGAATCTCGACGAGAAGAACCAACCACATCAAAGCAAGGATCGACAAGTCACAAGAAAAGAGTTAACAAATCTCCTTCTCCATGTCCAGAATGGCTTCCAAAATTTACATGAGGATTTGATTTTTTTAAGAATGAAAATACTGAATAAATTTATGTACATTTTGGCTTACGACCTTTTCTGAACCTATCAGATATTTATATAATAAAATTTATGCTATTTTAATTTTTTAGTATTAGAATGAAAATAAATAAGTAACTAACTCAGTATGTCAAAATAAAAACAAAAATTCAAAATAATTTGTCATACCTACCGAGTTCGAAAAAGAAGCGATCATCTTGCGTTTTTCTAGCGAGGACTTCACGGGCGCCTTGGTCGGCCAGTCGGACCACGTCAGCAGTGATGCGTCGTCGGAGGTCAGTTTTTACCTTGTCGTTAAGAAAAACGGAATGTCGATTGTGTAGCTGAGCAGCAGCCGCAGTGATTGAGCTATTGGCCCATATTTTCTGTTGTGGCGATATTTGATTGGGTCGGGCGATTTGGAACCAAGCAAGGTAACACATCAAATAGCTGAAATACAATAACGGAAGAAACAAAACGAGAAATTATCATTACTACGATGAGACAACTATTACAGTGCTGCTGAAAGAAGAAAGAGACAAGCAGGACCATATCCGGTCCTGCTGTGCTGATACCTAATCGGTCGGACGGTTTGAAACCAGATAAGGTCAAATAGCTGAAGAACAAAGGCGGAACCAATGATGGGCAATAAATTACTCAAAAGGAATTGATTACAACACAACAAGTATCTGTTTATATTAGATTTGAAGACGAGTATGCTGTAGTCAGTTGGAAGTCATGTTATCTTGTTCCACTAGGAAAGAAACTTTGTTCACGAAAGTTCTGTTTGTTTTTTTTTACTGTTTTAGGAACATTGAACATTGGATGTATTGTTTACATAGAAACGTACACGAAAAAGGAAATTTCCAGTTTGAAATTAGATTACTTAAATAAGGAAATTTACACTGGTAATTGAAGTTAGGAATTCAGCGAATGTCTTCAAGAAAATGACTCAAAAACAGGAATCGGGATGTGGGGGGGGGCGAGGCTGTGTGAAAAGAGAATTCTGCCTCTTGGATTTTATCTATGATACGTGTTTTCGCAGAACCTTTCTACCCAGAGGGATGTCATAAGATATGTAATATTGCTGTACAATGTATAGTATGCTAAAAGACATGAAATATATATAATAAATAGATAAAAAATGCAATCCTAAAAACTAATATTGCTGTTATCATGACTACGACGAGACACAACTATTACAGCGCTGCTACATAAAAAGGAAGAGACGATGTTATGTTGTTAGTCTACCGAAAACATAAAAAGGAAGAGACGATGTTATGTTGTTAGTCTACCGAAAACATCGGAAACTAAAATAGTCGATTATTATGATTTGAAAAAGTAAAATGTTAAAAGGAATGTTATCAAAGTGAAATAAATATTTACAGTTGAAATATTTAAATAAATTAGTTTTCAGGAATGTAACTTGATGGATGGAATGTCATTCTGATAGATATATTTTCATTAAGAATGTATAGGTCAGTTTTAGGAATTAAGAACAAAGAAAATACATTTTAGAAACAACAGGTGATGTGTTATTATGCTACGTAGAGAATGACGCCAGAAAAGGAAGTGAGTTTTAGATTACACATAGAAAGTAGAGTTAGATTGAATAATATGTAACTGGGAGTTATGTAGTTGAGACAGATGATGGCAGTCATGGAACCAATAACTCGCAACCCTAATAAATGTATATTTGAAACAACTTGAGTGCTCATGCCTTTCGCGAGAGACATGGCAACATTTCAGGAGCACATCGAAACAGACGAAAATGGTTGCGATTCAAGATATGCCGTTCTTTGTTCAGCACAAATGTAAAAGCTGTTTATCCGCCCTGCTGTCTATGAACTGCTTCGTATGTCGACACATACAGATAACCATTATACACATGTCAACGAGAGAAACATTTATACACCAGATGATAAATCATTGGAAGACGTCATCCACATTAAATAGACGAAACACTAACAAGATAAAGAGTCTAATTCAAGACAACACACATATATACGCTCGTTATACACTCCTCTGCATAGCAACAAGCTGACGTACTACTGCTGTCGCTAAAAGAATGAAAATGATAACTCGGCAGGTGCGGTTATTAATATAGTGCTGCTAACAACAAAGAGTAAAACAAGAAACAAAACCTTTATAGTCTGCTAGCTTTTCACTATCAATGTGCCAGAAATAAAATGTCCGCGACGAGACGCGTCGAAAATTTGTAGTAGACCTTAAAACACGCTAATGGAGTAGACCTTAAAACAAATATATGATATTTTTACTGTGATGTGATGCAACTGTTATAGTGCTGTTGCGGAAAGAAAGATGAAAGCAGACACACATCATTTGTTACGAAGAAGAAGAAGAAGAAGAAGAAGAAGAAGAAGAAGAAGAAGAAGAAGAAGAAGAAGAAGGATATCATATTTACGAAAGCTGCAAAGAAAGGAACGGACGAAAGTTACGCAGATCACTGGCTTCTGGTCGGACCCTGGTATTCGTATAGTTGACGAGACTTGAACAAGATAAGACATGTATTTTGGCGTACTTTACTCAGTGAAAACTATTTATCTAATTTTCTCTCTCTTTCTAATTCTTCTTCACTCTCTTCGCTAGACCAAGCTGAAGTTGCTCAAACCACGTGATGGGCAAGCCCCTTTCTCTTTCTTTATTTCATTTTCTGCCTCGTAGCTGGTGAGATTTTAATCAGTAGCAGACGTGTCTTTTGACACTCTGCTCCTCTCTTTACTCCCGTCTCTTGTTAGATATTTTACTGATTACTGAGTTACGACCCATTATAATTCAGTTCACAAGTTGACAAGATAAAGGATATCTTCCTATCCCCTCTCTCTGATTTAATATCTGTTATCATCAAGATAATAAACAGATAATAAACAAACAAGCAAGATCAACAGAGTTTATATATATATATATATATATATATATATATATATATATATATATATATATATATATATGTAACATGAGGAGGTTGGGGGTTGGGGAGCAGCAGTAGCAGCAACAACAACAACAACAACCACGGTACTATAATTTTATTATATATATATATATATATATACCCTAGCAGTACCCGCTAACCAGCGTCGCCCGGTAAAAGCGCCCCCCCTCGATAAAAATTATAGTACCGTGGTTGTTGTTGTTGTTGCTGCTACTGCTGCTCCCCAACCCCCAACCTCCTCATGTTACAAACGGCTTTCGGAATAGATGCCCTCAACTCCTCATGAAAGCAACTTTTTGAAGATAGGTTGTATGTTGTTCTACCAGGCCAAATTTACCAAAACTTAAAAAAAAAAAATAAATAAAAGATATATTTCGTTATTTTATGTTTTTAATGTAATCTCCCCCCAATTTAATTTGCCACATTTTGGGGTTAGTTTTGTTTATGAAATTGTTAGCTGAAAGTACAGAATGGTCTAAAAAAAAATTAATGCCGGACCCCCTTTCGCCCAAAAAGAATTAATTAAATTTATCAATATTTTATGTTTTAAATGTAAAACTCCCCCCTACCCGTCGCAAAAAAAAAAAAAAAAATGAAAAAATTGTCATGTTTTGCTGTCTTCCCCCTCCTTCAATCACCAGACTTAAAAAAAAAATGGTAGGTGTGACATGTCTTGTTGAACGCTAGGTGGCCAAAAAGTGGATACACATTTTACGATAAAGTTATATAGAAAAGTGATCCTCTCCTCTTCTTAAAATTTTAAGTTATCAAAATTTGTGCTTTCTGCCGATACGACGATTTTAATCTCTCTCTCTCTATCTATTTCTCTCGTTTCGATTCTTTCGTGTATTTATCAGTTATTATGTTTTTTGTATTAACTTCAATACTTGTTTTCAATAATTTTAGATATCACCGTAAGACAAAAAAAAAAAAAATGCAATCAAAAATGTATATAATAATAAATACAAATGTAGCTTCTCTGTCCCTTTCTGCCGATACGATGATTTAATGTCTTTCTCTGTCTCTCTTTGTATCTTTCTGTCTCTCTCTGTCTATATATCTGTCTCTGTCTGTCTGTCTCTCTCTCTGCCGATACGATGATTTAATCTCGCTCTGTATCTCTCTGTTTATCTCTCTCTCTCACTCTGTTTCTTTCGCTTCGGTTCTGTTTTTCAATCTCTACCTCTTTCACTTTTTCTATCTTACTTTAATGACATTTAGAGAAAGAGAGAGAGAGAAAGAGAGAGAGAGAGAGAGAGAGAGAGGGGGGATGGAAAGGGACCGGGATTAAGAAGTAAATAACTTCGTAGCGGCGCAGTAATCACTTTATTTAATGTAAAAATCTGGCCTCCTCTATCGAGAGACGCCATATTAGATAACGGCTTGATTGAATGTTCGTTTTAGTGTTTAGGATTGTATTCTTGAATAAGATATGAGTATGATCAATAAGGATAGGATTGTTGTAAGGGAGAAGTTTTTATTTTTCGAATAGACCAACGGGAATTTAATAGTTGAGCTATAAGTTTACGAATGTTAAGAATGGTGTAACCACAGTATCTATAACCTTTGTATAAATGTACACAGTGTAGAATTGGGGCGTAAGAGGACTTGTGGAGACGTGGTGAAAACCTACCTACTTCCTCTATAGGTTACGACGATGATGAACATGGCGCACCTCGGAATAAATGTAATATTTAAATAATAAGAAATAATGTGGATGTAAATGCGTTCTATAGGTAAATAATTTGTAAACAAAAAATTTTATGTTCCATCTGTTATTGCCAATTTACGTTAGTTTCGCCCTATATATATAAATATATATTGTTAGGTTACGTTAGTTTCGCCCTATATATATATATATATATATATATATATATATATATATATATATATATATATATACATACATACATATATATATATATATATATATATTGAGGCAAGTGTTATTAAAAAGTACGGAATTGTTCTGTTTCACTATTTTATTTTTTACTTTCTCCAATCCCCTGTTTTTGGTGTTTTTCTCTAAATTGTTTAGGTTGGATCAATGTTTATTTGGCGAGCGCTTTCGAGAGAAGTACTTCCATAATCCTCAGGTATATTGCATTATAAAAATTATCTTTTAATTATATATATATTTTTAGTCACAGTGACGTGGTGGCTAATTACGAGTTACGTGGACGGACAATTTTTTTTTATTATATACATATATACATATTTAAAATTTAAAATTTACTACCCTAGGCATTTAAAAATATTTCGACTGTATTCGTAATTAATACTATTTATCTGAGTCTTCTTTAATATACAATGACTCAAGCAATTTTAATTTATTAATATTATTTCCGGTTTGCAAGACCTTAGTGTTCTCAACCATGATTCTTCGGAATTCAGAATGATGGCAGCCATGTTTTTCCAAATGCTGCGATATCGAACTCGAGTCGGATAGGTGGACAGTTAGTCTTCGCGACAACGTGTTTGTCGACAACGCCTATGTAGTTAGTAGTACTTGAGATACATTTTCCTAATGTGCAATTAAATTGGTAAACTACATTGTTTTTTCTAACAAGTTATTTGTCTGCGTAATGTTTTTTATATTACAAAGTTAGTCGCCTGCAGTTTTTTTTATTATAATAAAATAATTCATTATCTATTATTCCGTCCTGCGAGATATACAGCTTACTATTACAATTACTGATTGTAATTTCACATAGGATTAGTGAGGTATAAGAGTAGTCGTTGATGGGCAGAAGTCTGGAGCTCAAAGAATAAACACCGAAAAAACGCAGGGATTCATCATGGACCCAACTCTTTTCCTGATCTTCATCAATGATCTCCCAAATCGCATCCTAAGTTCATTCGTCCAATATATGTGATTGACACACACTGTAAAGGCAGCAACAACCAAGACCTCTTAAAGTCTCTCTTCTCCGACCAATGAGCAAAACGTGGCTGGTTAATTTTAATGCAACCAAAACTAAGCTTCTATCTATATATCACCAACGCTTTGATTCCCACTTGGTCTCAACTGAAATGAATTGCTCTTGTTTCGCAGACGTACCCTGTTCCGACAAGTTTCTGGGACTGATATTCGCTCTTGACCTGAAATGGAAGACTTATATCAAATCTGTTGCAAAAATCCTTGGAAAAATTGTTGCACCATTCTATCGATCCAGAAGATATTTCATTACCGACGCTATACTCTACCTGTACAAGTGTCAAATATATCACAATATAGAGTACTGTTTCCACATCTGGGGAAATGCTGCTCAGAGCTGCATGAAGTACTATTTCCTGTCTCGACATATTCAAAAGCGGTTTCAAGTGATGTCCTTTTCCTCCTCTCTGAAACCACTTTCTTACAGAATGGAAGTTGCGACTTTGTCTCTGCTCTATCGTTTTTTTCATGGCAAGTGCTCGACTAAGCTTCAATATATGATCCACCTTCTGCAAGAATTTCGCAGTACGCACTCGTCTAGCTACAACTACTGTTAATCATTTCCTCTACTCTCTATATCTGCCTAAATCTTAAAACAAATTCCATGAAAAAAAAAGCTTCTTTCCTAGAACTGCCCGCTTGTTGAACATTGTACTGCATACCCGTTTTTTCAGCTAAAAATATAAATAGTCGCCATCATGTTAATGTAAACAAGCTCTTCTTTAGCCGTCTCATTAAATAATAAAATTCTAACCCTTTCACCAATACCTATTACTGTTTTCTCACCGATCACTTTACACTCATTAATCTTTATCATCGAGTGACCTCCAGGCCTTAATAAGTGATGATTCTCTTGTACAATATATATATATATATATATATATATATATATATATATATATATATATATAACTAGCTCTACCTACGTATTGAGCACTTTTGAAGTAAATACTTAAAGTTTACGCATAAATCTATACTTTCGTATATTAATTTTATGTGAGTAAATGAAGTATATATATATATATATATATATATATATATATATATATATATATATATATATATATATATATTAGGGGTTTCCAAAAGTAATGCCTCTTATTTTTATTCCATCCAAATGGATCAGAGGAGATTGCAAATTGCATTCTTATGATGGCTGAACATGCGTTCATGAACTAAAAATTTCATCTCTCTGTTGGACATGTTGACAGTAAAAAACTCTAAGAAAGTAACTCCTGTCATGGACGTGCGTCAGATGCAGAGCTGTGTCATTGGCATCCATGGCAAATGTGGATTGAGAATGGTAGTGACTATCAGAAACTTTACTTTTGGAACGACTTTTGAATAAAGGAAGGATTTCTGCTTTTTGAGTCGGAATATATGCATATAACATTTATAGTTTTGACTTTGAAATAATATTTATTTTTAGCTTCTTACATCAACTGACTTCACGCCTTTCTGGAGCGATTTTAGTAAAAGAAAAATGAATAAATAAAGTCAAACTCTCTTTGGGATGTTTTTTTTTCGAAAATATCTATTAAACAATTTCATTAATTAGTAAACTAACATAATTATACTAGCGGGGCGCCTAGCGTGGCCTGGTCGTGAAAAACGCTTAAATATATTTTAATTTATGCAGGTTTCATATTTATTATTACAGAACTAATTCTCTATTGAATATTATATTGTACCTGATATATTACTGATTTCCAAAGTTAATAAAAAATTACCTGGGTGCCATCAGCTAGAATTGAAACCAAAATATTTACCGCTCTAGTTGCGGTCCCTACCGATCAAGCTACCAACAGATTGATAAATGAAGATTTAAAATTAAAACACTTTAAGCTATGAATGAATTTGCACACGTGAAAATATAATAAAAATATGTAGGCAAGTAGAAATGAACGTTTTACATTTCAACTTGCCGACATATTGGGTTGACAAGAAAGTTTTTGCGGATTTTTAACTTTTAATTTCAGATAAACATATCGACTTTAAAAAAATATTGATCAAATTTAGCACCTTCAGAATCAACATACTTTTGCCAATACAAAACAAGTGTAATTATGCCATTAACGTAAAAATCTTGCGTTCTGATGGCGCTGAAGGCGTTCTGGATATCGCTTAGGTTTTTGAAGCATTTCTCACGCAGAAAGTTGTCGAGATGATTGAAAAAGTTGTAGTCGGTAGGTCTGGAGAGTATGAAGCAGAGTTTCGTTGCCCAATTCGTTCAACTTCTGCAGGGTCGGTTTAGCAACGTGCGGTTAGGCATTGTCGTTGAGGAGAATTGGGCCTTTTCTATTGACCAATGTTGGGTGTTGTTATCGAAGTTTCTGATGCATTTCATCCATTTGTTGACAGTACTTCTCCACCGTAATGGTTTCGCCAGCATTCAAAAAATTAATGGATGAGACCGGTCGCAGACAACCAAACAGTCAGCATGACCTTCTTTTAGTGCAACTTTTGTTTCGGGAAATGTCGTTGAGTTTCGTTGGTATCTAATCACTGAGCTGAGCGTAGCCGATGGTCGTAAAGAACTCACTTTTCATCACAAGTCACAACCCGGTCGTTATTGTTGCGTAAAAGAAGGGAAGATGACACTTCATAACGGCGTTTCCTTTGGTTGTCATTCAATTCGCGAGGCGCGCATTTATCAAGTGTTTTTGTCTTTCCAATCTTTCTCAAGTGGTTGAAAATCGTCGTATACATTACGTCTAATTCAGAAACAAGTTCTTGAACAGTTGTGGGTGGAGTAAGGCTCTTAATTGATCGTTGTCAACATCCGATGGCCGACCACTACGCTCATCATTTTCAATATTCTTGCCGTCGCCATAAAATTTTATTTACCACCAATGTGCTGTGCGTTCAGAATTAGTTCCTGGACAAACGCTTCGTTGATATTGCGAGATGTTTCAGCAGCTTTTCGGCCTAGCTTGAATTAAAATACGAAAATTGTGCGAATTTGCTTTTTTCCATCTTGTATTCAACGTTCTGACAAGAAGGCATAATTATTTAAAAACAATTGTAATTTAAACGATTAGATAGAGTGAAAAGTGCTCTTTAAAATGATACATAAAGTAAAGGTATTACAAGGAAAACTTATTTGAAAATACATAATTTTAAATCAAAATAAAAAATTCCGAAAAAACTTTCTAGTCAACCTAATATTTCTATACGCGTTATTCATACATCCAAACAAAGATTTCACTCGTTGTAAATTATCTTTGGTGTATTATTACTATTTCCTGTTCAGTAGCTTAAGAGTTTATCGGGTAAAATTTTTCACAGATAAACACAGACACACGCTTACATATAGTGTTTTATTTATATCAAATTACAAATTAACAAACAATTATTAACAAATCATAAATTCTAAACTATTTTTTTATATATAAATAACAAAATTAAAAATCCCGCTAAAAGCTATGCCGTTTAAAATCATAGGGAGAAATTTTTCAATTAATACCGGTTCGCAATTTCCAATTTAAGATATGACAGCCATGATGAAATAGATATTTACAAAGTGCCTTCAATAAGTTTCCAGACCTTTTCCGTATGCGCACTTTTATTGATGATACACACATGAAACTCTACCCCCCCCCTTCGAAGTAATCTCCTCCGGTTGCAATGCACTTGTTATACTGTTCCAACAACTTCAGGAAAACCCCATGGAAGTCCTCTTGTGTTAGTGTGTGAATGACCCTCATCACATCCTCTTTCATCTTCTCAATTGCCTCATAATGACAGCATGTAAGGGGTTCCTTGAGCTTAGGGAATAACCAAAAGTCACGGGGAGCAAAGTCTAGACTATAGAGAGAGTTAGGAGCTGTCTTGATGTTTATCTTGGTCAAATAGTCTGTGACAAGAATAGAGCACCCTTGAGACAAACTTCGTACAAATCTTCCACATCTTCACAAATAATTGTGTGTACAGTTCCCACACTGACAACAAAACTGTGCACTTATTGTCTCTATAGACACACGACGGTCCTTATTCATGATCATCTTTTTTTTGGCCAATCAACTCTTCTGTTTTGACTTCCTTACTCCTTTCACACCTCTCATCACCCCTCACAGAATTCCAGCCTTTCTTGAATCTTTTATGCCACTCAAAAAAAAAAAAACTGATCTTCGATTCATGCTAGATGGCCCAAAAGCAGTCTGAAGCATTCCATACGTTTCTGTAACATTTCTTCCAAGTTTAAAACAGAATTTTATTGCATATCGTTCTTCTAAAGTGTCCTGATTGCATTTTTGAAATTCATCAGCTGTGATAATCAGGATGCATTTCAATTCTCGCTGTAACTGTTCATTTGAACCTTAAATCATAAAAATTGGTCAGTCATTTCATAAAAAATGTATAGCAATAATATACTGAATTTGCAAGAGTCTATGACAATTGTAAATGACTGTACAATAAAGTCTGGAAACTTAATAAGGCACCTCGTACATTTTACCAGATTACAAATCATCCCTCACGAGTTAAATGGCAAGTTGTGGTCTACTAATTGATAATTAGTGCCTTACGGTATTAAATGATCACAAAAGATGCGTATGATTTGGATTCTTCGGATTACTGTTCTCATCGTAAGTGTTATTTTCACAACGTTTCGGCCGATGTAACCTCCGATGTAACATGACGTAGTGAATAAAGTTGGTCAAATTTAGTTGAAAAAGTTACACTTTTCTAGAATGTTGGCGACGCTAAAAAACAATTGCGAATCACTTAGTACTTCTACCCAGTTATGGTTGACTGAACGAAAGTATGCTACCGCATGCATAAAATAAAGGGTTACGGTCGATATCTCGTGCAAATTCTTGAGTTCTACAGAAAGATTCACGTATTAGACATGATACTCCTGAAAAATATAGGATGTTACATCGGCCGAAACGTTGTGAAAATAATATTAAAGATGAGAATAGTAGTCCGAAAAATCCAAGCAATGCAAATAATTAATCCTCATCCCCCCCCCCAAAATAAAAGGTCAGAAACGTAATGACAAAAAAAAAAAATGTCGGTATGTTGTAAAACAAACAAACAAACTTATTCTATAAAAGCTTCATAAAGCTTATAATTTCAGGAATACGAGTTGTTAGCAATATAATAGTTAATGCTAGTAAATCCCCCCCCCCAAAAAAAAACAACAAATTTATAATGTGATGTAATAGAAATAACGTTTTACAGTTGATTTAAATTTAGGTAAAAAATCCACAGTTCAACCTAAATAAAGACAAAAATAAAGAAAAATCTTTTAATTCACGTACTTGCCACAGAACGAAAATGTTATATTAAAAAAATCATGTAAATTGGTCAAGTAGTTTTATTTTTCTATAAACTAAATACTTTTTGAATGATTTTAAGCAATTAATATAAAATCGTTAGCTTTATAAGACTGATCTCGAAAGATCATTATATTGTAGCGTTATCTGCCATTTTTTTCAAGCTGGCCACGCAAGATAGTCTCTTTTTGCTTCTTCATAGAACTTGATTTTCTTTGTTAAAAGTAAAACTACTTGATCAATTTACGTGATTTTTAGAATATGACATCTTCGTTCCGTGACGGGTACGTGCATCATAAAGATTATTCTGTATTTTCTGTATTTTGTTTTTATTTATTTAAATTCTGGATAAGAACGAACATTTATAACCCAGCGTATACAGATTCCTCAGCTAGTATATATGTAGATAGAAAATTTGTGATAACTTACGCCAACGTAATGATCCGACATCGTGTGCGTTGAGACATCGTGTATCTATGATCTGCTTCTCTGGTCTTCAGCAAATCTCACACAAAGTCCTTTCTGAGTAAGATTGGTTAGCCAGGTTATTTTTGTTCCGTTTTACTTCGACAATCCTCAGCCCAGGTTTAGCATTGCTATCCAATTACATCCAGTTAACCTGTCGAATTGGGAGGAGTGTTATGATTTTTATGGTCAACCTTTATTGTCTTCAGCGCACCCAGTACCGGGTACCCGGTATAATCGAGGTCCATGGAATAACATTGAGATGGGCGTCTGTGAACGTTTGACTCGTGCGTCAGTTTTTGCTGACATTTTCGGAGTTGCAGATTTTTTTCATTTCCAAAATTTGTTTTTAGGATTTCGTTTAAGCTAAAAAATAAACAAAAATAGGCGTCTTTTTAATGTTCGAAGGCTTTTAAACACCTTCAGCTAATAACTGTCTATGGCGGGATTACTTTCTTTTTTCTTTTTGCATTTATTATGCTTGTTTGTATACAAACATAAACCTTGAATTATATCAGATGTGTCAGGGCAGTGCAAAGATGGAGGCGGTTTTATCCACCCACTCTCTTACACACACACACACACACACACACACACACACACACACACACACACACACACACACACGCACACACACACACACACACACACACACACACACACACACACATACACACACACACACACACGCACGCGCGCGCGCACACACACGCACGCACATACGCACGCGTGCGCGCGCACACACACACGTACACATACGCACACATACGCACACAAACACACATTATCATCATCATCATCATCATCATCATATCGTTAGGTGTATCAGAATTTTTGTAGGAAATTTTTACACCACTAACACGAAACTGCGAATAAAATATAAAAAAAAAACGTAATGTCTCTTTTAAAAGTGGGTTGTTTATTTTCTTTATGGATTATACTTCCAAAATAAACTATTAAAGTTGTATAAAAAGTAATAGAAATATTATTTTTGTTTTATTTAAAAAAAACAGTAATGAAATTAATTGAATTTTACAAGTTCAGTATTTTTCAATTTTTAAACTTTAAAAATCTATCAAATTTTTTCTATTGATTCTACTTTTACGATATTTTCAGGGTCAATGTGAAATTTTATGCTCTTTCCAATAAATTGAATATAATATTTTAGACAAACGTTTTTTTAAATTCACGCCCCCCATTTTGAATGTCTATTAAAAAGAAAATAATTAATTTACTCACCAAAGTTTTATATATCACAAATTGAAAATAAAAAATCAATAAATAATATACTCAAATTTAAATAAAAAAAAGTAGTGTTTTTTTTTAGAAATTTACCTGTAAAGTCTGAACTTAAAAAAAAACACGTTTTTTTTTTTAAAAAAATGAAACCTTGGTCCTTACCCCTTTAATTGAAAAGAAAAATTAGGGTTTGAATTACATATTTCGAGTAGTTAAAAGCTTGAAAAGACAGGAGGTCGAATTAATTCACGCCCCCCATTTTGAAATGTCTATTAAAAAGTAAATAATTAATTTATGTGCCAAAGTTTTATATATCACAAATTAAAGATAAAAGATCAATAAATAATATATTCTAATTTAAAACAACAAAAAAAAAAAGAACAGTTTTTTTGGAAATTTACCTGTAAAATCCGAAGTTTAAAACCCTTTTTTTTAAACAATGTTGTTTGTATTTTTTGATTTTTAAATGAAACCTTGGTCCTTGCTCCTCTAATTAAACATAAAATTAGGGGTCGAATTACATTTTTTTGAGTAGTTATAAGCTTGGAAAGACAGGGGGTGGAATTATTCAATATTTTTCACGAAGTTTCTTACACACCTATCATATCGTTTGCATCCGGAAATTCTATTGTTGGCATTGGTTTCCTCCATATTTTTCTAAAAATCTAGAAAGACATTAGGGATTACAGGAGAGCCAGCACGTGAAGTTTGCCAACATCCTAAGCGAAAATTATTTTTGTGACATTCAGATTGTCAGTTTGTGTCGTTAACAACTAGATCACTACCACCTCCACACACACACACACACACACACACACACACACACACACACACACACACACACACACACACACACACACACACACACACACACACACGTAGGAGAGTAGAAAGTGGACAAAAAGACTTGATGGTTTATGGTTTGAAATATAACACTTATCGTTAGTAGTTTTTTTTACCTTGAAATGTTTTTTTATAAAGTGACTTCCGCTTTGTCTGGAGTGATTCCCATAAAATAAAGTCCAAAATATATACTCTACTGTATGCGCGTTTGAATCGTTAAAACTTATATTTATAACTGGTTGCATTTATTGATTTTGACTTGTAAACAACATTTATTGTAGAGTAAGAATACACATTCAAAAGTAATGAGAATCACATCAACAAAAATGTAGAAAATTAAGTTTAAATAACTGTAAAGACTCTTTAAAGCACACACACACACACACACACACACACACACACATATATATGTATATATATAATTATAAAACTCAAATGACTTTGTAACGATGTATGTAACTCACTTTCCGGTTTACGACATCCGGTTGCGCATGCGCGCATAAACTTTAACATATAACAACGTAAAACATAAATCGCTTCTTTTGCAGATTTTGACCTGCGCACTGAAATATTAACGTTATTATTTCGCTAAGCAATGTGTCCACTAGACTGAACTAACCGTTAGAGTCAAGGACCAAGAAATGGCTGGTATGGTATCCAGCGTCACAGAAAGCTTACCAGGGTGGATCAGGCCCTTTAGTGTTGGCTCACAACTGATCTAGGAGATGTAAATCCTGCGATCGTTTTATCATCTGACGTGTGGCACATGTGTGCGCCTGTACAGACCATGTTAATCCGATGGAGAGAGTGTGCTTTGTTCAACAAAAGCAATGGCCACTTAAAACAAATCAGTGGCGGTTGTTCAGTGAACAATTTTCACTCATTTAAGCCTAAGGTTTGGTACATCGATATGTGCTTTTTTTTGTTTTAACTAATAATAAATTAATAAAACCCTGTGGCGATGATGGGATTGTGACGGGAACTGGTGAAGGATGTCACTGGTAGTTCCTAGCATGAACATTGCACATAGGTGGTGGAAGGTAGATGGCCGTTTTTCACAACACCTGCAAGTAATTGTGTGACTCGTGTCCTCCTTTCATAACAAAGCAGCCCTTTATAGGATGGCACTGCTTTCCACTTCATGGGGAGGGGTCTATAAAAGGTGACCTAAAAATTGTTTACTTGCTCATGTCCCTGTCATCAAGTGCAGATGTCTGGGCATCCAATATTTGCACCCAAATCAAGAATAGAAACAAAATACTTGGAACGAATATGTCCATTGCGACTTGTAATGTAAGAACACTCCAGGATAACAAAAAGAAACATGAACGAAAAAACGCTATCATAGCACGTATGTTAAGGCATCATAGAATTTCTGTTGCAACTCTTTCTGAAACTCGGTTTGCTGATACAGGACAGCTAGAGGAAGTTGAAGGTGGATACACTTTTTATTGGATTGGAAAACCAAGTTCTGAGAAACGTGAATCTGGTGTTGGTTTTGCCATCAGGACTGATATTGCAAAACATCTTGAGTCCCTGCCCGTTGGTATAATTGACAGAATTATGTCCTTGCGCATTGCAGTAGGAAAGGACAAATATGCCACATTTTTGAGTTGCTATGCACCTACACTTAATTCATCTGATGAGCTAAAGGAGAGGTTTTACTCCTCTTTACGCGAACAAATCAACAAGGTCTGTATACAGGATAAGCTATTTGTCCTGGGTGACTTCAATGCTCGTGTGGGTAGTGATACACAATTTTGGAGAAATGTCATTGGTTCACATAGAATTGGTATAGTCAACTCAAATGGTGTTCTCTTATTGTCTCTTTGCAGTGAATTCGATCTTTTGCTCACTAATACAATGTTTCAGCTGCATAATTGCAAAAAGCCAGTTGGAAACATTCCCGGTCTAATCATTATCATCTCATTGATTATGTCATTGCACGTCGTTTGGATAGACAAGATATAAATCTTACACCTTCTTACAGCATCGGGGAATATTGGTCAGACCATAAATTGATCTGCTCCACAGTCAGGATGAAAACCAAGCGCCCTGTTCGAAACCAACGTAATTCTTCCATCAAGAGAATTGATGTAGGCAAGTTGAAAGGTAAGGAGACAATGCACTCATTTCAAAAGGCTACTGATGAAAAGTTGTTCTCCGTTGTATGTGGAAATGATATTGAGGCATCTTGGAGAGAGTTTAAAACTGCAGTGTATGGCTAAAGAGTCATTAGGATATGTTCGAAGGAAAAACAAGATTGGTTTGATGAAAATGATCCAATTATCGCCCCACTGCTCAATAACATGCATCAAACCCATCAAGTATGGATTACTGACAAAAATTCTTCAGTGAAACACAAGGCTTTCAGAATGGCCAAAAGGTTGGCACAATCTCGGCTCCGGAAAATGAAACAAAACTGGTAGGAGCAGAAAGCTAAGGCCTTACAAGATGTGGCGGATAGGCGTGATTTTAAATCATTCTACCAAAACCTCAAAGGGGTGTTTGGTCCCATTTTAAGGGGGGCATCTCCAATATTTTCGTCGGATGGCATTCTCCTCACTGATAAAAAAGAAATTAGTAAGCGCTGGGCTGAACACTTTTCAAATGTTTTAAACAAAGAATCGACAGTGGATCGAGGAGTGATTGATGGTATTCCTCAGAGGCCAACCATCGAGGCGCTTGCTGATACTCCATCCATGTCGGAGATTGAATGGGCTGTAAAGCAACTTTCAAATGGTAAGGTTCCAGGTGATGACGGCATACCTGCAGCAGTATACAAATGTGGAAACCAACTGTTAATCAGGAAACTAAGTGCACTGTTTTCATTAATATGGGAACTTGGTACCGTGCCACAACAGTTCAAAGACGCGTCAATCATTCACCTGTTCAAGCACAAAGGAAATAAGTGTGAGCGTGATAACCATAGAGGAATTTCTCTTTTGTCTGTTGCTGGTAAGATTATAGCGTGTAATCCTAAACAGACTCAATCTGTAAAACTGTGCTCCTAGAAACCCAGTGTGGTTTTAGGACAGGAAGAGGTACTGTGGACATGATCTTCAGCCTTCGGCAACTACAGGAGAAAGCGAGGGAGCAGAATAAGGACTTGTTTGTCACATTCGTTGATCTCACAAAGGCATTTGATACCGTCTGTAGGGATGCTCTGTGGACTGTTTTGAGGAGGCTTGCTATTCCGGACAAGATGTTGAATGTGAGTGTCTCCTTTCACTGGGGAATGGTGGCGACATTAAGATCTGGCTGTGAACAAAGTGAACCATTTGTGAAGTGTCAAATGGAACTAAGCATGGATGTGTCCTTGCTCCGATCCTATTTGCTCTTTTCTTTTCGGTGATGCTTGGGACAGCTTTCAGGAACACCTCAGGAGGCATAGGTGTTGAGTATCGATCAAGTGGAGGATTATTTAACCAGAAACGGTTCAAGGCCAAAACCAAGACTTCTGTGCAGACTGTTCCTGACCTCCTCTATGCTGATGACTGTGCTCTTGTCATCTGGAACAGCCACGATGTGTCTCTAAAAGTAAAGGTGGCAGTCTACAAATCTGTTGTTCTGCCTACTTTTCTGTATGGTGCCGAAACCTGGACCTTGTACCGCAAGCATATAAATCAGCTTGACTCCTACCATATGAGATGTCTGCGTTTTATTTGCAAGGATTGTGTTCCGAATAGTGAATTACTGGGGAGATGTGAAATCACTGGTATTGAATCATTTTTGATCAGGATACAAATGCGGTGGTCGGGTCATCTTGTAAGAATGGATGACTCAAGAGTTCCTAAGCAACTTTTTTATGGGCAAATGACAAATATTTGCCGTCCAATAGGGCGTCCCCTGCTTCGTTACAAACATAAACTAAAAGACAACCTGAAACGTTGTGGAATTTCTCTGAGTTCCTGGGAGAGTGCAGCAGAGGATCGCAGCAAATGGAGGAAGATGTGTTTCCTGGGGACCAAAGAATTTGAACATAACCGCCTTTGTCATAGGGACGCCCTTCGTGCAAATATGAAGGCAAAACACAAGAAACATCCACCTAAAAATGAATATGTATGCCATTGTGGTTTCAGAGCACGCAGCAAAGCAGGGTTATCTGTTCACTTGAGAAGGCATCTTTAACCGACGAGCATATGAAAGTTTATCATCTGCGGAGGAGTGTGCCGGACGTCTACAGGATTGCAATTACGCATGTGGTGTTACAGAGCTTGGGAGCTGCTGAAGATTGCATACTGAACCCCCATTCATCGTCTTCGAGGAGAGAATCCACCATATATATATATATATATATATATATATATATATATATATATATATACACTAACAAAAGTACCCGTCGTTGATTGGGTTCAAAAACAGCCTACAGAAAATGGACTCTGATTTATGAAAGTATGATAGGTTATGAAAAGGAAGGGTTGTAAATTTGGGTCGAATTTGGGGTATCAAAACCAAAGCAAAATATGATGAAAGTAAAAATAAAATAGATAAACCCCATAATTTATTATACCATACTTGTCCACACTGAAACACTTATCACAATATTATGTGGATCTATATTAAAATAAACTCGTTAAACTTTGTGACATATTTCCATTCTATGGAGGTCAGGTGCGAACGAACACCCCATAATTTTATTTTACCATGTTTCTTCAAACAGAAATATAATTATCAAAGTATACTTACACAGATAGATATAAAAAGTCTTTATCAAAGTTTGTGCCTATTTCCATTCTATGGAGGACAGGCGCAAACGCAGACCCCACAATTTTATTATACCATCCCTATTTAAGTTACAACATACTTATCAAAGTATTATTATGTATATCTATATCAAAAACACTTGTAAACGTTTTTTCTTTAATTTTTACATTTTTTATTTCCATACTTTGTGGACCAGGCGCAAACCCAGACCCCACAATTTTAATGAACCACTGTTCTGCCAGATCAAACATACCCATTCCTGTGTCTCGATACATCTTCTATCATTATATGTAATCAGTTTTTTAAAATAGTCAACCATATAGGAGCCTATTCGTGACCAGACACACACACATTCAGCTTTATATATATATATATATATATATATATATATATATATATATATATATATATATATATCTGGTGCCTTCACTAAGTTTCCAGAATTTTTGTACAAGCAGTTCAAATTGTAGCCTATTATATATATATATATATATATATATATATATATATATATATATATATATATATCTGGTGCCTTCACTAAGTTTTCAGAATTTTTGTACAAGCAGTTCAAATTGTTGTAGAAAAATAAAGATTCAGTTTGATTTTGCTTTACATCTTATGAGATGGCTGACCAATTTTATGATTTCAGGTTTAAATCAACAACTAGAGTGGGAATTGGAATACATCCTACTAAAGCCTGATTGTCACAACTGGTGAATTAAAAAAATGCAATCTAGACTTATTTCTGTCTTTCCTTGTTCCTTTTCGTTTCTTCTTTTTCTTCACCTCTTCTAATCTGTGTCTCCCACTACCACCTTTTCAAGTTTTAGAATAATTATTTAATTGGATAATTTAGCCACTTGTGCTGATTTATAAATATGATGCATAAGCCATTTCTTTTCTTTTCTTTTATTTATTTCATTTCATTTTGAGTTATCTGCCCCCAGAAACTGTGTTTTCATTCACAAATTGAATTTACATTTGGAGTGGATTATGAAACTCATATATTAAATAAAAAATATCAAATAAATATAAAAAAAATTATATGATAATTAAAAAATATCTTCTCCGGACTTATATAATAAAATATTTACCGGATTTATAATCTAACCAAAGGAGAAACCAGGGAATTATGCCCACTTCGGATTATTACCTTGTGCTGTAGAAGAATCAAGATATGCATTGGATCATTTTACATCACTGCTACCGAAAACTCTCACTTCGGGATTTACCATACAATTTGGATATGAAGTTCAATATCCTTTTCATTTTGAACCAATATATAATTTCCCTTTCTCTATGATTTAAAAACTTTAAAAACCTTTAATTATGATTTTCTATGTTTATGGTTTTAGCAAATTAGATATAAACCTTTTTATAATATTTGATAATATTTTCTCCTCTAAGGAAATGGGTAAACATCGAAAACCTATAAGTTAAGGAGATATACTTATTGAAATGTATTCTTTGTTTTGCATGTAATAAAAATTCTAGATTTTAAATTTAATCATTTCACATCACAAAATTTAAATTACTTAATTATGATTTATTTGCTCTATCTGGTATACTAAGCAATTTTTATTTAGCTGGGATTGTCTTTATAAAATATTACAGCCAATAATATTTTGTAAGGCCGATAATCACTGTATTTGCATGACAGTAGATTTATTGCATTACATTATTCTGAAGTATATATATATATATATATATATATATATATATATATATATATATATAGTAAGTTATAAAATAAATATGGCAATTATATATATATATATGTATATATATATATATTAGGGAAAGAAAATTAAAACTGTAAGTTGAACTTTACGATCAAAATTTATTGTTCGACTGAATACTCTAAAAAACAATTTACAAAGTCCTTACTCCGCGGAGTTTCAAAGAATGATATTCTTGTTATTCTTCTTATCAAAGGACATAAAGAAATCAGCAAATTATATTTGTAGCAATGCTAGAATTCACTAGTTGTGGCATTAAGTGAAACTGTAATTTATTGTAGTTATGTAGTTATAAATTGCCAAGAGAAGAAGTGAAAAAATGTTAGATATGTAAAAAAATATGAAAAATAAACCGCGCATAATATTTCAGCTTGCATGAAAATTCTCTCAAGTTTATCCGCTCTACTCTCTGTTGGGTATTGACCTTTTTAATTCGGTTGGGATTAAATTATTTATATATAAATACTGTTATTTATATTAGTTTTAATATATATATATATATATATATAATATATATATAATATATATATATATTATATATATATTATGTATATATTATATATATATTATATATATATTATATATATAATATATATATATAATATATATATATATATTACTACTACATGTAATCACATAAATATATATATATAGATATAATTTTATGCGTACATTTTCAGTATTTACTTCAACAGTGCCCAATACGTAGGTAAAGCTAGGTAGTAAGTTATGATAAGTTTCATAACTTACTATATATATATATATATATATATATATATATATATATATATATATATATATCTCGAATCAATTATCAGTAAGACTGTTTTATTCGTATTTGCAGAGAAGTAAGTCATTTATTAGTAACAGTGCTCTTTATTTACGTGTGACAGAAAAGAACTATACTGCATAATAAGGTCGATACATCAGTTCTCGTTAGATCATCAATGCTAAGCAACGTTGAACCTGGTCAGTACTAGATGGGTGACCAATTTGGGAATACTAGCCGCTATATGTATGGGGACTTTGATACCTCCCCGCAAGAGTTGCAAAAAAACCTGAGGTCGTCACCTCCCCTAATGAGGATATACATGCGACCGAGGACCGCTTGTTAATTTCATACTGCCATGAAACTTCCTCCTTTGGAGGAAGCCGGTTAAACTCGCCTTAGAGTTAGAGTCGCAGTTTCATTTCATTTTTCATTTTCAACAGAAAGGAAGAAGAAGAATACGAAGAAAAAGAGGATATATATATATATATATATATATATATATATATATATATATATATATATATAGAGAGAGAGAGAGAGAGAGAGAGATAGAGGTGCAGTCATTGGACGGGTTCGGTTTTATTTGCTTTAAGCCAACAAATCTCTCGTTCTGATAATCAACATGTTTGCTCAGAACTAATTGGGAATCATGTAATAATTTGACATTCAAACATTTCGGGATGCAAATGAAAACATTGAGGGTTTAAAAGTCATCGCAGAACAAACAAATCCCACCATAATGAAATGGACAATGGAAGTTTATGTCACCGGCATTTATGGCTTCTGGGGACAAAACAAATATCATGAGTCTCTCATCTTTTCTGATCAGCATTTTTAAAAAAGCAATATTAAATTTAAGCAATGTCGATTTTTTTTTGGTCCACAGAGAAATAAAATGCAGAACATGTCTTAAAATGCGAGATTGTAAATATAGTATGAATACAATAGTAGACATACTCGTTACTTGTTGGGACACATTCACTACAACTATGTATTCCACTTTAATTTTAATCGAAAATTCATAAACATGTCTATTGAAGGATTAATCTGGCATAATTACAAATAATAATGTTTCTGAATCTTTGAGATTCATATCATTGGATTATTCAGACTACAACATATTTTAAATATTTTTTTAGATTTTTACTACTTATCATTATTACTACACATCACTATTTAAACACATTTAAATTAACACTAGGTCACCTTCTGATGCCGATTCGCTCCGAAACTGAACAAAGAAAGAGGTGAATTACAAGTCAAGTGAACTTCTGACTAATAAACGCACGACCATTGACTGCGAAAAACGAGTTCGGGAATAATAAAGTATCTGATTGGATAACTAGCTCAACACCACTAAAATATATTAAAAACACGCGGTAGTATCAATTCCATGAAATAACCTGACAATTCTGAGAATGAAACACGAAAAACTCTGTTTGGCTACCTATATATATATATACATATATATATATATATTTCTGTGGAAATATATTTTCTTATAAATAATACCAATCCTTATTTAAAAAGCTCAATGTAATTACAGAGCAATATAGTGAATAAATGACAAAAGACCATATTACAAAGTTCACGATGTTGACCATCTTATATTTTATTCCTTTAATTCAGTTGACATTTGCAATTCTTGACAGTATCTGTTTCGTGTGATTGATTTTGCACTACGAAACAGATACTGTCAAGAATTGCAAATGTCAACGGGAATGAATTATAAGATGGTCAACATCATGAACTTCGGAATATAGTCTTCTGTTATTCATTCACTATATATATATATATATATATATATATATATATATATATATATATATATATATATATATATATATATATATATTCACCGCAGCATCATAGGAATATACACTTAATTCACATTCATGTTGTTACAATTATAGCAAAGTACTTCAAACAATATGAATGTGAATTAAATGTATATTAATGTG
This sequence comes from Euprymna scolopes, assembly GCF_053919585.1. NCBI lineage: Eukaryota > Metazoa > Mollusca > Cephalopoda > Sepiida > Sepiolidae > Euprymna > Euprymna scolopes. The sequence continues at coordinate 21,564,612 of NC_136489.1, read as the reverse complement.
ATTTTATAATGTTCAATAAAGTTACATATGCTCTGAAATTGGAAATCCGTTTTCATTGAGCTTAATAAATCGTTGTAATTTTAAGATACTCTTATTGAATAAATACATTATAAACGTATATTTGTGTTAAGGAAAACGCACATATATTATATATATATATATATATAAAATATTATTATTGCATAAATATAAATAATAAGTCTCTATATTTTGTTAAGAATAATACATAATACGTTTCTGAATTTTTGAGATGAGGATTGATAATTCGTATTAATTGGATTATTTGGACTACTGTTCTTATCTTGTCTTTTATTTATACAACGTTTCGGCTTCAAAATTCCGAAACATAATATCAAATCGATGGGGAGCTAAATTAATATGGAAATGAAAACGACTCAAAAGACTCTATTAAAACTGGCAAGAATGACCAACCATCTCATATATCTATGCAGATATCGTGATCTAAAACTAGTCACACCAGGCTTTATCTTGAAATTACCAGCAACATCGATTTTCTTTTGCTCCTCAGAGAATTGAAATGCAGACCATGTCCTAAAAAATGTAGGATATTAAACATAGTTTATGAACTGAAATAAATATTTTGAGGACATTTCAAAGGCTGTCACAAAGAAGGTCGGTTTCCTCTATCGACCTAGAAAACTACCCACACATGAGAGTATCCTGTACCTCTATAAGGCCACCATTTACCCATGCATGGACTATTGCTGTCGCATCTAGGCTGGTGCGTCTACCACTAGCCCCTCCCTCTTGGATAGAGTCCAAAAAAGAGTTTTCAATGGTCCCATTTTGTCAACTAAACTCAAACCCCTGCCCCATCGCCACAATGTTGCATCTCTGTGCCTGTTTTACAAATATTTTAATGGGATATGCTCTGATGAACTCGTTGCATTTGTGTCCCACTCGATGTACATCCCGTTTAGCAATAAAATCTCACCAGCTTAGCAATAAAATCTTACGAGCTTAACAATAAAATCTCACCAGTTTAGCAATAAAATCTCACCAGCTTAGCAATAAAATCTCACCAGCTTAGAAATAAAATCTCACCAGCTTAGCAATAAAATCTCACCAGCTTAGCAATAAAATCTCACTAGCGTAGCAATAAAATCTCACCAGATTAGCAATAAAATCTCACCAGCTTAGCAATAAAATCTCAACCCGCTTAGCAATAAAATCTCACCAGCTTAGCAATAAAATCTGACCCGCGTAGCAATAAAATCTCACCAGCTTAGCAATAAAATCTCACCAGCTTAGCAATAAAATCTCAGCCCTTTACTGTTAAGATCTCTAAATTTCAGAAAGATTTCTACTGTAATAGTTTTTTCCCTTGAACAGTTAGACTTTGGAATTCCCTTTCTGATATCTGCTTCCCTGAATGTATTGATATACAGAAGTTTAAATGTTACATGTTGTTAACCTTTCCTAGGCATGGTACCAAATAGTGGCCTCTTACGTCAAAGTGGCGATATGCTTTGTGAACGTGAGTAAAAGCAAAAAAAAAAAAAAAGAAGAAAAATATTACAAGACATACTCGTTACCTGTTACAAGTCTGGATGAAAAGTCCGAGAAGACAGCAAACAAAAGTTAGTCAAAAGTTTGTATTCAAGGACCGGGTAATGACGTCAAAGGAGGGTCAAATTCTAGGATGCAAATCTCTGGTTAGCAAGTGACCACATTTTTGAAATAATACAGGTTGGAATGTTGACGCCAATTGGGACAAATAAAAAGAGATATAGAAAGCAACATAGAACGGAGCCAAGAGAATGACGCGACAGGGTGCTAATAACACATTTTTCTTCACACCACCACCAACGCCATCACGCACATCATTAGAATCGTCAAACTGTCATTCGAAAACAGAAAGGTTATATTTACAATTTTTTTTATAACCAACTGTGTGTTTTTATTATCGCCAACAATGATATATTTAATTAATGGAGCAATCCTTCAAAAATCTATATATTAATACGCTAGTTCGCTACGACCGTTATCATCCTGAACATCGATTAGAATAAAAATGGAATCTTCCAAATCGCACCAAACGTTATTATACTGACCCCTACTTAGTATGAAAAAATGCAAACTAAACAAGTGTTTTAGCGAGTGTCTAGTAAGTAAAGATCAATGTCTGGTGGGTAAAGATCACAATACTAATAAGTTATTTATTGCGAGCCAGTGTCTGGTGGGTGCAGGTCACAATACTAATAAGTTATTTATCCCCAGTCAGTGTCTGGTGGGTGCAAGTTACAATACTAATAAGTTTTTTATCCCCAGCCAGTGTCTGATGGGTGCAAGTTACAATACTAATAAGTTATTTATCGCCAGCCAGTGTCTGATGGGTATAGATCACAATACTAATGAGTTATTTATCGCATATAAGTGTATGGTGGATGAAAATCACAATACTAAGCAGTTATTTATCATCAGCCAATGTATGAGTGGTAGATAACTAATAAGTTATTTATCGCCAGCCAGTGTATGAGGGAGCAGATCACAATGTAATAAGTTATTCATCGCAAATCAGTGTATGGTGGGTAAACATCAGAATACTAATAAGTAATTTATCGTAAGTCAGTGCCTGGTGGGTGCAGATTACAATATTAATAAGTTATTTATCGCCTGCCAGTGTATGGTGGATGCAGCTCACAATACTGATAAGTTATTTATCTCCAGCCAGCCAGTGTATAGTGTATACATATTACAATACTAATTATTTAGTTATCGCAAGGCAGTGTCTAGTCCGTGCAGATCACAATACAAAGTAACTTATTGTATGGTGGGTAATGGTCACAATGCTAATAAGTTATTTATCGCCAGTCAGTGTATGGTGGATGCAGATCACAATATTAATAAGTTAATTATAACCAGCCCGTTTCAAGCTGTTATCCATATTTGTGTACAAAAATATTTATTTTTTAATTCACGACATGATCATAACTAATATTATACTGATTTTTCTATTAAAGGACATTCTATTGTTTGTCTATGTGATGATGTTTTCAACTACCGTGGAATTCTGACGGGTTCCGCTAGAATAACTTTAATACCTTATAATAACTTTTATAATTTTCAGATTCCAAGATATTCAAACAATGGAAATATAGATTAGTGTAATTAGCAAATACAAGCAGACGTGTCAAATGTCCACTATAATGTCATAACGATTTTCCATTGTGTCAAGTTTAACGGTGATCTACTTTATTAATGGAGAAAACCTTCAAGAATATAACTTTAATACTGAGTTCTTATAATTTTCATATTCCAAGGCATTAAAAAAATGGAAATACTGTCACTGATAGCTCACATGCACATACCAAAAAACAGTTGAATATTGAATGCAGCAACAAGTCCTGGGAACATGTTTACCAGAAAGAACAGTTGGAAATAAGTCATACACCATCCACTATGACTACGAAATTCCTACAGCTATTCAACTAGAAAACGGGGCTATTAAACCTGCCATAATGATATAGGACAAGAAGGAGAAAAAAGCAACCTCATAAGAATTTAGTATCCTCAGTGATGTTAGATTAAACAGAGCCGGGAGGGAAAAGATGACGAAATTCCAAAGTTTTATGTACAATATGAAAAAACTGGAATTTTACAAAGTTCCTCATCATTCAATTATAGGAGCAACCAGACTCATGAAAAAGAATTGAAAAATACCTGGCAAATATACCCGGTGAAATAAGTGCAAGAGAGATTCAAACAATTGCATTTAAAGGGACGGTTAGAATCTTAAAAATGATCTCTCGGATGGAATGTATGAGATAGCTGGATATGGGGCATCTAGTAGGATGCCCCAACCCCAGCTCCAGTCCCAGCTAGTAAAAACAAAATAAGAAAATTGTAAAAAAAAAAAAAAGAAAAAAAGTGTACAAAACCATTAGAATCAGATATAAAAAAATCTCGATGTTCGATAAAAAAAGAAGACTCCGGTTAGGTGACAACATGCATGCAAGCAGTGGTCTGGCTGCTTTACCAGCCTCGGCGACCACAGAACTCCAAATTGTAAAGCCATGCTAATCTTGACAAGGCAAGTAAAGACAGTAGTTTCCCGTTGTATTGGTTTGAGGGTGTATCTTCCCTCGTTAGTTAAACGCGACCCCCCCACCAGATACCAACACATTTCTACAACTCGGTGGGATACTAGCTAGGTTCGGTGATCTGGCGAGAACCGGTGTGTCAACGTGATTGTGCCGTATTCATACATGTGACAACCTACTGCGTAAAAATATTGTCTGTATTTTGTTAATTACATAAGTCGACAATGAGAATTTCGATAAATGAATGTGTTTAAGGAAAAAATAACTTCATTTTTACTGATCTGTAAACCGTTATAATTTTTAAATCTCAACGCGTTCAAACAGCGGAAATACTTTCAATACTGACTTATTTTTTAAGCATGTCGTCTCTACTTTAATGTAATTATTACGAAATAAATGGTGTATAGGTTGCTGAGGCTCGAAAGTTTGAAGGTGCGAACCGATTGTACAACTAATAAAGTAGACGCAAGGCAACGAGCTGACGTCAATAGTAAAGAAGGATGACAAACCTATATGATCGGTAAAAGACGACGGGTATCATGTTTTATTTTATCAAGCAAAAACGGTAAATTGTATAGATGCTAGCAACTGATAGCCAGATGTCGAAGGGCACTAGGACTGGTAGCTGGACGTCAGTGGGTACTAAGACAGGCAGCTGGATGTCAGTGGGCACTGGAACGGGTAATTGGGCGTAAATGGGCACTTAAACGGATAGCTGGACGTAAATAGACACTAGAACGAGTAATCGGACGTCAGTGGGTACTGGAACGGGTAATTGAACGTCAGTGGGCACTGAGACAGATAGTTGGGCGTGAGATGACACTGGAAACTGGTGATTGAACTTCAACTGAAAACACTGTAGGCTGCAGGAGTAAGCTGGAATAACTTGAAGCTCCAGGAGTGAGCTGGAGGCGTTAGAGTCACTGGAAATGAGCCGAAGTTGAAGCAGGTGCGGAAACTGGTGTCAGGCTGTGACGGGAAGTCCAAGGAGGCGGCAGCAATCGAAAGTAGAATATGAATCGCATTATTAGTTTGTGGTAGTTAGCACTGAAAAGGTCTGTTTTGGTACTGCTGCGACTACCCCTGGTTTCAAGGTGTCTGGGTTCACCAACTTGACAGGCCAAAGTAAAGATTTGCTGTGAAGTCGCTAGATTCATCCAAATCCGTTATGCTACAGGCAATTTGCTTGATAAACAAATAAATGACTATAATTAGGCCGGATTTCTTACAGGCAAAAATAACTTGGTGTTTTTTGCCCATGTATAAGTTAATCTCGGATAAAAAAAAAAACTGTTATTTTTGCTTAGTTGAGGAAAATTGAGAATTTGTATTTTTCCTTTGTTGTTTGAAAAATGTCGTTGCTATATAGTCGTTGCGTATATATGATTATTTAAAAACTTTTGCCTACCAAATGCCTCTGTCAGTTATTGGTCTACAGAATGAAACTTAGTATATAGGGTATTAGAACCCATGCGAAACTTTGTATTTGTGGGAAAATCGGTACAAAAGTGTGTAAATTAAAAAAATGAAATTTGTTAAGTGAAGGTCGAACGACGGCATTACGAATATAGTAGGTATTGGTTCATGCTTTAATTTTTAGTCTTGCAGCAAACATATCTTCATAGTTCAGGCATTAACGCCAAAGGAAAAAGTACATCGTACGCTACACATTTTAGATTTCGATTCTCGGTTGTGGCGCACGAGTAATTTTTTAAAAACTTTTCAAATCAATACTATATATTGGACCCAATGTAATATAATAAATACGAAATCTGCATTAATCAAAATATCATATTTAAGTGTATTTTACGACCAGGCAATGTCGGGCAGCCTGCCAGCCACGAATAATTCTGTTAATGAGTTCGTATCTCGTTCTGCTGGATAGAAGATCATTTGGGGAGCAATGATCAAGACAATCTCCCAGTATGGGTACTGCTCGGACGGAAAGAAACTGCAACCTACTGTCTGTACAACTGCAAAAAAAGTTATTTCAATATATCAAAACACTTTCGAAGAACAGTGTGAATGAAATTCTAAATAATGAACAACAATTAATTCATGAATGCCTTGAGGGGGAGAGATAGATGGAGAGTCATAGACGTCAATGCTTGTACCAGACAATACATCACTTTAATGAATGAATAGTTTAGTATACAGGTTGACCCTCGAAAAACGGCATCTGTGTCATAGTTTATAATATTAATAATCATTTCTGCAGTCCAGCCATATTTTATACAAATAAGCCTTAATCTATGCCTGAGATGGCCACCAGATTACAGCGATAAATATCCAACCGTCTTTTTTTTTACCGCCTTTCAATGGTATGCTGAAAATTTGCATCTTCGTGTCACAAAAGTTTCATTAATTATGAAACACTCCTCTCTTTTCTAATTGCTCTGTTTTCAATTCAGGAATTGTTTAAGAATTATCTTTTAGATTGTTTTTATTTCAGCAGAATTCACTTTAGGCAGGTTGAACAGCTATCCTCCGAAGGAGAAAATATCTAGGGAATATCAAATTCACAAGCATATATATATCCCACTTAGGATAGATTATTACGTTATGTTTTTTGCACTTCTTGCAAGGAGATGACGACGTCCTCCTACATATAGCGCCTGGTATGCCCAAATAGTTCCCATGTAGTATTGATCAAGCCCAACGTTGCATAACTTTGGTGGTCTAACGAGAACCAGTGTATCAACGCGATTATGTCGTATATTGAGGAGGGGGTTATAGTACGGTAGTGTGAAGCTCAATCACAATTATATCCATTAATTGACGAGACGACCACGAAAGTCTCTCTAAAGTCATACCAAAGAAAAACTTGATGATTGGGAAGTTGTAAGTATAACAGAAGATTGTATTTGTGACAAAGGTTATGGTAACAAGTATTGTAAAAAATCACCGACATTCGAACTCGAAACCCGACCGATAGGAAACAAAAAGGTGACATATGAAAATTAAGACGCCGTCGAATCTGAGCATATAAAAAGCCGGTGTTGGAGGGACATTTTTTTGTTTGGATTTGAAGGCGTTTAAACATATGGTTAATTCGCATGTCAGTGAAAAAAGAAAAAAAAAGAAATACGGATTTTCACGAACGTCAAATCAGAAAAAGAAAAATAATTTTTTGCTTGTGCCAAGAGCATTTCAGGCTAAAAAAACAAAACAAAACTTTTTCTTGCACGAACATTTAACGGTATTCGGCAGTTCAAAGGCAAACTTAAATTTCAACTCTTCACTGTGTAAAAACGATGCACTCCACTAAGTGCTACGTCTGTTTACAATAGCAAAAAACATGGCAGCAATTTAGTACGTCATTTGATTGTCTTATCTTTTAAGCTCTACTAAAAATAGATGCTGTGTCCATTGCGAAATTAAACCCAGTCTTCTTTTGCTTGTATCATACTTATTATAGATATATTATTATATACATATTATTATATATATATATATATATATATATATATTATTATATACATATTATTATATATATTATTATTATATACATATTATTATATATATATATTATTATATACATATTATTATATACATAGTATAAACACATTGTTATTATATACATATTATTGTATACATATTATTATATACATATTATATACACATTATTATTATGTACATATTATTATATACACATTATTATTATGTACATATTATTGTATGCATATTAATATAGACATATTATATACAAATTATTACTATATACATATTATACAAATATCATACAATATTATAAAAATATTATACAAATTATTACTATATACATATTATTATATACATTATATATTCTTATATACATTACTATATATATATTACAAAGACTATATATATACATATTATTATATTAGTATGTGCATACACATATATTTAAATATATATGCATATATACATATACATGCATATACATATATACATATTACTATATACATTACAAAGACTATATATACATATTATTATATACATTACTATATACATATTATATACATAACTATATACGTATTATTATATACAAATTATTATTATATACATATTATATACACATTATTATTATATACTTATTAATATATCCATATTATATACGCATTAATATATACATATATATTATTATATAAATATTATTATATCCATATTATATACACATTATGATATAATATTATTATATACACATTATTATTATATGCATATATATTATTATATACACATTATTATATACATATTATATACACATTATTATATACATATTATTCTGTACACATTAATATATAATACATATATAGATATATATTATATACATATTTTATATACATATTATATACACATTATTATATACATATTATTATATACACATTAATATATACATAAATATATATATTATTATATACATATTATTATATACATATTATATACACATTATTATCATGTATATATTATTATATACACATTATTATTATATACATATTATTATATACACATTATTATTATATACATATTATATACACATTATTATGTACATATTATATACACATTATTATTATATACATATTTTTATATACACATTATTATTAGTATATACATATTATATACACATTATTATTATATACATATTATTATATACACATTATTATATACATATTTTTATATACAAACGCAGCTACTTTACCGTCCCGAGTATGTTACTTGAAACCTTGCACTTGTAACCATAAGTGACATTTTAGCTTTCTATTTGAAAACTCCTCCTCCCCTTGACATAAAAAAATTTTCATGACTGTTCACTTTAAAATGAGTCATATAAACAAAACGTCATATGTACCGCAATAAAATGTTTGAAAGATCTGGATGCGCTTTCATCTGTGATGATATTTCAATGTTTGTGTATAGTTGGACCATGTGCATTAGTGTCAAAGAAGACTATATTGGAAAATTATATACACATTAATACATACATACATATATATATATATTATTATATACATATTATTATATACATATTATATATACATTATTCCGTACATTCATATCTGATCTCCCTCTCCATTCCATGTTTAAAAAGAATGTGTTCTCTATAGTATTAGAACTGACCAAATGGTTACTTGTAGGCATAGGCCAATTCATACCATCCAAAAAATTCCAACAAAAACCTAACAGCCAGCCATGGTTCTCTCCAGAATTTGCTGCTGCCATCGCACACAGAAATCACTTTTTCCATAGCTACCAACGTAATAGTTGCACTGAAACTAAAGCTGCTTTCAGAACCGCCAGCAACCACTGTAAAAGAGTAATACAAAATGCAAGAGAACTATATGCGCAATCCGTTAAGTCCAAAGTAGCTGAGCAGCGGCTTGGTTCCCACCAGTTCTGGCAAATAGCAAATAGGATCTTGAACGGAAACGTGCGTTCTATCCCAACCATTATCAATGGACCAGAGGTCATCTTGGCAGCATCCGACAAGGCCAAACTATTTACCAAAAACTTTGCGGCAAATTCTACCCTGTGTGACGAAGGCCATCAACTCCCCATATTCTCTCCTATAACAGACAACACGCTATGCAAAATACAAATATCTGTGCGTGAGGTCGCCAAGCTAATCAAGAACCTTGACTCCAGTAAAGTAACTGGTCACGACGGTATTCCAATTATAGTGTTAAAAAAATTACAACCAGAACTTGCCCCCATACTTTCCAAACTGGTTAGGCGTTGCCTTAAGGAGAAGTGCTTTCCAACACCATGGAAAACCTCATCAGTATGTCCCGTATTTAAGAATTAAGGTGATAAGTCATCCCTCTCTCAGTACAGACCAATAAGTCTCCTGTGTGTCATGAGTAAATTGCTGGAATCCACAATAAATAGAGAAGTAGTCAACCACCTCAGCAGAAATAACCTTCTTAGCGACACGCAATATGGTTTCCGCTCGGCTAGATCTACAGCAGATGTGCTAACGGTTATATCTCATAGGATTAGCGAATCTCTCGACAAAGGCTTCATTTCTAGGGTAATTGCTCTCGACATATCAAAGCCCTTCGATAAGGTTTGGCATGAAGGCCTACTACACAAGATTTCCAGCTACGGTATAACTGGAAATGTTTTCTCTATCATTAAGTCATTTCTCTCAGATAGGCTCATAAGAGTAGTTGTTGATGGGCATAAATCAGAGGCCCACAGTATTAATGCTGGAGTCCCTCAGGGGTCCATACTGGGCCCAACTCTCTTTCTGATCTACATCAATGATCTCCCAAAACACATACTAAAATCTTTCGTTGACATCTATGCTGATGACACGACCATCTATGGCAACACATCAAAGGCCGTAAATGATGATGTTCTCTCTGATTCTCTCCCCTCTGATCTTGAGCGCGTGGTACAGTGCGGAAAGAGGTGGCTGGTTACCTTTAATGCATCTAAGACCAAGCTCCTATCTCTACATCATCAACGCTCTGATCCCCATATGGCATCAAGTGAAATGGATGGCTCCCGTCTAAGGGAGGCCCCAGGCTTTGATAAGCTCCTGGGTTTGACCTTTACTCCTGATCTTAAATGGAACACATACATCAAGTCCGTGGCCAAGGTTGCTGGGAATATGGTGGGATCCTTCTACCGCTCCAGAAGATATCTCACTAATGATGCAATTCTCTATCTATATAAGAGCCAAGTACGTCCAAAGATGGAGTACTGCTGCCACATCTGGACGGGGGCTGCTAAAAACAGCCTATCCTGTCTTGACAGAGTACAAAATAGACTTCGCGGCTTGGTGGAGGATGCCCTTTTCTCTACCCTGCAACCTCTTTCTCACAGAAGAGACGTAGCGAGCTTGTCATTGTTCTATCGTTATTTCCATGGCAGGTGCTCGTCTGAGCTCCATTCCCTGGTCCCCCCTCGCCAATCTTTCTAAAAAAACACCCGACTAGCTGAAACCACCGTCAATAATTTTTCCCACTCCCTATCTATGCCTAAATCAAAACGTAGATACCATGAACAAAGCTTCTTTCTTAGAACTGCACGCCTGTGGAACTCTGTTCCGCTTGCCTGTTTCCCTCCCGACTTCAACCTGGATGTCTTCAAGTCCAACACAAACAAATTCCTGATGAACCGACCCCCTCCTAAGTAATGACACCTTACCAATTCTCCAATACTATTGCTACACTATCCCTTTGATTACTGTACACACAATAACCCTTATCCCTGAGTGGCCATTGGGCCTTGATAAGTTGCGAACTCCATGTAAAAAAAAAATTGTGAAAAACTATCTTGTTTCTCCGAATTTTTCTGAGTGAGGGTCAGCATAGGCACATAACAATGACCTTAACAGACTATGGATACCCACTGTAAGGGTGCGTGCTCGTGAAATTGTTGTGGCAAGAGTTGCGCAATCCTCAACCACACATCTCAGGATGACTGGAAACAATGCCGAGATAAGCAAAAATAACATACAACGCCTAGAATTCCCAAATGGTCACCCATCTGATACTAGCCAGGCTCAACGTTGCTTAACTTCGGTGATCTGACGAGAACCTGTATGTTAACGTGATTATGTCGAACAAAAAGGGTTCTTACAGTCTTTGGCAGACTATGGATAACTGTTACAGGGAAGACGTGGCTGGTTACCTTTAATGCATCTAAAACCAAACCTATACTTACATCATTAACGCTCTGATCCCCATCTGGCATCAATTGGGATGGATGGCTCTCGTCCGGGAGAGGCCCCGTGTTTTGACAAGCTTCTGGGTTTGACCTTTACTCCTGATCTGAAATGGAACACGTACATCAAATCTGTTGCCAAGGTCGCTGGAAAGATGGTGGGATCCTTCTACCGCTCCAGAAGATATTTCACTACTGATACAATTCTCTATCTATATAAAAGCCAAGTACGTCCAAGGATGGAATACTGCTGCCATATCTGGGCAGGAGCCGCTAAAAACAGCCCACCCTGCCTTGACAGAATACAAAATAGACTTCTTGGCTTAGTGGGGGATGCCCTTTTCTCTACCCTGCAACCTCTCTCCCACAGAAGAGACGTTGCCAGCCTCTCCTTGTTCTATCGTTATTTCCATGTCAGGTGCTCGTCTGAACTCCAATCTCTGGTCCTTCCTCGCCAATCTTTCACGAAAAACACCCGTCTAGCTGAATCCACTGTGAAAAATTTCCCCCACTCTTTATCTGTGCCTAAATCAAAACGTGGATTACATGAACAAAGCTTCTTTCTTAGAACTGCACGCCTGTGGAACTCTGTTCCGTCTGCCTGCTTCCCACCTGACTACAACTTGGATCTGTTCAAGTCCAACGTTTACAAATTCCTAATGAACCGCCCCTTAAGTAAACACTTCATCAAATCTCCACACTAACGTAATGTACTTGCAATAACCCTTATCCCTTAGTGGCTTCCGGGCCTTGATAAGTGGTGACCACTGTGTAAAAAACGGCTGTCCCCTTTGCATATAAATAAGAAGAGTATTAGATAGGTGAAAATGAGATTAGGATAAGCCGAGACTCGAACCTTGTAAGCAATGTTAAGAATTGTAATGTTAGAATTTAGTCTATTGTTAAATTCTATTATAATATTTAGTTATTGTTTATATCGTAAAATGAATTGATTGTTCATTCTTTTAGAAAACTGAATATTAAAAATGTCAGCTAAAGAATGAACAATACAAATTAAAAATATATTGTTAAAATAATAGGTTAGAATTATATGTTGAGAATTCTTTTGTTAAAAGTGTGTTTGAAAAAACATGCATAGCTACGTGAATTGGTCACGTTTGGGAAACACACTTCTGACGTCATAGACGAAGGGGGGTGTTTCTCAATATAAACAGTTAGTCGGGAGTCAGCAGAAGAGTCGAGTCGAGAGCAGTTGAGTTGGAGTCAGTCCTTTGGAAGCAAAAGGAAGACCATTAAACTATGTAGATCCCAAATTTGAATTCCTGACGTCATCAGCATTCGACCGGTCCATTGAATAAAGTATCATCATTGTGTTTTTGTAACTTCCTTGAAAGATGACACATGACAACATGTGTCATCTTTCAACACTCAAAAGGTAAAGTGTTAATCATTTGTAATGAATATTATGTAACCCTTCCAAGAATATGTATCCCCCCTCCTCTCTGTTAGGAACTTGTATCCATTTCCATTCAGTATCTATATAAAGTCCCAAGAATCTCAAAACTGTATAAATATCTGCTCTGCCTTTCATCACTATCTTTGTATTCTGTTATACATCTCATCGTGATATATGTCCCCGTCATCTCCATAATATGTACTACTATACAACACAACCACGAAGGGATGCCTGCGCGTGAGATTTTTGTGGCAGGAGGTGCGCTATCTCTAACCACACCTCTCCTGAATTGGCATTGTTAAATACTAGTAGCAAGTGAGCTGTCTGTACAGGACGACAGAACACAGACTGTATGGTTATACAGTAACGTGTACTAGGTTTAATGTGACGTGACCGCTTAGGGAGCGATACAGCTCCGCATTTCGGGAGATTGAGACCTCCTAAACATTGAGTAAGGCCGGGTTATCATGCTGATATTGTCTGTTAAGAATTATTTGGTGTCCGGACAGTGGCGGGTAACCTAGCTGGAAGAATGAATTTATTGTGTTTTTGTAAAGCAGACATATAATTTTATTGTTTAATAAAAAATGACAAGAGATATCATTTGAAAAGTTAGAAGAAGTATGATTTCGTTCTTGGCCTGACGAGCCCCGGCTCAGGGATGTCTGGCTTTCTGAGTATGAGAGGTTTAAGTATCAACCTTTCGGGGCGTGTGAATGAATTTGAGTTCTGGTCCTAGATTCGCAAGCCTATGTAGGTTCACAAGTTTGCACACACGCAAGGAATCGGGAATAACGTGTTGAATTCTGATTGATCTGGGGAACAGCCTACCCTACCCCATCACCTTCCAATATAAGCAAATACCTGGACCAGAGGACAGCAGATTGAAGTCGAATTTCAAGGCAAGAACACACATCCACCCTTTTCCATCACGGTCGCCATTGTGGAGAACTAAGATTTCGGACTGTTTTCTGGTGTAATCGAACAATTGTGTGTATATATATATATATATATATATATATATATATATATATATATATATATATATATATATATATATATATATATAACCTGTAATTCCGTGAATAAACTTTTAGTAGACTAGAAACCTGTGTTTGTTTTCTTTTGCTCTGCATGAGAAGCTAATTGATTTTTAGCGAACGCCGGCATCGGGAGCTGACGACGATGCCTGCTACGCGGAAAAATCTTGTAAATAACTCCCGGAGGACGATCACGACCATTGCAGTTTCGACGAGGTCAGAGATCACATCTGCTGACCTGCGACTGGAGTTTTTAATTTAATCGAGAATCAGAAAATTTTGCTTGTAACATACATAAAACATTGTCTTATGATTTAAAAGTCGATCGCAAGCGCAAATAAATTATCGTCACGAGTATTCGAGTGAAGATCTTTGCTCTTCAAAAACTCCGCATTTATCTCGTTTTCATCCAAAGTTTTATCAAGTATCCGTCGAGTTGCGGGACCCGACAGTTTGCCATCACAGTCGACTAGAAACTCAGGCGATATCAAACTCTACTCAACACACGATCGTTAAGTTTCTCGTTAATAACACGCTATTGATCACTGGGAACTTTCAGAAAACATTTTGTACTGAAGCCATGTTTGTCAAATTTAAAAATTCAGTCTTATTCTTAGTTTGTCTGTTTGTGTGTATCTATTTGCATGCTTCACTTTTCACAGAAACTATAAGTCAATCTCGCTGATATTTTGGATGGACCTTTATTATAAGGTGCTGCGATGTAAATATTATGATATCTGTTTGGTGTACAGTTAGGGATTAATGAGGGCTAATACTGATAAGTCATCACTATACCACATTTACTTTAGAAATTTTCTTGGGAATTACTGGACCGATCTAGCTAAAATTTAGTATGGACCTTTGTAATAATAAGAGGTCACGAACTAAATATTATAGTATCTATTTGATGCACAGTTAGAGATTAGCATTTAAGGCAAAAGTAAGCTCAAATCTAATCACATTTAACCATCAATTGGGCATAGAGCACTTCTATGTGAACGGGTTATAATTTTTGCCTGTTAAAAACTGGAAAAAAGTCTAATATATATAGCTGGCCATAAATTTCGTTGAAGCTAAAAGTATGAAAACAACATTTTATCTAATATACAAAAATTAGCCAGTTTGACTCTCGACATTAAACCTAAATATTATTTAAGCTGATCAATCAATCTATGAGTCTGATTTGTCAATTTCGATTTATTTATGTTACATGTTCTTTGCAATATAAAATTGTACTTAAGTTTGTTTTAAAAATAGTAACTTTAAACCTTCATAATATAGACATATTTTTCAATAATTATCTAAAAATCAGCTTACTTAATTACTAAACAAATTAACATTATTCGATCTACTCAGAAATCAGATAAACAATTAAGTATTTGGATTAAATATCAAGCTATATATTTTTAAAATTATTTGTATATCATAATGTTAGTTCAAATAATTTGATTTCTATATTCTTTCTTGCATTGACAGTTCAAAATTGAACTTGTCAATCTAATAAATTCCCATCTATGAGACACTTTGCATTAAAAGTGATTCACTGAGGGCAACAGCATAAGGATGTTCAACTCTTACCTCTCTGAACATTTTCTACAAACCATCCCTATTTTACGTTCAATCCTCTCATAATATTGACCATTTTGTGACGCTACAACGTGTCCGCCCCTTCATTTCACTAACGCTCTTTCCTATTCGTTTGATGTAGGAGAGGACTATATTAGAAAATTATAAGGAACTGCCTTGTTTCTCCGAATATAGTTTAAGGATTGTTTTGCTAGACATTATCTTTTAGATTGTTTTTTTTTACAGCGACATATGTTTAGTGCCTAATACTAAATGGAGGGCGTTGATCGAATAAAAATCTATCTATTTTATTAATCTTTATTCTCAAGTCGTTTTTAGCCTCGACAAGTAGAAATTCATTAATAAATAAGAAATAAATTGCAGTGTTTCTACGATAGTGCAACAGTTATAACTTGTTACGCTCTAGTAGATTTTTTAGCCATAAAGACGCTCCATGTGTAATTCGATTAATAAAAATGTTTCTATGTAAAAACAAAAACACTATTACTTAATTATGTTTCATGTCGAAATTAGTAAAGATTTCAAAAATTATGAAAAACCATCAAATAGATGATCTGCTAGAACTGTTTTTACAAAAACAAAAAACCCCATCTTATACTGTGACATGATTGAGGAAGAGGTAACTTTACAATTGTCCTCAGTTATAAAATCAACATCAAAGGAGACAAAAGAAATCTTCTCTTACGTTTATCTTTTTGTGCCACCACGTGCTCACCAGCTCGACAACGTTCGCCGACGACCCTAACGTTGTGTGCCGAGGATTCTACTCGTTCATTTTCTATTCTGACGTGTCGTCGTCTCACACATTGGCAGCTATCGAGGAGGGTGAGCACGGATTCACAAGTATGAAAATAAAATAACGCTAGAGAAACAAAAGAAAAAAGCAAAAACTCTAACAGATCCTGTACATATCCGTTGGGCTCTGTGTGTGTGTGTGTGTGTGACACCATCACGGGAAACCACCCTCTAATCGTTAAGTTTCACATCTACACCTGTCAAGACAGTGTTCGTCAGTTGTCGTCGGCTCGTATCGATCTGCTACGAGCTAAAACCTACGTTCAACTATGTCAAACGAGAAATTTTCCTCAACTGTTGCAAGCTCAAAACTGTCCGTAAATTGTTGCTAAATGTCGCAAATGTTGCTAAATGTCGCAAAACCGACTATCACACTTAAAACTGCCAGTAAACTGACTCTAAAGATTATTGTTCGGTGATTTTGTCCCAATCACTACCATACATTGATTAACAGCTTCCTTTGTGTGTGTTATGTAATGAATGGCTGGAACCATCATACATAACTGAAAAGAAAAAACTTTAATAAAAGATTTAAAAGAGTGGGCATCGAATAATCGATTGTCTACCTGTTGAAAAGAGGAAGGGCTTACGTCATAAACAGAGAAATCGGACGACGATTTTTTTGTTTACAAAACAAATAAACGTGACATTCCTCGTAAGCTCTGGAATTACAGATATTGGCATGAGTGGGTAATTCACGTGTCGCTCGTTGAAGACAAAATCGAATGTTCTTCTGAGGTCAAAACGTGACTTAAGAACACATGTATCAACCGATTGACAGGACGCGTGGATAGAAAAACAAAGCGACAAAATGCCAATAAAAACGGTGAATCAGGAGAGCAGATAGATAGAGCAGAGAGAGAGAGAAACACGGCATGTGTTGTTGAAGACCGTATTGTCGAAGCGTCATTTTTCCCTCCTCAGAGCACTGTGAGAAAAACTGCTAACTGTGAACTTCAGAACCACCAAAAAGAAAGAAAAAAAGACGATCTGTTTTAAATTGTAACTATATTGTAAAATATAATTTTATACAAAAACAAACACAATTGTGACTTACGTCTTTTAATGCATGTTTTTAAGTTACAGCTGATCGTTCTAAGTCGTCAACCGCTTTATTTTCAGGTTCAACGTTGTTATGACATTTTTGACAATTGACGAGAGGCAAGATAAAGAAAAAGTGCCAGTCTAAGGTGAGATAACTCACTAGTCTTAACTCGTTGTCATCACAACCGCTTAGTAAACAAGTGAACCTGCGGACGATCGACGTAACTAAAACTGCTATGTACCGCAGCCAGGGAGTCCTACGCACTATTACGATTTCCCAACCTGGGAGCCACACCATAATACAACATGTGCCTTGGTTAAGAACTTCCTCTCCCATTGTCTTTTCGGTGCTTATTAAAAATGCACTTATGGTGGCAATTAAAAGTAAAGAAAATACAAAAAAAAAAAATCTATCATGAACTATTCCTAAAATTACCTGATCAAGTAATATTCTTTTTTATTTAAGCAAATCAAATTTTACGACTAAGCGAATCGTAGTGTTTTCGTCTGGCATGATGAAATCTGATGAAATAAATAAGCGACATTAAACTCAAATCGAAGTGTCGAGGTAAAAATCGGCCTTGTGTAAATACAGTTTAATAGTAATATCGCTAAAAATCGTAAATTTTGATTTCTTAGTTAAGAAAAAACTACTTGATCAATTTACATAATTTTTGGAATATGACATATTTGTTCTGTAACGAGTACGTACATCATACACCGTCTTTTCTACTAAGTTCATCCCTAATGTTCTACTGATGAAATTATTGTTTCAATTTTGTTAAATTTTTCCTTTTTTTTCATCCTAACATTTGTGAGGATGTCGATCGTATCACACTATTACATAAAAACAACGCTGTGTACGTCAATTGACGTCAGCTCGTATCGATCTTCCCCGAACCACAACCTGCGTTCAACTGTGCCGAACAAGAAACTGTTCTCAACTGTTGCAAATCCAAGACTGTCGCAAAGCGTATGACCACACTTAAAACTGTCGTTAAACTATAAATATATTGATTTCTATTGTCTTGTTTTTTTTTCACTGCCTCGCCTTGATTAACCATCCTATTTAAGTTTTTTTTTGTGTACTTCGGTGAATAACTTCCTCCCACATTTTTTTTTTTTTTTTTATTAAACCCATTCCCTATAACCGTCGTTTTAATTATCAACTTATTTTTTCTTTTTTGTAAGATTTTTTTTGACTTCCTAAACAAAAGAGGGTGGATATCATACTATTGCATGAAAAACAATGCTGTAATGACAGTTCAAGGAGTCCGCCGGATAAGCGACCACGAATGTTCAAAATCAAAAAGAACATTTCTGCACGCAGAGGGAAATCTCTCAGATGAAAAAAAAAAAAAAAAACGTGGTTAGAGGCGTGTGTCTATGCAAATGAGTCATTGTTTTCATCAGTCAAGAAAATGCAATAAAAAGGAAAAGGAAAGTTGAAAGCTTGACGGCTGGCATCGGTTATGTCTGGTTAATCCGCTGACGAGTTTCGCGTGTTTTCACGAAATCGTTAATACAATTAAAAAATTGTATTTTTTAGAGATATTTTCAGCATTCACTACAATAAATACAAATACAATAATAAGAAAGGGAATGTACCGTTTGGAAAGCACTCGATATTAACTATTTATTAAAATAAAATTGAAATTTTTCTTTTCCAATTTTCAAATAATAAAATATTCTTCTTCAGGCAATACAAACAGTTTCAGAAAAAAAAATGCTGCATATATATATATATATATATATATATATATATATATATATATATATATATATATATATATATATATATATCACGAACGTGAAACCACGATACAGCTTTTTGTATGTAATATTAAGCGTTGCTAAGACGGCAAAAGTCACTGTATACAAGTGCCAATCAAAATTTTGAACCCCTCAAAAAGGCCGAGATATACGCATATATATATATATATATATATATATATATATATATATATATATATATATATATATATATATATGTGTGTGTGTGTGTGTGTGTGTGTGTGTGTGTGTGTGTGTGTGCACTAGAAAATTACCCCGCCTCAGCATGAGTAAAATTAAATATCAAAACAAAACAGTTTGGTACAACTTACGAAGATTAAAATTAAGATATAATAAAAATAAAACCGTCTAGAATTCTTACTCAATTTTTTATCAAATTTTTTACATAATTTTGACCATAAAAATGTCTAATTTAAGCGTAATGAGTTATTACAAGAAGTTGAAAATTATGGAATCTTGCTTGATTGGTGCATAATGATAAGGAATTAAATATGAAATATTTAAATTTTCAAATAGGAGTCTCTGCCCATATCATGCGTCCGTAAAAAGATTTAATATTGAATTGTGTGAATATTTGTTACGGTCTAATAGCTGTTTATAAAACTTTGATTGAAAAGCATTATCGGGGAAGGGAAAAAGGGGACCAGCTCCCGAGAGGTGGGAAATGGGAGCTGGTTAAAGGTCAGGCATGTGGAGTTGCTCCCACATCTGGTCTTTGCTTGCAGTATCTGCCGGAACAGATACTACACTTTGATCTTGACCAAAAGGCCAAGATGAGGGTAGTTATTTGCTCCCCCACCGAGCAAATTAGGCATAAGGCCCACTTTTAAAGTGAGGAGTGAAAGGGAAATGGTGACCAAGGAGTAGGGGAGCTGGATAGTGACAATTGGTATGAAGGGTTGCCCCTACATTGACCAAGGTCTTATATGTGGGGGCAACACCACATGCGGGCTTTGCTTGCAGTGTCTGCCGGAACAGATACTACACTTTAATCTTAGCCAAAAGAAAAAGTTAAAAACGCTAAGAACAGCATCTATTAACAACAGACCTTTGATCTTAACCAATAAGACCAAGCACAAAAGTGTTACGGACAGACCGACAGACCGACCGACCGACTGACAGAGTGACTTATAGAAAAAATTTGCTCCGCTGAGGTTACTCCAATTCTCTCCGACTGTTAAATAAACAAAGAAATTACCCATTAAATTATCGCCCTATTAGCCTTCTCCCTCTTTTCGCCAAAATATTTGTCCATAATTAATCAAGCCCTAGTCCACCACCTCGCAGCTGCTAAACTTCTGTCCGACGAACAGTATAGATTTAGACAAGCCCGTTCCACTGCATATATTCTAACTATAATCTCTGCACTGGATAAAGCAGGTTAGCCCTAGATATATCCAAAGCCTTTGACAGGGTATGGCACGATGGTCTTCTCAGGAAAGTCAGATCGTATGATATTACTGGATGAATACTTAACATAATTAAATTCTTAAGTAAGAGAAGAGTCCAAGTTGTCCTCAGTGGTCATCAAAACAATATGATATAAATGCGGGTGTACCTCATGGTCGATCCTATTCCTGATATTCATAAATGACCTCCATGATACAATTGTCTCTGAGATGGGTATATTTGCTGACGCTCTATAATAGACACGAGACGAAAACGAATGAACACGTATCTAAGGCAATGGCAGAAGCCCTAGAGAAAGACCCCCGGTTTGTGGTGGAATGAGGACAAAATGGTTACATTTAATGCTGCTTTCCTTTAATAACTACAAGAAACCTTCTCAATCACTAATAGCCACAACTAATGATACATTACCTGAAAGTAGTTCGTTCAAACTCCTCGGCTTAACATTCACGTGAAACATGAGTTGGAACAGTTACACTGAGTGCATTGCTAAAACTGCTGCAGATAAGGTAGGCTCTCTCTACCGTGCTAGAAAGTTACTTACGCCTGAAAGTATCCTGTATTTCGCCTATGTATGCAGTATTGTTATCACATTTGAGCTGGTGCTTCTGCTACTAGTCTCTCCCTGTTAGACAGGAGTCAAAAGAGAGTCGCCAACTTAATAGGTCCCGTACTATCAGTTAGGCTTCAACCTCTGTCCCATCGACAAAATTTTGCATCCCTCTGTCTGTGTTACAATTACTTTAATAGTAGGTGCTCCGACGAACTACAAGCCCTTGTGCCCCCTCGACGGAAATGCCCCCGACAAGCAGCAAAATCCCACCCCTACACAGTAGAAATCCCTAGATATAAGAAAGCCTTCTACTCTAATAGTTTCTTCCTTAGGTCTGCTAAACTTTGGAATTCTCTTCCAGGTTCCTGTTTCCCGGACTGCATTTACATGCAGAAGTTTAAGTGTAATGTCAACAGATATCTTGCTGCTCAGTTCCCCACATAGTACCACTACTAATTATGTCCTAGATAGTAGCTCCTTACATCAAAGTGGCTCTATGCCTTATTTGGGGTAAACATGCAATAAAAATAGTAATTGCAATGTTACATTTGCCACTTTTTCTTAATTCCCAAAAGTGGGCTTAATTTAAATTTCTAAAAAGGAATTCATAGCTATAATATTCCAAATATAGTAACAATTATTTTTATATCTACAATGATTCAGGCTTATGTAATTATCTGTGTAGGAAGAGATAATTACTGCTGGTCGGAAGATTTGAATATGCACACACACACACACACACACACACACACACACACACACACACACACACACACACACATATATATATATATATATATATATATATATAAGTATATATGATAAAACGGAAATAAAAAACCCTAAATATTCGACGACATTTTGTCCGTTTAGTGCGGGCTTTTTCAAGAGTAAAAATGTAAAATGCTCACTAACGAGAAGATTAGTTAAGACTATATAGAGAGAGGGATGCGTGGTGACGTTATATTATACATATTTAGATGTGTATATAAAATATGTGCAAAAAAAATTGACCAGTGTTAATTTCATAGATAATTATTTATCGTAATAATAACTAGCAGGACCTGTGGAATTTCCACAGTGGACTCTTTAATATGTAATATATTGATGTTGGCATTTTTGTGGATGTTCAGCGTAAATGGAGACACCCTGTAGTTCTTTTGTTAAAACTGCAAAATTATATATCTAAGCTAGCCTGGTCCTAAAATATGCTTAAATATGATATTTTAATTCATGTAAATTTCGTATATATTACTATAAGAGTAAATTTTCGATCCATTCTTATATATTATAAGCCGGTGATTTAAAAAATAAAAAAAATATATCCATATGGCTTGAGTGCATCAGCTTGAATCGAAACCGAAACCAAAACTTATGAAGAAAAAAAAGAATGTATGCATATATAACTTGAGTTCTTTCAGCTATAATCGAAACCGAAACCAAAACTGATGAAGAATTTTTGGTAAAATTATTTATGACAAGAAATGGAAAGGCATAACAATTAAACGACAGACACTCGGAAGAAAAAAAATAAATGTGATACAGAAAATAACACACACGTTATCGTATTAATATATAGATTAAACTATGGTACTCATGCAGAGAGTGATCCAGACGTAAGTCAGCGCACGCGCCCGCCCGGCTTTCCTTGGAACATGACATCAACAGCCGGAGTAAACCAAGCGTCGCCGAGGAAATTAAGCTGTCTGACGTAACATAAAGCTGAGCCAATGACAGTGTAGCACGATGGTTTTCAACGCAACGCGCATTCGCGCGAGTTGAAAATTCAAAGCAGAGACGACAATTTGGAAGAGGAAGTAAAGAAAACAAATTAGTAAAAAAAAAAGCTCACCATTTCGTACTTTCACGTCAGAAAAAAAAACATGAATTTTACAGCCTTAAGTGAGCAGCTGAAAACACCAGCCGGAGTCCTCGATTTTGTCAAGAAAAAATTTACTGGCACGGACGAAAACTTGTGCACCATGTGGACACAGGTGCAATCTTATTATAATTATAAGAGGAAAGGTAAGCGATGGCTATACCTGAAGGTGTCAGGCTACCAAATGCCGAACCTTTACATCATCCAGACTGGTAACTTTTTTGGCAAATCTAGGCTGACAATTGCCATCATAATTAAAATCATTCACTTGTGGGCGTTCGAACGAGCAACACAGAAAGACCTCCAGCGCGAATGCAGAATACGATCTACGCGCATAGATCATTAATAAAACAACGATATGAGGAAACAACAACAATATCTGTTTTAATATTAAAAAAAAAAATTACAAAAGACAAAAAAACCCTATCCCACCCAGTTTTGTTTCAACTTTTCTAGTTCTCAGGTTTTTCCTTGAAAAATAAATAAATAAATAAATAAATAAATAGCCCCCAAAAAACAAAAATAAAAAAATTGTTTTAAATTTTTCTTGAAAAAAAAAATTACAAAAAAAAATTCTTTGAAAGTATTTATTTGCCTTACCTCTAAACCTTTTCTCGAACAAAAAATCTTTAATATTATTTATTTTAATATATATATATATATATATATATATATATATATAGCAAAAAAGAAAAGAAAAAATATTGTTATAACATTGTTCTTTACAGTTAATAAAATTTAAGGTAAGTTTTCTTTTCTTGTTATGCTTTCATCAGCGGCGCTTGGCTTAATTTTCTCGGCGACGCTCGGCTTACTCTGGCTGTTGACGTCATGTTCTTGAGAAAGACGGACGGACTTTGAGTTACGTCTGGATTACTCTCTGCATGAGTACCTAAAATATTTTATGTACCAAAAACAGTTTTTCATGACACTATTTTAGTTAAACCAATGTTGTAAGACAAATAATTTGTTTAGAAAAAGGAACTGCTATTTAATATATATATATATATATATATATATATATATATATATATATATATATATATTTAATTTTTTTATTAAAATATTTTATGTACAAAACTAGTTTCGTTTCGCTAATAACGTGTTGCTAACTTCTAGTTTTCATAACATATGCATCTGGGCTTTTGTTTACATGTTATAGCAATTAATAGTAGCAATAATATTTTAATGAACGAAGACATCAGCGTCTCTCTCTCTTCCTCTCTCTCTCTCTCTCTCTCAATAAACAAATGTAAAGAAAAATAAACAATGAAACAAAAACAAATACCTGCTTAATTTTGTAAATAAACAATGAAAAAAAAAACAAAAAACAAATACCTGCTCAATTTTTTGTGTGTTATATTTTTTTTATTACGGAATAACTTAAACTCAATTATTTCTTAACAACGTTTGAAAGACAACCCTAAATTTTATAGAATTAAAAACACATATAGCTGTGAGAACACGCTATTCGATTGCTGCCTTGAGCGTTCGTAAATGAATATTTTGTAATATGTATATTCCAGAATTAAATCTTAACCATTCAAATTTGCCGGAAAGCGTGACACACAAAAGACCATACACGCTATCGTATTAATATATAGATAATAATAATAATAATAATAATAATAATAATAATAATAATAATAATAACAACAATAATAGCAATAACAATAATAGTAATAATATATTACTTTAATAATATATATATATTATATTAATTTAATATATATATATATATATATATATATATATATATATATATATATATATATAATGCTCCCTATCTTGGGTTGAGCATATCGGTAAATGATATACAAACTGCCATTAGCGTATTAAGCGACGCTCTTTGTGTATACAAATCTGGCGTAGGCATTTGGGCGATGTCAAAATATCGTTAATTCATTACCCATACAGCATCAGCTATATAGCGCAATGGTAAGAAACCTTGACTGTCATTTGGGCGGTCTGGTTTCGATCCTGGATTAAGGCACTTGCCTGTCTAGCTGTAAAACAGCGAAATAGTACTGTATGTGGATGACTATATATATATATATATATATATATATATATATATATATATATATATATAGAAAATAAAAAAGGAACAATTTTATTTTCTCTATTTTGTCGGAATACTATTTCCATTATTTTCATCATATATATATATATACGCACACACAGACACGTATATATATATATATACGCACACACACACAGACACGTATATATATATATATATACGCACACACACACAGACATATATAGAATATATATATATATACGCACACACACAGACACGTATATATATATATATATATATATATATATATATATATGATGATTGCAACGTCTTGTCAGACGAGTGCCACTCCCTCAGACATTTAAAATGCATGAGCCCAAATGTCTGAGGGAGTATCTATACAAATATAATGTTAAAGAGTCTTAGCTTTGTACGACAGCTAAGTCTCTCTCTCGGTTCAAAATGTTGAGATCCAGCAACAAGCAAAAGCAAGATAGCCAGCAACAAATTAAACTGCAGACCAGCTTAATGCGGGTACTGGTCTTCCGCTTTATGGTTTTTTAAATCAGATATTTGCTTCTCCTAGAAAGGTTGCCTTCACCACGGCTTACGGGAGCCCTCTCTACCCCAATACACATATACACACACAAATATACACGGTGCTAGTTGGCCGTTGACCCAGAAAAAGAGTTCATTCGCCATTTGGCGTAACAGTGAGAAGCGCTGATTGTCGAGATTCAATCCTGGCTTGAGGTAGTTGCTAGTCTAACCGTACCGATGAGCTCTGATACAGCGAAATAATACAGTATGTGGATGACTATAAATGTTCCTTATCTTCGGTTGAGCAAATTGGGGAGTGAAATAATAAACTGCTGCTCGCGTTAAAAGTTTAGGCGTTTGAACACTGTTTAAATATTGCAATTTCGCATACCCATCTCAGCAAGAGTCAAATGACGTATCGGTGAGAAGCGCTGACTGTCGCCTGGCCGGTTGAGTTTCAATTCAACCTTGAGATAGATTCTAATCTAACCGCACTGTGATACAGCGAAACAGTTCTGTATGTAGATGACTATTATTATTATTATTATTATTATTATTATTATTATTATTATTATTATTAATTTGCATCTGATTGGCTTTCTAGCAAACTGTTGAGAAGAGTCGTTAAGGAAATCACGGACACGGATATGAGTTAGAAATGGTAAAATATACTGCAACAAAAAACAGCATATACAAAGAGCAACTGTCGTAGTAAATACCACCAAGATGGCGGACTACGAAAGTACACTGGCGTAACTACACTGTGACGAAAGTACACTGAGTCGTAACTCTCGGTCTATTTCTACAGTTAGGAAGAATTAATCTTAAGTACATAAGTGAGTCACTACAACACAAACCCTGTATCACCGTAATATGTAAAAACATAAAGCAACATACATTCCATGCAATAGTCTGACGAATCCTCACGAGAATGAAACGCGGAAAATTATGTGTAGCATCATTTCTATGCATATTAAAAGAAACTACTTTATATATATATATGTGTGTGTTTTACTGTAAAATTTGTGCTTTTCCTGTATCTCACATGATTACCTTTATGTGTTTTCAGACTCCTTTTTATTTTTATATTTTAAGTTTATTCTTTCTCCCCGTAAGTTTCCCATTAATAATTTTCCCTATTACGCATCCCAATAATTTTTATTCCGCAACATCCTCATCAATAACTGCGTTCAATATCACCAGATCTTTTTTGTTAATCTAGTTTAATACGCGATTCATCTGGGAAATGAGCAACCATTTTATGATACCTGCGCATTCGCCACCCCTAAAAAATCAACATAAAATAAGCAAATCGATATTCGTCTTTAAAGCGATCAAATCGAGGCAGTTGAAAGTGAATCTGTCTTCAGTATTAATTGACCAAAAGGATAATAAAATAAAACTGTTCTTAAGATGCGCCCGCTCATTCTACATGTGACAGACAAACGGAAATCATACATTAAACTTAATAGCGACGATTGTTGATATATACAGAATCCTTTTCAACCAAATTATTTCTCCATATTTTTGTCTTACCACTCAAATAATACTATTTTATTAAAAAATGTTATTTTATATTTCAGCGTGACAGAAAAACGGAAGTGCGACTTCATAATTAATAGCGACAATTGTCGATATATACAGAATCGTTTTCACCCAATTTTGTTCTTCATATTTTTGTCTTATAACCGTTCCTTGTCGAATCGAACCAATGTTGTGTTTAGTATTTATATATATTTGTGTACGTATGTCTTCTTTATATAATATATACGTGTTTCTGTAATGGATGCTCGTGCATCGTCCATAATGGCATTTACTTAATTCTGATTTCTCCTGGCTTACGTATCTCTGACGTCAGCTAAAGAGAACAATCTTGTTTGCCACATACGCTACATCATTTTTTTTCCTAACTCAAATCTCGAACTAGCATTTTTTTTAACGTTCTTTTCTTTTAAAGCATCTTTCTCAATATCTTTGTAACCTAAATAACCTAACAATTAATCATAATAGTCGTTCTAACACTTGGCACTGCCCACCACAACATAACACAGATATCAAGATGTGATCACAGCTAAAGGGCCACCACATAACACCTCTCAAACGATACTATTTTATTAACAGAATTATTTTAAATTTCAGCGTGACAGAGAGCTACTTCATAATTTATAGAGCCGGTTCATGATATATACAGAATCGTTTTCACCCAAATTATTACTTCATATTTTTGTCTCCAGTAGAACAGTACTTTTTATTAAAAGTGTCATTTTAGATTATATCATACAAACCAAATATAATGTTGATTCATAAGCATTGCTTATTAATGAAAATTCTATTTCTAACTAAATCATGCGTTAATATTTCTAACATAAGCCTGATAAAAAAACAAACAAAAAACGATAGTTCTATTTCAAAAATGTGTTATAGACAAACGAAAATACTATTTAAAACTTAAGTATAACAGACATACGAAAAGTATATTTATAATTTACGTATAACAGATGAACGACAATGCTATTTAAAATATAACCATATTTCTAACATGTATGACAGGACAAGAAGAATGCTATTTCAAGCACATGCGTGAGAGAACAACGAAAATACTATTTAAAACTGAAGCATGATTGACCAATGAAAATGCTACTTCGTTAGTATATCATGCTAAGCGTGATATACTAACTTAATTCTTAAGTTAAAAAAATTTTTTTGGTCTGCCACGCTAAAGTTAGAAATATCATTTTCGTTAGTATATCATGCTAAGCGTGATATACTAACGAAAATGATATTTCTCACTTTAGCGTGGCAGACCAAACATTTTTTTTTAAACTTAAGCATTAACTAAAACGCTATTTCAAACTTAAGTGCGTCATCTATAAATATAAAAGCGAAAATGTTTGTGTGTGTGTGCGTTTTCGTGTATGTCCAATAAAGGCCTTTTTCCGAGAACCGATCGGTCGCCTCACAACTTCTTAAAACTTTTTATATCGCGCCTAAATGATAATATCTACGAGTTAACAACCGGGGTCGCCGGTCTATTTAATTAGCCCGACGTTCAAAAGATAAATATTCAACAATTTTCGATCGCCGCATGTGCATTAAGCTTTTTCGAATAAAAAAGAAGCGAACAGACTCGCAGTAAATAAAACACTGTACCGCACTCAAAGTTGACGTCATTAACTCGTCAAAAACGGGCACCTGACGTTAAACGTCACACGTTCTTTTTCACACTTTATTATTTTCCAAATGCGCGTCAAGGCTTCGTTTTTTTTTAAACAAACACCCGGGACACCCGGCCAACGATTTTTCTTTTCATTTACCCAAAAACACACACACCTCCAAACACCCAGACAACGCCGAGTACTCCCCCGCTAGTTCTAACGAAAATCACATTTTTACTTAAGCCTAAAAGACCAACTTAAGCCTGACAGACAAAAATGTACTAAAAATGTATGACGAACGAAAATGCTATTACAAAAGCATAGTCGACCAACAAAAGTTCTATTTTAAACTTAAGTGTGACAAATCAGCACAAATGATATTTAAAAGTTAAGCATAACATACCATCGAAAATACTATTTTCTATTTAAACGTGAAAGAAAATATCATTTCATTTTTAATTTTGTCAAAGAAAATGCCAGTTGAAGCTTCAACGTGATAGATCGAAAAAAAATCACTATCTACGGTGATACCAGATTAAGCACTGACATGGTCATTCTCATGACAGTTTTCTGAGCCTTACTACTTCTGTAATGTTCGAACCGTGTTCGTTACAGTTAACACCTCTCTTAGACCCCATCGCCGTGAAGCACCGTGAAAAAAAAACAAACAGAAAATCCGACTCGGCTTTTCTTTCTTTTTAACACAAGTCATTTATTACCGTTTTTCTCTCTCTCCGTCTCGACGCCAGCTTAAAACTCCATCTCTGCAGGGACATATGCCTATCTCACCTGGTGCAGTTTCTTTCTGTTCCACTATATGTCGGTCGTAGACAATCATTTCTGGTCTTCGACTTTTCAACTACACCTTTTCTTTCCCAGACCACGTAGTATCCTTTTTCTTTCGTGCAAGCTCGCGCACACTTCCTAATTAGCATACATGCTCTTATTCGGCTACTACTGCTAATATCTTCACGAGCTAGTTATCTTACAGCTCCTGCTGATATTTTCGCACGCGCTCTGTTACACTTCCATGCTGGCTCATAACATATTGGAAATGGG
The DNA here is from genome assembly GCF_053919585.1 of Euprymna scolopes. Classification (NCBI taxonomy): domain Eukaryota; kingdom Metazoa; phylum Mollusca; class Cephalopoda; order Sepiida; family Sepiolidae; genus Euprymna; species Euprymna scolopes. The sequence continues at coordinate 21,534,602 of NC_136489.1, read as the reverse complement.
TGTTTTGTTTGCGATGCCATCGCGAGAAGATTGGCGTACAGATCCCATGTGTCTATTCACTTTAGTTTTTCAACAGAGCACCTCTCTTCCTAGATACATGACATTCATCACCGCTGAGAAATTCCATTTACCTCCTGTATGGTAATCCTCTTGAATATCAGAGGGAAGCCAACAGTTAACAGACCGATCGATATGCATAATACTGTATAATCACGCAAGTACACTAATTTCCGTTAGATCATTGAAGTTAAATGGCATTGAGCTTGGTCAATAACAAATGGGTGAACATTTGAGAATGCCAAGCGTCTCCCTGCAAGAACTAATGTCGTACCCCCCCAAAAAAAACAAAAAACAAAAAACAAAAAACAAACAAACGATTCCACTCGATTATGGGGAGAACCGCTTGAAAAATTAAAAATTCTCAGATGCGCACAAGAAAGAAAACCAATTGTAGCTAGCTTTGCCCCTGTCGGAGTGAGATATGGGTTCATGTAGTTTTAGGAGGTACACACTTCTAGGTTTACTAAAGTTTTTCCCAACCGTTTTACTTTCGCGAAACACTTATGATAATACATATGTCAAAAGAAACTCCTACATAAAAAGACATTTGAAAATCTTATTCATTCATTGTTCTCTCATAATGCAAGGGATATTTTTAAGCAGCTTCAATCAGTCTGCACTCATCGAGCAAGTTACACATGAATCACCTACGTATGTAACGTTGTTACGTTTATAACGTTTACAACACGAACCGTTGTGCATAAAAGTCTTGCAAAGAAACAAAGAAAAAAAATTTTTTTTGTTAAGAGAAAAAGGTATTTATTGCCGGTCGTTTCAACACGAAGCCTACGAAACGTATTTTCAAAGTCAACAGAATATGGTCACATTCCTGCTTTTCCCTTTCTGGGTTAATTAACAGTTTCTTAGTTTGCAGCTAACCAGGGGTTATGTGCATAGTTCGTTCGGAGCGTTGACGAGTCCTGTATCGCGCCGATACACACTTTCTCCTTTCTTTTTCATCTCCCTCTTCCTGCAATCCCGATGTCTATATATCGATTTATTTTTGTGACGTCATTCAGCACCATGGCTCGATCATTTGTACATGTATCAGTGGCTTCGTTACACGTAATTCAGAATTAAGTGACTGTTTGTATATTACCATATTGCGACTTGGACGTAAGAGGCTACTATTTGGGACTATGCTTAGGGAAGATTAACAAGAGGTTGGTTTACATTACATTTAAACTTCTGCATATCAGTACAGCAAAAGAAGTAAGCACCAGAAAGGGAATTCAAAAGTCTAGCGTTTCGAGGGAAGAAACTATTAGAGTAAAAAGCTTTCTAGCATTTAGGGACCTCAATAATAAAGGAGTGTGATTCTGTTGCTAAGTAGGTTTGTCTAGAATATGTACGTTGAGGGGGCACAAGTGCAACGAGTTCATCAGAGCTCAATTCATTAAAATAATTGTAAACCAGGCATAGGGATGCAACATTGCTGTGATGCGAAAGAGGTTGAACCTTAGTTAACAAAATGGGATCTATTATATTGAAGACTAGTGATAGATACAGAAGATGCGACAACAATGCTCCGTGCATGGGTTAATGATGGCTTTTTAGAGGTACAACATATCCTCAGGCGTGAGTAGTCTTCTAGCACAATAGAGGGAACTCACCTTCTTCGCAGTAGCCTTCGCAATGTCCTCAATGTATTTCTTCCAGTTCATACTGTCTGTGAATATTAAACAGAGGAGTTTGAAGAAATAATTAGGTAGAGTGTTATTTGTCATGGATATCGGTGGTTGGAGAGATTTCTTGTAATTGTTAAAGGAGAGCAGCTTAGTCTTACTAGAATAAAAAATCTACCATCTATGTATTCCATTCTGCGACTATTACATCTATTTATTTTAAACTGAAGTGATAGTTTTTTTTTTGAAAATATTGTTATAATACCCTCAAAATTTGCAAAAATATTTCCGTACATGTATAAGAAAATTAGATAAAAAAATGAAAAATGCCTTTGTACGTATATGCAAATGCATAATAATCTCATCGTCTCTTCAAGGAAGCCTTGGCAAGCTCTTTAGGAACCCCATTGAACACGGGTTTTGGGAAAGTCTGCTTCCATCTTTGAGAAGCAGTTGGTTTAATTTATTTGTCTCCTCTCCATTAGGTTAGACACAAGGTCAAGTATGAGTTTGATGAAATTGTTTCTACAGAACGAACTGGATTCGAACCCTACACACCGATGACTAGTTTGTTGCTAATCGCTGAAGCTGCTCGGACATTTTATTCTTGGCCAAATTCCTCCACTCCTTGTCGGCATACTTATTGATCCCCACCTTCTAAAATGAACAAAAGTTTTAATTTTGAATGTAAACCAAAAGGTAATTTTTACCGAATCACTCTTGATTTCAAAACTGCTTTTGGTACTTATGCAGTATAAGGACTGTGTTGCTTATGGCGGCAATTAAAAAACAAAAAAATACAGAAAGGTCTGTACAATGTACGTACTTGTTACAGAACGAAAATGTCATATTCCAAAAAGTATCTAAATCGATCAATTTGTTTTTTTAAGGAAGAAAATCGAAATTTACGATTATTTGCGATTTTACAATTAAATTGTATTGAGCATTTTAACCGCGACACTTTGATTTGATTTATATATATATATATATATATATATATATATATATATATATATATATATATATATATATATATATATATATATAATTCTGCAACCTGTGCGCGAGCTATACACCACGCATTGTATCCCAGATTCCTTTCGGTTCGTTGATTGTGTACGTGGGTTGGATTCTAATGCAGAGACGTCTTTCATGTGCTCATTTGATGTCTCTAGTCTTTTCACCAACATACCGTTGGATGAGACTATACGCATATGTGCCGACGCTTTATATGATGGTCGCCTGACTGCTCCACGGTTTTCTAAAGATATTCTTATTGAACTCATTTTAATGTGTACGAAATCCGTGGAATTTAGTTTTCGTGATATTATGTACTGTCAGGTTGACGGGGTTTCAATGGGGAGTCCGTTGGCCCCAACTTTAGCGGATATTTTCGTCGGGTACTATGAATCCGTTATGTTTAATTCTACATCTAAACCCACTGCATATTTCAGATATGTTGACGACACTTTTGCTATTTTTCCTTCGCAAAGTGAAGCGTCCATATTTTTTAATAGGTTGAATTCTTTACATATGGCTCTTAAGTTCACTATGGAAAGTGAGAAGGACAATTCGCTTCCTTTCTTGGATGTTCTTGTCGAACGCTCAAGGGGGGGGGGCTTTCTCACTACAATTTATAGAAAGCCGACATTTACTGGCCTATATGTGAACTGGTTGTCTTTTGTACCTAAATCACGTAAGGTCGGCTTAATTAATACTTTGGTACATAGAGCCCTCATGATTTGTTCGCCTAATAGATTAGATGTCGAACTCGATAAGATCAGGGAAATATTCATCAATAATGGTTATCCTGTTGACCTTATTGATGATTGTATTTTCAAAAAGGTTGCGGATTTTAAATCCCCTAAAAAGTTTGGACCCTTGAAATGCCCGGTTTATTTGAAATTACCGTGGATAGGGGAGGAGAGTAATATAATTTCAAAACAGATTCGAAGAAGTATTCACGATTGCTTCAATTCGGTGACCTTGCGTGTAGTATATACTACGAGACCTGCTTTTCCGTCTTTCCGCAAGGATAGTTTGCCTTACATCCAAAATAGTAATATTGTATATCAGTTTAAATGCCAGTGCGATGCTGGTTATGTTGGGCGAACATCCTTGCACATTTTGACTCGTATAAACCAGCATGTTCCATCGAAGATCAGACAAGGGAGGATGGGGTTCGGTGGTCTCCCTCCTTCTGCAACCTTGGACTCTGCTATTGGCCAGCATTTGGTTGACAACCCGTGCTGTGCCGATAGATATAAAATAGATTGGTTCGAGGTGCTACATAGAGCGGACTTCAAAAACCATTTAAAGATTTTGGAGACCATCTCTATCGCGGTGCGTCAACCTTCTTTGTGCCGGCAAAAGGAAACATCAAACGCATTGTTTCTCTTTGGGGAACTTTGAAATTTTTTCTCCCGCTTTTTTTTCTTCTCCCTCGTTGTGCCAACATTTTTAATCGTTTTTTAAACGTAAATAAATTTAATTAATGTCCCCGTACGTTGGCACATTAAATAAGTTCCCCAATAGCACTCTTTATTTTCGTTACAATACTATTTAGATTGCTATCGATTTACTCCTGAAGAGATGATAGCCGAAAGAGCTCTCGAGAAACTTCCGCCTACTATTTTATTTAAAACCATATACAAATTCTGTACCTCTAAACATTTATATATATATATATATATATATATATATATATATATATATATATATATGTGTGTGTGTGTGTGTGTGTATGTGTGTGTGCGTGCATGTGTGTTTGTATATGTGCGTGTGTATATGATGTAAGGATGTGTTGAAAAGAAATCAATAAAGTGTTCGATCGCAAATGTGAGAGGTAAATTATGTGAATCGATATTAGCTACGATTTATATCCATATATATACAGACCGCCTTCATTGAAAATGTACTTTCCTAAAATGAACGTCCAAACGCGTTTCACCAGTTTCTTACGAATGATTTCATTTTGAACGTAATTCTTGGGTTTGTTTTTCATTTCATGAGCCGCTGATGATTTGCTTGGGTTTTAAAAATCCTTTTGAAAAGCAGATCCACTGCAGTGAAACCATGGTACGTTTCTGAAATATGTATCATATAATTTTTATATAAATAATTTGTGTATATATATATATTGCCATCCACATACAGTACTGTTTCGTTGTATCATAACTCATCAGTGCGGCTAGAGATACACCTTTCCCCAGCCGTGGATCGAACCTACAACCGTCGCATTGGCAGTCGGCAGCTCTTACCATCGGACCACGAATCAGTGCCGTAAATATTTCTTCTCGAGTGTGCATTAAATCCACACCCGCCCGTCGCAAAAGTGTTTTAACCATCAGCTTGTTTACAAACAAATAATGGGCTTCGCTTAATATATATATATATATATATATATATATATATATATATATATATATATATATATATATATATATATATATAAGTGAGAATGTATGTGTGAAGACACTTCTCAACCTATATACTCAACGAATTCTTGATCTACAGACTTGAAATTGGGTATATAGAATATTCAAACAAGTGGAAAACTTTTTAACTTGTTTTTATCCCGCACAAAAGACTCCTAAGGGGTTAAAATTGAAAAATTGATACGTGGGAGTCATAGAATGTTTATCTGTTTGCTGTTTCACGAATGCGCATGCGTTAATATTTCACATTACAGATTACTTATTTTAAGATAAAGTAGTTTAAAACACCCTGTTACGATGATATCACGCTGGTCTAATGGTTATTGTACTTGACTCAATGTTTTAAGGTTTTTGTTTCGATCTCAGCTCGAATCATTTTTCTTCTTATTATGAGTAACTGGGACAAAAGATCGGACATACACGTTAATATGTTTAAAGTTAGTTTACGGACAGTCTTAAAAGTGGAGTGAGTTTTGTAACAGTTTGGGACGATTTATGGACGGTCTTCAGTTTGCGACAGTTGACGACAGTTTTCTAGTTTGGCAAGAGTTGAATACTAATTGCGATTCGGACAGATCGCGAGAGTTTTAGAAGCCGATATGAGTTGATGCCCAACCGACGACAAAAAGGCCTCAACAGACGACTAAGATGTGTTTAGAGAGTAGTTCCTGCGATGGTGTCACACACGTACCCAGAGCTCAACTGATATCTACGAAATGTGTCAGACTATGTGTTTATCTGTACGTTTTCTCTCGTTTTGTATTTTTATACTTGTGAGCTACTGTGCTCGCCTCATTGTGAGAGACGACGACACAGCAGAATAAAAGATGAAAGAGTAAAAACCACGAAAACAGCGTTGGAGTCGGCGATTATTGTGCAAGGCTGCTCATGGTTGTACATAGATTAAATAAACGTATCTAAACGAAAGACGAAAATACGTCTATTCAATCTACGCGTTTAGCGATGAAGATAAACCAATTGTGCCCGAGAGGCGAAAACGCATTCAAAGAAGAAGAAGAAGAAGAAGAAGAAGAAGAAGGCGATAATTTGGCGTCTCTAAAGACGCAGCCTGTCTTATTTAATCCATTCGGAAATTTTATAAGTGGTTTCGAAGCAGAAAGATTTGGCTGTACCCGACAGTTTCGTTTTCAGCATCGGCGGTAAAACACCGAGTGAGAAAAATAGAAACCCATTGAACAACTTTCTTTACTTGGATGAATAATCCGCCATGATGGATTTGGAAGCAAAAAGCAAAAAACAAAAAACAAAAACAACAATAACAACAAACAAAAAACACGTTTAGGAAAACGATTCCCTGTGTGCGCAAATCGCCGATTCCCGCCTGTTCTTTCAAAACGAACCACACATTGTATGCTGCACTTGTTGACAGGTGAGAATACATAGATGATGTGATATTCAATGCTCGATCAATGAAAAGATTTGCGACGGTTGGCTGTTGTCTTTGAATTTCGATTACAAATTTGCAAGAGATTAGCCTTTTCATTTCATTCATTTATAAAAAGCGCCTACGCATTTTTTTTTTAGGTAACATCTGTATGTCATCGTTAAGTTTGCGCCCAATTATATGTATAAAACGTTCACTGCATCAACCGTTCAGTCGGTCACACTTGTATTTGAAACATAAGTTTTATCTATCTGCCTGGATCAAGTATTGAAATAGTATGTTCATCTGTCTGTCTGACTTCAGTTTTAAAATATCATTTTCGTCTGTGTGGTTCTGACACATATTAAAATAGTATTTTCATATTTCTGTAGATCTTACAAAAGTATTGAAATAGTATTTTCGTCTGTCTGTGTGTCTGTCTGTCTAACTTCAGTATTGAAATAGCATTTTCCCCTGTCAGTTTGTCTGATTTAAGTATTGAAATACTATTTTCGTCAGTCGGCCTGACAAGTATTCAAATAGCATTTTCGTCTCTCTGTCTGACTTAAGTATTGAAATAGTATTTCTGTCTATCTGAGTTAAATATTGAAATAGTATTTTTCTTCTGTGTGACATAAGTACTGAAATAGCATTTTTGTTTGTGTGTCTTAAGTAATCTAATGGATTTTCGTCCGTTTGATTAGAGTATTGTAATTGCATTTTCGTGTGTTCGTCTGTCTTAAGTAGTGAAATAATATTTTCATTTGTACGTCTTATTTACTGAAATAGTATTTTATCTACTTGTCTGTCCTAAGCATTGAAGTAGTATTTATCTGTCTGTCTTAAGTATTGATTAGTATTTTGATGGTTTGTCTATCTCAAGTATTTAAATAGTATTTTTATTTGTATGTCTGTTTGAAGTATTGAAAAGTTAGTTTTACGTATTTTTCTGCCTTCAGTATTGTAATAACATTTTCATTTGTTTGTTTTAAGTATGGAAACAGAACTTTAGTCTGTCTATCTATCTTATTCAAGTATTTAAATAGTATCTTTATATATCTGTTTGTGCCGAGTATTAAATCGTATATTAATTTGTGTACTTGTCTTAAGTATTGAAATAGCATTTTGCCCACTCCCTTAGGCAACGCTTTGAAATGAAAACATTAGATACATCCATGCAATCGCTATGAGAAGTTGTGTTCACTAGTCAGTCTGTCACGCTTAAGTATAAAATAAAATCACGCTTAAAAAGAAATTATCCTCGGTGCGCCATGTCTATTTAAAATAGGAGTTTTAAATTGTCTATGCATAGCTATAAGAGGATCTGTCCGTCGGATGGCACATCACGGTGAAGTTTGAATAAAAATGTGCGTTTTTGTTTATTTATTACAAGAATTATAGACTTAATGAAAAGGCAAAAATATATAAATGCAAAATCCCGTTAGGTATCAGCGCTTTGCAGCTCTGAATGATGTCCCTTGACGCATATACACCATTTCCCTCTCTCGTTTTTTCTCTTTCTTTCTCTTTTTTCCCTCTGTCTCGTTTTCTCTCACTCAATACAAACACTTTCTCTCTATTTCTCTCTCTCATCATCTTCTTTTCTATCTCTGTCTCGTTTTCTTTCACCCAGTAAGGGTAGAACGATAAAATTGTCGCCCTAGGAAAGACGACATGATTCCATTTCATGTGCTTTTTAAAAGTCTCTGTCACTCTGTTGTTCTGGCGCTATCTAGTGCTTTGTCCCTCTCGAATTTACATGTCCATTTTACCCGACACGCAACTTGCTTCTCCTCTCGAAAACGTCATGCATTTTTCTCTCATTTTCTTGTGACGCACATTTGCTAATTTGCATACGCGCTTTTGCTGCTAATACTTTCTCTAGTAAGCTATCCTTCGGCTGCTGCTAATTTTCTCATACCCATAGGGCTCTGTTACACATCAATGTGTTCATCGCCAATTGACAATCTCGTTATCTTGAATGGCCTATTTATTTCATGTATTTTATCTATCTATCTATCTATCTATCTATCTATCTATCTATCTATCTATCTATCAGGTTGACAAGAAAGTTCTTGTTGTTTTGGACTTTTAAATTCAGATGAACATATCTCGGCTCGAACAAAAAAATATTGATCGAAATAAGAATCATCAGAACCAACACACTTTTGCCAACGCAAAACAAGTGTATTAGTAACGTAAAAAATCTTGCGTTCTGGTGGTGATGAAGTCGCTAAAGTTGTTTTTAATATCGCTTGGGGTTTTTAAGCATTTCTCTCGCAGAAAGTTTTCAAGATGCTTGAAAAAGTGGTAGTCGGTAGGTAAGTGGTCTGGAGGGTGTGGTGGATGAGGCAGGGTTTTGTAGCCGAATTCGTTCCACTTCTGCAGAGTCGGTTAAGTAATATGCGGTCAGGCATTGTCGTGGAGCAGAATTAGACTTTTTTGTGTATTAATGCTGGGTGTTGTTGAAGAAGTTTCTGATGCATTTCATCTATTTGTTTACAGTGCTTCTTCGCCATAATAGTTTCACATGTATTCAAATAAACTGTAATGGATAAGACCAGTCGCAGACCACCAAACAGTCAGCATAAACATCTTTTGGTGCAACTTTGGCTTCGGGAAGTGTCGTCGAGCTTTATTGGCGTCAAACCACAAAGGTGAGCGTCGCCGGTTGTAGTAAAGAACTCACTTTCATCGCAAATCACAAGCCAATCGAGAAACGGGGCTGTATTTTTGCGTAAAATAAGGGAAGATGACACTTTATAACAGCGTTTCTTTTAGTTGTGTTCAATTCGTGAGACACCATTTGTAAAGTGTTTTTGTCTTTCTAGTCTCTCTCAAGTGGTTGGAAATCGTCGTATACGTTAGTCTCATTCAGAAGAAAGTTATCGAACAGTTGTGTGTGGATTGGCTTCGACTAAGGCTTTTAATTGATCGTTGTTAACATCCGATAGCCGACCACTACGCTCATTATCTTCAAGATTCTTCTCGCCGCCACGAAACTTCTTAAATAACCATTGTTCTTTCCATTAAGTAGTGGTTCCTGAACCAAACGCTTTGTTGGTATGGCGAACTGTTTCAGCAGTTTTCGACCTAGCTTGAATTGAAATAAGGAAATTGTGTGAATTTGCCTTTTCTCCATCTTGTATTCAACGTTCTGAAAAGAAGACATAATTGTTTTAAAACAATTGTAATTTAAACGATTAGATAGAACGAAAACCGCACTTTTAAATGATATATAAAGTAATGGTATTGTAACAAAAACTCATTTGAAAATACATCATTTGAAATAAAAATTAAAAATTCCACAAGAACTTTCTTCTCAACCTAACATCTATCTATCTATCTATCTATCTATCTATCTATCTATCTATCTATCTATCTATTAATCTATCTATCTATCTATCTATCTATCTATCTATTTATTTCATGCACTTCTTCCATCTACCTATTTCATCTATTATTCTATCGGTTTCATAAATCTATCCATCTAGCCAGCTATGGTATCTATCTATCTATCTATCTATCTATCTATCTATCTATCTATCTATGTAATTAACGTATACTTAAGTACCCATCGTCTAGAACGTCCATTTCCATAATAGTCCATCAAGTTATTTTATGATTTAAAATCTAAAATACTCTTAATGTCATTCATTCACTAAAACTCAAATTAATCGTAATACTTTTATAATGGATTCTAATATGATTTTCCCCTTCTGCTCGACAATCCTCTTCTCTCAAATGGAATGGCGAAAAAAAAAGTTAATGATGTGTATTGAACTCTCTATTCATTAGTTGTGCAGTATTACGCATTAGTTCCACTTGACCTATTGACCTTTTTCTTTTCCACGATTCGTACATTCAAACATTCGACGTTTCGATTGCAGTCGCCATAACTTTCACGAAGAAGTAAAACAAATTGGATAAAATGCGACGTTTAATAAGGTTTGTGTTCTGTGTTCACTGTTTAAAATCTATAAATAGAATTAATAGGACTACAATGAACAGAAAAGAAATGGCGACAATAAATGAATGAATGAAGCCTCGTTTTGGTTTCCCTTCGTGGCTCTTTCGTTTTAGCACTCTTTTAAATCTTTCTTTTTTTTCATCCGTCAAAACCTCTGCGTAATGGGTCGTTTTTTTTTCATCGTTTTCCTGTTTTTCTAAATATTTTCTATTTCTTTCTCTCTCTTTTTCTCTTTTCGTATTATTTGGATTATTCATTCTAGTGCCCACATCTTTGTTGTTTTATTTAAAAACGTTTCGGTAAATGTAACCTCCGACCTTCTTCAGGCGTATCTTGAACTCAGAATCTTTCTGTTCAACTCGAGAATCTGGAATTTCGAACGAAACTTTTTGTTTACCAATGTCGAGGGGGAGGTTCTGCCACGATTTCGCCATTACTTATGACCTCACTCAGATTGTTCACGAACTCAACCGTGTGCCCAACACTGACGGCCAGTATGCAAGTCTCCTAGAACTTTTTCACACAACTTGCCCTGAGCTATGTTCATTTTCCGATCTATTTCCACTGGGATCTTCCGACCATTCTGTTATATCAGTTAAGATAAGAGCGAAATGTATTAGGTCCTCAGGCGTACCTCTCCATCTTACAGTATATCGGTATTCTATGGCTGATTGGGGTAGCTTCCGTACATTTATATCAGATCTACCTCTGCGTTCAATGTTTAAAAAGGATGTTCTCTATATTATCAGAGCTGACAGAATGGTTAATTGTAGGTATAGACTATTTCATACCTTCCCAAAAGTTCCAACAAAAATCAAACAACCAGCCGTGGTTCTCTCCAGAATGTGCTGCTACCACTGCGCACAAAAATCACTTTTTCCATTGCTTCCAACGTAATAGATGTACTGAGACTAAAGCCGCTTTCAGGACTGCCAGCAACCACTATAAAAAAAGTAATAAAGAACGCGAGTATACTCAGTCCGTCAAGTCTAAAGTAGCTGAGCAGCGGCTTGGTTCCCAGCAGTTTTGGCAAATAGCAAACCGAATCCTGCGTGTGCGCTATCCCGACTATCATCAATTGGCCTGAGGTAATCTCGTCAGCATCAGACAAAGCCAAACTCTTTGGCAAGAACTTTGCAGCTAATTATACCCTTTACGACCAAGGCCACAAACCCCAAATTTTCCTCGTGTATCTGAAAACGCGCTATGCGACATACAAATATCTGTACGTGATGTTGCCAAGCTAATCAAGAATCCTGATTCCAGTAAAGCAACTAGCCCTAGCGACATTCCAATTATAGTGTAAAAAAAAGCTTCAACCAGAACTAGCGCCCATATTACAAAGCGTTGTCTTAAGGAGAAATGCTTCCCAACACCTTGGAAAATTTCATCAGTATACCCTGTATTTAAGAATTCACGTGATCGCTGATATCCCTCTCAGTACAGACTAATAAGTCTCCTGTGCGCCATAAGTTGCGAGAATCTGTGTAAAATAGAGAAGTAGTCAACCATCTCAGCAAAAATAACCTTCTTAGTGACATGTAATATGGTTTCCGTTCTGCTAGATCTACAGCAGACATCTAATATCTGATAGGATTAGCGAATCTCTCGACGGAGGCTTCATTTCTAGGCCATTGCTCTTGACATATCAAAAGCCTTGATAAGGTATAGCCTAAAGGTCTACTTCACAAGATCTCCAGCTATGGTATAGCTGGAAATGTTTTCTCAATTATTAAATCATTTCTCTCTGATAGGTTCGTAAGAGTAGTGGTTGATGGGCAGAAATCAGAAGCGCTCAATATTAATCCTGGAGTCCCTCAGGAGTCCACCCTGGGCCCAACTCTCTTCCTGATCTACATTAATGATCTTCCAAATCACATCCTTACATTATTCGTAGACATTTAGGCTGTCGACACTACCATCTATGGTAGCACAGCTAAGAACGTAAACGACCAAGTTCTCTCTGATACTCTCTCCTCTGAACTTGAGCACGTGGTACAATGGGGAAAAAGGTGGCTGGTTACTTTTAATGAATCTAAAACCAAGCTTCTATCTTTACATCATCAACGCTCTGATGCCCATCTGGCATCAATTGAAATAAATGGCTCCCGTCTTTGGGAGGCTTCATGTTTTGACAAGCTTCTAGGCGTGACCTTTACTCCTGATCTTAAATGGAACACATATATCAAATCCATTGCCAAGATCGCTGGAAAAATGGTAGGATCCTTTTACCGATCCAGTAGATATATAACTGCTGATGAAATTCTCTACCTATATAAAAGCCAGGTACGGCTAATGATGGATTCAAAATAGACTTTGTAGCTTAGTGGGGGATGCCCTTTTTTCTCTTTCCTGCAACCTCTTTGCCAAAGAAGAGATGTTGCGAGCCTGTGTCTGCTTTATCGCTATTTTAATGGCAAGTGCTCGTATGAGCTTCAGTCTATGCCCCCCCCTCGCCAAACTTTCACGAAAAACACTCGTCTAGCCAAAACCACTATCAATAATTTCCCACACTTTTTATCTGTGCCTAACCCTAAATGTAGATTCTGTGAACAACGCTTCTTTCTTATAACTTCACGCATGTGGAACTTTCTCCCGATTGCCTGCTTTCCAGCTGACTACAATCTGATTGTCCAACGTAATTAATCAACTACTTGTGTTTACTACGCTATAATCCCATTGACTAATGTATACTCATTAGCCCTTATCCTTCAGTGACCTCCGGGCCTTGATAAGTAGTGGTTCCTGTGTAAAAAAAAATCCACGGGGGTAGTATGCGCTCATTCCGTCAGCTATGACTGAATATAAGTCCTAATCGTATTTTGTAGTTTAGCCCGCACTTAGGATTGAACTACCACTCTCCAAAACATATCACTTACAACTGAATTTTATCAAGTATTTTATCCACTGCGCCACGAACCAATGCGTCTGTTTTTACCTTCTGATTTTTTTTTGATTTTTTCCTTCATTTTTGTCTGACTATTTTCCTATCATTATTTTTTCGTTAAACGTTTAGATTGACGACATGAACAAAATTCGATATCGCATATAAATAAAACGGTTTTACCTTGTTTTGTTTTAGTATTATTATTAAAAAAGGAACTCTAATTTCCAGTTAAAATCTATTTATTATTACGCATATAAGTGGAAGAAAACATGTTTATAATGTGTACATATGCTACAATAATCGACATTTTATTTTTGTATCGGCCAAGACGAAAAAAGTATTCAAACGTCCCTTTTTATTATTACTGTAATACTAAATTGATTTTAATATAATACACTTAAAAATATATACGAGGGGCGTGCAATAAATAATGCCCTGACCCACTTTCCATAGTAGTAGAGCAACGAAACTTGGCACAGTTGTTAGTCTTTCTCTACATAGGAACCACCCAGAGTTATGCATTTCTCTCATCGTTTGATGCAGCTATGGAGACCGTTTTTGTAGAACACCCCAGGTTTGTCCCCCAACCACGACGTGACTTCAGAAATCAAGGCTGCATCATCTGGGAAACGCTTTCCTTTCAAAAACAACTTCATAGCTGGGAAGAGGTGAAAGTCAGACGGTGCAAGGTCAGAAGAGTAGGAAGGATGGTGGAGGATTTCATAACCACATACCCGTGCTTCTGATCTGGCGACATGCGAGTTGTGGACCGGCGCGTTGTCCTGCAGGAGGAGGGTACCTTTGCTGATCTTGCCTCGCCTCTTGATTTTGATAGCTTCCCTTAATTTCCTCAAAAGTGAAGCATAATAGGCTCCTGTAATTGTGGTACCCTTTGCCAGGAAATCTGTCATCACTACTCCGTCTTGGTCCCAGAAGACTCTGAGCATGACCTTGCCAGCGGAGAGCTGAACCCTTGACTTCTTTGGAGGTGGTGAGTCCAAATGCTTCCACTGCATTGACTGGGTTTTGGTCTCTGGATCATAGTGATGGATCCAGGTTTCATCCTGTGTAATCAGTCTTTTGAAAAACTTTGACTCATCTTCTGGGCACATCTCCAAATTCATCCTCGAGCACTCGACGCTTCTCGCTTCCGGAATGGTGTGAGCAACCTGGGAATCCATCTGGCAGACACCTTATGCATATGAAAATGGTCATGAATGATAGTTTCCACAGACCCTGTACTAATTTTGACATCTTGGGCTATTTGGCGAATAGTAATGCGTCGATCTTCCAAAATGGCAGCTTCAACTTGACGGACAGATGCTTCATCCATGGCAGAAGGGGGACGACCAGGTCTGGGAGCTGTTTCCACAAATTTCCGGCCGTGTTTGAATTCACAATGCCAGCGTTTTACAAGGTCATATGATGGGGCATTATCACCATTCTCTCATTTCATCCAAAGTCTCCTGTGGTGTGCGTCCTTTCAAATACAAAAACCGGATCACTGCTCGACATTCAAGAGGCCCCATTTCACACCTGCCACCTGTAAAACAGAAACCACAATTAGTTCAGAGCTGTAATTTGCCACATAACCCGTAGAGATATAAATCATTGCACATGAAAAATTTCAGCTAGATCAGGCAACGAGAAGTTGGTCAGGGGTATTACTTATTGCACGCCCCTCGTATTTGATTGTCAATGCACTAAGTTTAATCGAATTTCTGAACGTCTGCTTTCTTTTTCTTTTTTGTATTTTATACTTTCCTTCCTTCCGTTCTTTTTCTCGGTCTTATCAATATTTCTTACATTTTTCTTTTTTCTACCCTTTATTCTTTGAAAGTTTTCTTTCTCTTTGTACTTCTTTTTTCTCTTTTTTCTTTTTTGTTCGGCCCTTCTTTCTTTCCTTCGTTCTTTCATTGTTTCTATACTTTTCCGTTCTTTCTTTCTTTTTTCTTTCTTTCTTCCGTTATTTCTTTTATTTCTCATACGTTTATTTTTTTACCTTGTCCACGTTTCTTTTTTTCTTTCTTTCCAACTTTCTTTCCTATCATTATTTCCTTCCTCCATTAAAATAATTCTTTCTCCCCGTTTCTACTTTTTTTCGTTTTTTCTTTCTGTCGTTCCCGTCTTCTTTAATTTTTATTTCCTTCAACCCTGTCATTCTTTTCTTTCATATTCTTCTTTCTCTACACACTTTTTTCACGTATTTCTTTCTTTTTTCCTTCTATTTTTTCATACTTTTATTTGAACCATCTTAATTCTATTCTTTATATATTCCCATTTTTATTTGACTATTTTTCTATCAATCTCTTTCTTTCTTACTGTTCTCCCCCCCCCCCTTCACATTGCGCGCTAGAAATAGTTTTTGTGGCTCAAAGTAAAAATCTCTCATTTCGAACCGATCAATAAGTATGTATTACTTGTTTTGATCAGACTACTTTTCTCATATGGAGTTGTTTTTTTTTTTTGCCCTGGTTTCGTATGTTTGAAAGAAATTTGGTTGGTAAACGACAGCGAAAAAACAAAAACAAACAAAAACAACAACAAAAAAGAAGCAGGTAACTTTTCTCTTTTCTTTTCCTAGATGGCGACCAAGATGTCTGACGAAGGTCGAAGTCTACATTGACCGAATAAATAACACTCAAGATGAGAACAATAGTATTATGTTTTATTAGCTGTTTTCAAATTCGATGTATTTTCTTTCAGTTTCCAGGTGTAATTCAGATAAGAGTGCTTCACATCAGTGAGCTGGGAGGCGGTATGCATAAAAAACTGTCGAGAAGTTGGCCCCGAAATTATATATTCTCTTCTGATGATCTGTCATTATCAGGAAACTAAAGTTTAATACCCCACAATTTAAAACAGGCTACAACCTAATTTATGAATTAAATAACTACAAAAAGGTGACAAAACAATCGATATTTATCTCCTGATGACCCGACACTAACTGGAAACCAAAAGAAAATACTTCACATTTTAAAGCAGCTAAAAACAAACAATTATATACAATATCTATTATATAAATTTTACCTGTCTATTTAAATGTATGTATGTATGTTTGTATGTCTGCCTAAAAATTTTCTCAGCGGCGTCGGAGCGGGTCGAAACTGGTACCCTCTAAAAGGGCGATGTCTTGGTCGAATAGTATGTGAAAATTAGAAAAAACGGTCAATTATTTCATAACGAAATACACGTTCCCAATGAGAGAGGGCAGCGAAAAATCGTTCCTTCATGACAATTTAGCCAAACACGCATGCGCGAAAAACGTTCTTTTTGAATTAGTTTAAATATAAAAAAAAACGTCGTTACTCCGGTCACGCGATCGTAGGGTAGTGGTTATAGTGACGGATTCACCGTCTTAAGGTTGCACGTTCACGCCGACGTATTAGACGTTTTTCGATTTTTAAGGTTTTAATATTTAAAAAAGGGTTATTTATGTGATTTTTTCGTTCGTTTATTCTTTATTTTTCCTTTTTTATTTTCCATCAAGATTGCTGTTTTTTGTTGTTTTTGTTTTTCAGATTTTTTTAAAAGGAGTTTTAGCATTTAAACATGGTTATTTATGCCAATTTTTTCGTCCGCTTATTCTTTATTTTCCATTATGTTAGCTGTTTTTTTTGTTTGTTTTTCCGATTAAAAAAGTTTTAACATTTAAACAGGGTTATTTCGTTCGCTTATTCTTTATTTTCCATTTTGTTAGTGTTTTGATTTACCCCCCCCCCATCTCACCACAGTCGGACAACGCCAGGTACCCCCGCTAGTATTGAATAAACCTCACAAAACAGAGATTCTCTCGACCAGCAGTAATTGTCACTTCCCACACTGATGATTTCGAAAGCATAAAACATTAGTGTCTGTAAGTATAATTTTTTAATGTTAATATTTATAATTATATCATACTGCTCCTACTGATATTTTCCCACGAACTCATACGTGCCCTGTTACATTTACGCATCAAGAGGTGCCGAGCGATTACCATCTCGCAAGAGCTTTGACATTGTCACAAGCCTCAGATGAACAACACCAACATGCTTCCGCCTGCGTTTGTGGAATGAGTCAGCCAAAGACAACAGCAATTAGGCTCTTCCGGCACCGAAAGATACCGACCACCAGGCTCTGTACTCCCCCGGAAATAGTGGTTAACACTCAACCGAGCCCTAGCGAAGGTTACTCAAAACACGGGACAACCGACACAACTTTCTAATAGTTTCTTTCCCAGAACTGCTAGACTTTTGAATTCCCTTTCGAGTTCCTGCTTTCCCGACTGTATTGACATGCAAAAGTGCAAGTGTAATGTAAACAGACATCTTTCTGCTCACTTGTGTCCCAGATAGTAACCCCCTACATCAAAGTGGCACTGTGCCTTGTTTGGGGTGAAAATGCAATAAAAAGCAGTGGAGTTGTGTATAGAACACTTTGTATATATGCAACGACGTGCAGACTATCGCATACATCCTTACAAACTGTCTCGATAAGCGAGGTATGGTCCGACGCGAACTTGAGGGATGCCTCGAACGATGGACCTCGAGATATAGAGAAATGCTATGATGATGATGATGATGATGATGATGGTGATGATGATTACAAGAACACGTGCAACCAACACAAAGAGGTTCATGTACGCACAAAGACAGCTTTATTTTTTACCATTATTCACTTCGAATAAGGCACATTGCGACTGCGTGTTAAAGTGCTAATGTGAATTAGTGGCCAGATTTACAGGGAAATCCTAAGTGGGGAATTGTGCAGCGAGTTGCTTGTTCACATCACATTTAAATCTCTGCATGTTGGCACATTCAGAGAAACACGGAACAGGCAGGGATTTGCAAAGGCAAGCAATTCATTAAAAGAAACTATTTAGATTAAAAAGCTTATGGAGATATTTTTTTTTTTTACTTGGGAGTCACCACTTATCAAGGTCCGAAGGCCACTCGAAGATAAGGGTTAATGAATTCATAGAGATAGTGTAATAATTGTTAATAGTGGATGTTGGTAGAATTTGATTATTTATTTAAGAGCTTGTTTACATTGGAATTGAAGGCAGTCATGTTGTATTCAACCGGGAAGTAGGCCCACGGAACAGTATTCCAAAGGCGGGCAGTTCTGTAAAAGAAGCTTTGTTCATGGAGTCTGCGTTTAGATGTAGGTACAGATAGAGACTGGGGGAAATCGTACATAGTGGTTGTAGCTAGTCGAGTGTTTTTTTGTGAAAGTTAGGCGAGGGAGGCATAGACTGGAGTTCAGTCGAGCACTTGCCATGAAAATAACGATAGAGCAGAGACAGGCTCGTAAAGTCTTTTCTGTGGGAAAGAGATTGCAGGGGAGAGAAGCCGGTTTTGAACATTTGGGGACCTCAAAAGGGAAACAGTGAAGGTATGGCATTTTGAAGATTGTCGGGCTGGTCGGGTTAGGGTTAGGGTTAGGGTCGAAGGTATTTATATCGAGTGGGGGGGATAAATGCAGCAAATTCGTGTGAATTTTGCAAAGAAGCGCGTACAGGAACAGGAAGCTAACACGGCATACTTATGGATTTCCCGGTTGTTTTGTAATAACGATGGCAACTTGTATTATTTTCTGTAGATATGACATGAAGTTGGAATGCAACGTTAAGGGGTTTTATAGAAGTTATTATCAGTGATTTCTCACTGAAAATAACTTGAAGAGTTTCTTCAAGTCTGATCGCAACAGCCGTTTACCGTTGATTTTTCGCTAGTAATGACCATTG